>NC_090658.1:11357500-11677166 GCF_013368605.1 Nyctibius grandis
AACTAAAATCACTGTCCTTTGGGAACAGAAAAATATACAGGCTTTTTTTTATGAGGTTTATTTCCCTGCTAGAGGCTAACTTGTTGCTGCGTAAGGGTCTCAGATACTTTCACCGAAGGTTTTCAATTGTTTTTGTGTAAATGTGTCTGAAATCATCAATTCAGCTTCATATTCAGGCAACAGATATAATAACCACATCAGCATATTATTTCAAATAAAGACATGTTCAAAGTGAAGGCTAATGGCACGGCTGAGCTCCCAGGACCAGTAATGAGCACAGATCTTTGAAATTTGGGGTATCTGAATTTAAGCACATTATGCCCCCATTAATTTGGTCCTTCTCTTCCTCCACAACAGCCAACAGGATCAGCTCTAATGGAAACCTCCTTTCTACCTGTCCTATAGCCAGAAAAACAACAACTAAACTCCTTGAGAGCAGTCCCTGAAGAAAAAAAAAAAAAAATCGGCCTGGGGAGTTGAGGTGATGTACAATATATTGCCTTTCATCAACTATAATTAATTGAAAATAGTATGAAAACTTCCCTAATGTCAGCATGCATAATTGTTAACAATTGTTATTAGAAGATGAAAAGAAATGCTGTGTCAGGCTGAAATATCCCAAGAGTTCATGTGTATCATCTGCATATATAATGTGAACGTACTGTGCCAGACCTTTTCAGCTCTGCAAAAGTACAACTGGACTAAAAATAACTCTGGCTTGTTAAAAGTTTGATGTTTTGGTGTAGATATGACAGCGGTACAAAATCGGTACTCAGCTGTAGATTGCTTCAGCAAAACCGACAAATGTGTTAAGATAAATGGTGGAGAGCAACAAACGACCACCATAAAAGGCTGTGTTGTGTTTTCAGACAAAAAAAAAATCAGGTTAAAACTTGTTCTTCCTGCTTCTGTCCTGCAGCTGTCCATCAAAACCAGCTTTCTCCCTGCGGTCTATCAAATATTTCCCTCACAAATCAATTTTACACATGATCAGCCCATACCCCTACTGAGCTGAACCTCCCCGTTAATTAAGTGAAGAAATTACCATATATATTATATTAATGCAAACATCATTCAGCTAGTAATTCACGGCTGATCTGGATAATGGAAAGGTTGAACACCCATTAACCCAAGCCAACAAAATGGGTTGGCTGAGAAATTCTAGCAGGTCTCATGTGACTCTTCCCTCTAACTGCAGCTCTGCGGTATCTGCTATTGTAATAATTAAAATCCTCCCGGTAGATCAATACTGGAATCTCTTTATGGGAAGTGCCCTGATGGAAATGTCTCAAGGAAGCTGGGGCTGTGGAACTCTGAAAAATTCATTTTTTTTATCTGACAATTATCACCACACTGCAGACTAATTCAACAGTGCACCCCTCTCACTCTGCTTTGAATGCACTGGAGATTGACATCTAAAAAAACCTAACATCTCATTTTAACAAATAAAGGCACTATTTCCACATACAGTTTGGAATTATCAGCAATCATGAAACCAGACAAAAAATTAATATACATTAAGCACTTCATCTTCTGATGGCTTCCTCTGAGTCTCAGTTATCGCAGCCTTCTCCTCATTTCCTCTCTTTGTATCTTCCTGTATTGATCTCTGCCTTTTCATCTCTTGAAAAAAAGGGGAAAGACATGTAAAATTATTATAAAGCTTGATATTTATGTATTGAAATGTGGACTTACATTATCGGGTTTTTATATATTTATTGTTAAATATTATTAAATCATAAGATGGGAAAACAGGTTTTATATTTTTTCCTACCTGGTCTGCTCTCCACGTATTGACTGAAAGACTGGAGCTGAGTTTTTCTGATGGTAGAGTCCTTGCTGAACACAACGGGATTTCTAAACCGTTCTGCTGCTTTTTGTAATCGCTCAGCACGATGTTCCTCTGTTCCATTCTGCTAGGAAAAAAAAAAAAGACACACAACAGCTTCTTTTGTTTACAAACGGGAAGGCACAAATTCGAAAGGTAGGTTTCGTCGAGGGGACAGGATGCAGCTTTTGCAAAGAGGATTTCACAACTCGGACTGTGGTTTATATAGGATGAAAGTACCAGCTGCGGGGGAAAAAAAGGAGAAGAGTGATTAACTTTCCTTTTTTTTTTTTTGTTTCATGTGTGGTGGCAACGACTGGCTTTTTGCTATGTGGCACCCTCCTGCAGGACTCTCTACTTACTTAACAGCCAAACCTATTAATTGCCATGGGTATTTGCCAGCGATGCCGATTTTAAACGAAAAAATCACTCCTTTGCAACTCTGATTTGCCGAGCGCTGCGCATGCTGCTGCCGAGTAGAGGCGTCTCTACCCCTGAACACGATCTGTATCGTTTGAAAAGCGTGTTGCCTTTAGTCTGTCTTCCTGCCCGGTAAAGAAATCTGTCGTTTTCTGTAGTCCCACAGACTTGTATGACAAGAAGAACTAGTTTCTAATTTTATGCCCATTGAGATAAACCACTAATGCTGGATGAAGGCTAAAAGGTAGGATTATAATACTACCCCACTGAACTGCATTTCATCAGCTATAACTTTCCAAAGCCAGATTTGTAAGTAAGCCCTTTTACAGCTAAGGAAACTACAATTATCTTTTCCAGGGTTTCCTATGTTAATACTGGTAACAAATTCAAATGGTTCTATCAACACGAAATATCCCAGAAGACTGAACCACCGCAGTGTGTGGAAACTGCAGATACCGAGGTGCTGTGTACCAAACAAATATTTCATTTTATACCTAATCTTTTATTATTTTTATTAAGTGTTTTGAAAGTAAATAGGGAAAGGCTAAGATGCATGACTAATAGCTAAGCCTGCTGAATGCTGAAACTGGTTATCAAAAGCTACCAAGACTTTGCCCTTCCTCTGCATTGAGACAATTGGTAATGAGGGAGTTCTCCAATGGCCTATTCTCTAGCCTCAAGGAGGCCGGGGATACACAATCCCCAAGGGAAGGTAACAGTTTATCCTTTTCCACAAACACAGAATGCCTCATTTAGAAACGTGTAAACTGCATTTTATTAAAAAACAAATCCACCTCAATGCCGAGAGCTCCATGAGAACAGATGGACACCATATATTCCTTATAATGCCGCTTTCCAACTCTTCCTTAGAAAGACATACACGGAGATAAACTGTTAAGTTGTACCTTTTGTCGGAGTACCTTAAAAAAAAGCAACTCCTTCACGGAAGCTTTTCATAAAGAGAAATACCATTTTTGTCAGTTTAGGTGATACCAAATTACCCTAAGAGGTGGCCCGTGTGTCATTTGTCGAATTAAGCTTAAAAAAGTATCACTCGTATGCTCTGAATGACTTTTCAGCTGCACTTATCGGGTGGTTATGATTTTGGTTAAATAAAAGGTGGTTTCCTATTATTAGTACAATAACCAAGTGACAGCCTAAACCAGAGCCTTTACCAAAATAAACAAACATGACTAATTTTTTAGGCCTGGCAACATGCTAAAATATCAGTGTGATTAGCCAGTAAATCCCATTTTAAAAAACCTTTTTATGACTGGGGACTTCTGCCACTTTACAAATGTATTCCTCTAAGCCCACTAATTCAGTTAGCCTTTTCAATCCATTGTATTATTCTTGGGCCAGCTTCATTTTGCATTAAATCCACTGCAGAAAGCTAAATTGAACGCAAAAATCAGACTTGATCCAGGCTTCCTTTTGTTCAAAGATAGAGACCGAAAGTCCTCCGCTGCTGCCACACACTTTCATCACCAATTTATAGGAACCGACAGTGTAAGGGAAAAGCAATGAAAGTCATTGTTTTGGGACTTCAAAGCATCTCTGTATCTGGGGAAGGAAATCCTTTCAGTCAGCAGTGCTTTCCCCCCAGACTGCAGGTGGGTGAAAAGTTATACCCAACTGGAAGTGCCCCAGAGCCATAGGGATATTAATGACATACAGGGACAATTTAAAAAAAAAATAGAATAGTAAGAACACAAGGGGTATAATTAAGAAAATGAAATGGAAAATTGATTGGTGTGTGCTTTATGCTGAAGTGGTGAACGCTAAGAATAGGCAAAACGACTGCATACACCGCATACTCAGGTCTATTTTTCTCAGAAGCACTCGTTGTCAAGCATCCAAGTATGTATGCCTTTAAAGTGTACCACAGCTTAATTTTAATGGAGAAAAACCAGAGGGTCAGCCTTGGGAGGGAAGCACATCACTGAGTCCAATCCTGCTCCTGTTAAAAGTCAGGGAGAGTCTTGCTGCTGATTGCACCAGCAGCAGGATGGAGCCCGTGCTGTATTTCTGATTTAAGTGACAACCTGAGTGATAAGAGCTGAGAAATGCTTCTTGTATCTCTTACTGTTATGCCAATGACAAGTATCAAGATCAAAAAAAAAGGAAAATGTGTTGATTAATCAACAGGAAAAAACCCAGTGCATTGTGAACTATACAACTTAACTGCCCTGAAGTTTTTCTTCATTTCTTACTGTGAAGGATTTGATAAGAAATCATTTTCCTCCTCACGAAGTACAAACCCGAAATCGGAACACACAGGTAGTGAGACAAAAGCATTAATCAAAACTTACCTTAATGTCTTGCTCTGAGCTATCAGTTACAGCTTTCTGAGCAGCACTGGAGAGTGAATTTGCCACCTGTGGCTGAGCTTCTAGGAGCTTCTTCAGCTTCAAATCCACCAACTTACTGTTTTGTTCTGCTAAATATGCAAATACCACATACAACAGAGTGAGATGCATTTAAATGCAGAGTCGCTACAACAATGTAGCAATTTAAAAGGTAGATTTCATTCATTTTGCTATCATTTCAAACTAAAAAAGTAAAATCTAGAAGGAAAACTTTTTTTTTTTTGCAATTCAGATTGGCATAGATTTGTGTAACGTATATAGATGATGCCTAAGTTCTCTCAAAAAATATATGTAGCGCTCAGCTGAAGAAGTAAACGTGCTTGAAGACAGGAGATGAAAAAACACAGAAAGTAGACTGTTTACTTTAAGTTACTCCCAACATGCACATACCTGTACTTTGGTATAAAAACACACTTAAAGAGCCATTTATTTTAAGATGACATATAACAATTTATCACATATTCTAAGTACTGATAACCCCTCAAGTTTATGAACTACTAATTCACCCTTAAGGCTCCTTGGCACAGCTTCTCAACATTAAAATTTCAGTATTAAAAGAGACAGCTTTCTAGTAATACTTTACAATGATTTATAGAGTACGTTGAAGCTGTGAGAGCCGTAAAATGCTTCGGAACTGCATCGAAGGGACAGATTCAAAGTCTGCCAAAGCCCCACATTTTTTTTCATCAGTTTTAGCTACTTGGATCAGAGCCCAAAGAAATACAAGTCAAGAATTTTACCTCCCAATAATGCTCATTCTGTATGTGACCGTTGACTATATGAATTTGTAACACACCTACACACACCTACACATACACACATAATAAGGAGAAAGGTGTTAATAACAAACCACAGCACAGATCTACGGAGCTAACCCTGGGTAGGAAGCCAGAATAACGCTGGTGCAAAAGCCCCCAGACATACTCTACATGCAGCACCACGTGAGAAATCGCCCCTGAAACGGAGTGAACACAGCATTACCTGCGTATATTATGCACATACATCTGGGCCTTGGGTCAAACACAGAGAAAATAGCAGTTGCTATTTTTTCTATAGGCACAGCCTAAGTTTTTCACTGTGGGCTGGTAACTTCTAGCTGGTGTGAGAAGTGGAGCCATGACTCTTTTGCCACACAGCTCCTTCCAAGGTTTGGAGCGCTCCGATCCACGTTAGCCAAAATATTTTTGGTGTGCTGGCAATCAAATGAGGCCTGCTTCCAGGAGCAATGGGCTGGGTTGGGTTATGACTAAGGATAGTTTCCCTTTCCTCTGGCACGCCCAGTCAGGGTGCCCTTAATTGAGGCTCACATGTAAGTACATGAACATTCTCGTGGGTTTATACATAAACATCATGTAATAACCATGACAGAAGAGGTTCACATTTTATCAGATACATTCACAGCAGAGTACGGTAGCAGTACTGACAAATACAGACAGATGCAATATTTAAAACCAACAACTGGCAGTAAAAATAAAAAAAAAAGTTTTCTCTTCTTGAGAGAGATGGGAAGGACTAAGATTCAGCAGGGGACAAATTAATTAAGATGGTCATAATGATCCCAAATGTGAAATGTCCCTTACAGTTTTGTGTTTAGGTGCTCCCAGGAGATTCAGCCTTCATTAGAACTTGGTATGAATTGGCAGAATCCCACCGAAATCTGTGTACACTGATTTCTATCACAGCATTAGCCTGCTTTCTGTATTATTGCCCATCCCCTTCCTTACTCGTTTGTCACTCTGGCTACTGTGCAGACTGAACTCCAAAATGATGTCCCACGTTTTTTTCCAGAATGTCTTCCCATGGTGGGAATGAAGCATTGGGTAGTGGGTTTGTATCCCTGAGAAGGTATCTCTCAAGAAAAAAGGCCCACAGAAATAAACGCAGGTAAGTCACTGAGGCTATGTGACAGGAATATTCATTTACTGATTTTCTATTTCTCCTAAAATGAACCGGTATTTATTGAAAAATTACTTGACAGGATTCTGCTCTAAATCAGCTTAATTCAAATGCTGGAAACACTAAATATATTTTCTTATGCGCTTGGAAATCCTCAAATAAAGGACATGACTCAAACCTTTTGCATTCAAAAAAGACTAGAAAGTGTTATATACACATCATTGTCGGTTTAATTTACAAAGGGCAAACACTAAATGAGGTCTTTTGATTTAATAGATTATGGGCGACAAACTTGGGTCCAGTTGGCACAGGCAGAACCAAGTCAGAGGATGCTGTAAGAAGTTCTCTCCTGTACTGCCTTTATCCCGATGCTGTCCTGAGCTTGCCACACTTCTCTGGGCTTGAGCTAACTTGTAGGGCACAGAAACGCCCTGGCACAGAAGCACACCACGCTACAAAGAGGCCCTCAGCAATCCCCAGGGCCGCTGGTAACAGGCAGACTTATACAGAGAACAAACTCCTTCAGCAGCTCTCTGGGAGCAGAGGAGCCCCTTACTGATGGGCAATTACCTTCACATCATTGAAGATCTAGTGCCTTTTAAAATAAGCGTCTCCTTTGTAAGATCCTGACATGTTTATCATCTATGGAGGAACCTGAACTCCAGTTTTGCTTCATTGCAGTTTTTGAAAGGGGAAATACCACTGCTATGGTTTATTATTACTTGACCAGTATGTGCTAAGATTATACAAGCATTTCTACAAGAATACGAATGCTTTTAAAATATGTTATTAAAAATCTATTACTTGAACTTTGTAAAGTAAATAGGACTAATTGTGTTCAAATTTATATCTCCATGTTCCTCCAACAAGGTATAAATACAAGAACTGGTCCTCAGGAAGGAACCAGAGGGATACCAAGCCTACATGGAAACATAGATACACGTTTGCTTCTCTCCACTGAGCACATGGACCAGGATGTCAGTGCAGAGAGCAGCAGCTGTACTCACCAACGCAATTGCTCACTCCTCTGGCCTGCCTACCTTGCTTTGCTGGGACAATCCATGTAGGGTGATTTCAGGTGGCTCTGCTTTACAAATCTGGCCTGGGGTCCCCTTCCCCATTAAATAGCAAGAGACATTTAAATCTGCCATTGTTGGAAATAATGATTTTGTTGCTGATTTTAAATTTCAACTAAACACAAATGCAAAATATTCAAAAAGAATAAGAATTAGGGTTTAAAAGACCTGAAAATGCACAAAGGAGAATAAAGCTATGACAAAGAGAAGCAGCACATCAGTACTTATATGATGATGGAGTGTTAGTCATGAAAAATACACAAAATAGCCATTATTTAAATTACCCGTTGAATCAAGGTCATTTTCTAGGTTAGTAAGCTCATTTCCACCTCCAGTAACAGAGCATTCAGGAACCTCCTCGTTAGTATCTATCTCAATATTATCATCATCCTCATCCTCATCTGTAGGAACATACAGCATTAAGGTTAGTATTTTCTTATGTACATGCACCACATCACTAAAAAAAAAAGAATGCTTTATAGAGAACAAGCTGAGTTATGATAAAAATGCAAATCATTAAATAAGTCTGGAAGGAGATTTCACTCTGTCCACTCATGGATTTATCTTTAAACTGATGCAATTCAATATACACACAGGGAGCTCTGCTGGAAGCTCCTGCTACAATAAAGGTAGAGTCTGGCCTCAGCAGTGTCTGTTCTCTGCACTGAATCTCTGACTAACTCTGAAAAGCACATGGGCTTTTCCTTATAACTCGAGTCAAAAGAATTTCCTCTAGGCTCTCAGTGCTCTATGATGCAGAACAGGTGTCGAAGCTGGCATATGGCAGGTTTGGATGGGTCTGGCCAGTAGAAGGACCTGGGAGCTGCAGTATCTTGAGAAAGGCAGCAGCTCTGGGTACTGTGTTCCCAGCTCAGTGAGACTTGCTGCTCCTTACTTTGCACGATATATCACAGACCAGTGATCACTGTACCTTGCTTAGGTGTTAGCGTCTCCGACCACTTCTGATACGAGGAGGAAAACTACCACCTGGAACATCATGCTTAGCAAGTGCTGATCTCAGGTGTAGCAAGAGCACATTCACAGATTGCTGCCTTACTGCACCACTGTGAATCAGCATTGTTTGTAAGCTACATACATTTTAAATAAAATAATAATTGTAACTATACTTTATATTTTTATGGGATCTTCCTACCGAGTTTCTCAGAGCAGCTTATGAATATCACTTGTAAATGAGCCCCATAATGTTTTATGAGGTAGACAATTATTATAATCACAATTATGATGATGATGTAGGTAAATTATGGCACAGAAAGAGTAAGGAACCTGAGGAAGATCAAATAGCAAGTGGTGAATTGTGAGGCAGATCCCAGAAAAAAAACCTGACTCACCTTTTCAATACAAATATATAATGAAATTGAAGTCCATAAAAGCTAGATTAGTACTTTCAAAGCATGTAGTTGCATTGTATTTACTCACTTTTAAGTCTCATATGAAATGCTATCTACACTTGTTCAGACTTATATGAACATTTTTTTCCTATGTATGTATGCATGCGTGTAAAAATGACAAAAAAGAGAAGGCTGGAGAGTGTCTGGAGAAAGAAGACACATATAGTAACTAAAAGAACTTTAAAACACTTCACAATAGGAAAAAATACTAATTATAATTACAGGACATTGGAATATTCAAACATCACATAAACAAAAAAGATCCTAAACATAGTACCAAGATGCCATAATCCTGAATACCAGAAGTTTGGGGAAGTTTGGACCAGGATTGGTGCTGAACACTCATCATCTGCCTTTGAAATACACTAAATCCCACCCCCAGACCTGAAGTTTGCACTTGAGGCCCACACTGCTGACACAAAGGTCACACAGTTGTTTCTTTGTCTCTTTATCTCCACAGTTCCTATAATTCCCATTTTAGGAGCCTGTTGACTTCTTTATATGTCTGCTACTCTTTTCTAACCAGCTGCTTCCTCAATTCCTCTGTAATTAATCAATGTCTTTCACAGACCTCTGCCGATTCAGTGTAAGGCTCTTCACAGAATCACAGAATCAATCAGGTTGGAAGAGACCTCTGGGATCATCGAGTCCAACCATTGCCCTGACATCACCATGTCAACTAGACCATGGCACTAAGTGCCATGTCCAGTCTTTTCTTAAACACATCCAGAGATGGTGACTCCACCACTTCCCTGGGCAGCCTGTTCCAATGTATAATGACCCTTTCTGATAAGAAATGCTTCCTAATGTCCAACCTGAACCTCCTCTTGTCCTATCGCTAGTTGCCTGGGAGAAGAGGCCGACTCCCACTTCACTACAACCTCCCTTCAGGTAGTTGTAGACTGCAATAAGGTCACCTCTGAGCCTCCTCTTCTCCAGGCTAAACAACCCAGCTCCCTCAGACATTCCTCATAGGTCATACCCTCCAGACCCTTCACCAGCTTGGTTGCCCTCCTCTGGACTTGCTCCAACACCTCAACATCTTTCTTGAAGTGCAGGGCCCAGAACTGGACACAGTATTCAAGGTGCGACCTCACCAGTGCCGAGTACAGAGGGATGATCACTTCCCTAGACCCGCTGGCTACACTATTCCTAATAGAGGCCAGGATGACATTGGCCTTCTTGGCCACCTGGGCACACTGCTGGCTCATGTTTAGCTGGCTGTCAGTCAGCACCCCCAGGTCTCTTTCTGCCGGGCCGCTTTCTAACCACTCTTCCCCCAGCCTGTAGCACTGCATGGGGTTGTTGTGGCCAAAGTGCAAGACCCGGCACTTGTTCTTGTTGAACCTCATGCCGTTGGTCTCAGCTCATCTATCTAACCTGTCCAGATCCCTCTGTAGGGCCTTCCTACCCTCCAGCAGATCGACACTCCCACCCAGCTTGGTGTCATCTGCAAATTTGCTGAGGGTGCACTCAAGCCCTACGTCTAGGTCATCTATAAAGATATTGAACAGCACCGGCCCAGAACTGAGCCCTGGGGAACACCGCTAGTGACTGGCCGCCAGTTGGACTTTGCCCCATTCACCACCACTCTCTGCGCTCGGCCATCCAGCCAGTTTTTAACCCATTGAAGAGTTCACCCATCCAAGCCCCGGGCAGCCAGTTTGCCTAGGAGGATGCTGTGGGAGACAGTGTCGAATGCCTTACTGAAGTCTAGATAGACCACACCCACAGCCTTGCCCTCATCTACTAAGCGGGTCACTTTGTCATAGAAGGAGATCAGGTTGGTCAAGCAGGACCTGCCTTTCATGAATCCATGTTGGCTGGCCCCGATGCCCCGACTGTCCTGCATGTGCCGTGTAATGGCGCTCAGGATGATCTGTTCCATCACCTTGCCTGGCACCAAGGTCAGGCTGACAGGCCTATAGCTCCCTGGATCATCCTTCCGGCCCTTCTTGTAGATGGGCGTTACATTTGCTAATTTCCAGTCAGCTGGAACTTCTCCAGTTAACCAGGACTGCTGGTAGATAATAGAGAGTGGTTTGGCAAGTTCACTTGCCAGTTCCTTCATTACTCTGGGGTGAATCCCATCCAGGCCCATAGCCTTGTGGGTGTCCAATTGGCACAGCAGGTCACAACTGTCTCCTCCTGGATTACGGGGGGTTCACACAGCCCCCCATCCCTAACTTCAGGCTCTGGGGGCTGAGTCTCCTGAGGACAACCGGTCCTGACATTAAAGACCGAGGCAAAGAAGGCATTGAGCACCTCTGCCTTTTCCTCATCCCCTGACACTACACTACCCTCCTCATTCAGCAAGTGGTGGAGGCTCTCCTTGACCCTCCTTTTGCTGTTGATGTATTTGTAGAAACCTTTTTTGTTATCTTTGACTGTAGCAGCCAAATCAAGCTCTAATTGAGCTTTGGCCCTTCTCATCTTCTCCCTACATGACCTGGCAACATCCCTATAGACCTCCCAAGTTACCCGACCCTTCTTCCAGAGCAAATAGGCTCTCTTTTTTTCCTTAAGTTCTAGCCTAAGTTCTCTGTTTAACCATGCTGGTCTTCTTTCCCGACGGCTTGTCTTCCTACACACCGGGACAGCCTGTTCCTGAATATTTAGCAATTCCTTTTTAAAGCACGTCCAGCCTTCCTGGACTCCTTTGCCCTTCAGGACCAACTCCCAAGGGACTCTGTCCACCAAACTCTTAAACAGGCTAAAGTCTGCCCGGCAGAAATCTAAGGCAGAAGTTCTGCTCTTGCCCCTCCTTACTTCCCCCACTATCGAAAACTCTAACATTTCATGGTCACTATTCCCAAGACAGCCACCGACCCTCACATCTCCCACTAGTCCCTCCCTGTTCACGAACAACAGGTCAAGCAGGGCGCCTCCTCTAGTGGGCTCATTTACCACTTGCATGAGGAAGTTGTCCTCCACACATTCTAGGAACCTCCTAGATTGCTTCCTCTCTGCCATGTTGTATTTCCAGCAGACATCCGTCAAGTTGAAGTCACCCACGAGTACAAGGGCCGGCGACCGGGTGGCTTCTGACAGCCACTTGTAAAACGCCTCGTCCGCCTGCTCATCCTGGTTGGGTGGTCTATAACAGACTCCCACCGTAAATGTCCGCCCTGCTGACCTTCCCCCTGATCTTCACTCATAGACATTCAACCTTGTCATCCTCATCTTCCTCAATTTCGACACAGTCCAAGCACTCCCTAACATACAACGCTACCCCACCGCCTCTCACCGCTCTTGCTGCGACAGACAGAAGCAAAGAAGTTTCCATTTCAGTGTCTTATTCAACATCTGTTGCATGTATGATGGAGCAGCAGTCTGTGAAGCAGGACCCCTCTGTTTCAGCTGACCATCATGACTTCCCTGGGCTCCTCTCCACTAGTTCTCAATGGTCCCTGGAAGAGTCAGCTTTCTTCCAAAGTGCCCCAGCTTCAGACAGATGGATGGATAAGAACATCTCTCCCCAGCCAAACCAGGGTCTGCAATCAGACCTGGGACCTGACAGATGTACAACTGGGTGGGCAGAAACACTCAGGACTCTCTGCAACATCCTTTCTGTTCCCACTTAAATTCACACAGATGGTTCTGTGATCTGGACTCTGATTGTTTCAGGTAGCACAGAGGTAGGTGAATAAAGTAGAAGGGCACAGAGTGATCATCATGAAGTGGAGAAAGGGATGGGGTAAAAAAACAGACTGAAGAGAAAACAGAGAATGGTAAAGCACCAACAGCAACAATTCTGAAGTTTTGAATTTTCTTCAAAGCATTTCTACTTTTTCTAATGAGGAGCTTGACTTCTCCCTGATTTTAATCCTTCATGATGGTGTCAGAGAAATTCAGTGGCACTCAGGTCACGGTACTCTCGAATGCGTCCTGGAGCTCATGGTGGCACACTGAAAGCATGACTGGGCTAACAGCAGCAAAGGGCCATGGACATTTGGAAGAGGTAGAAGAGAAAGAAAGTGGGATAGTGCTGCGGCAGAGAGAAATCAAATCCACCTCGAGCCCAGAGGCAGGAAATGACTTTCCAAAGCACCAAAAGAAGTCAGCTCGCAAGGTCAGCTCACAACTACCAGTCATCCAGCAGGATGCTGGATGTGTCAAAACAATCTAAACAAGATGACAGGGTTTAAGACTGCTGCATACTAAGGGAATACTTATATTAGATTATTTGATTTTCTTTAATTTAATATAGTGAGATGAGATCAGAGGCATTGTCTTTGACACCACCATTTTAGGTAACAAAAGAGATGGGAATGTCGAAGATACCAGTTCCTAGTGTCAGATAATGTCCTGACCTAGTATTTAATTTAAAGTTGGCAGGCTTCAACTGAATATGATTATCAGAACATTTACACTTTATTAAAAAAAATTCAATTAAAAGCGTTCATTTGAAGTATTTCAGAATTTTCCAAATATCTCTCAAAATCTGCAGATTCCTTGTTTTAAACTACTCTAGGGTTTTTTTTTCCAGTCCAATGTTCTTCCAGTGTATTAAAAAGGGAAATGTGTTTAGGGAGCATGCTACAACAAGATTTTGCAATTATAAATGATAAAAGGAACAACGTGACGAAGAGATAACAGATATCTTTCATGAAAAGAACAAATTACTAGTGCAAAAAACTTAAAAGTACTTGGTCTAGAACCAGGGCACTTTTTTAGAAGAGTACCAAAGAACTGCTTCCTTGAAAAGTATGTAAATGTGGATCCTAGAAAGACAGCAAAGCTTTACTATGTCGTGAAGAAGTGAACAAAATTAAAGATAAAGGATTAAGTCAACAACTAAACAGCACTGACCATTACCTACACAGTCTGGACTGAAGAGAGCAAAATAAGAATCTTTTGGAACCAAATGGAAATGCCAGAATATTGGTGGAAAAAAGATCCAGAGGCATTTTATAGCTCAGATGTCTTACTACTCAGATTAAGCTCAGGCTTATTTTGTGGTTAAACTGATATTCTCTTGACTTGGTTTAACCTTGTCCACGTGTGAAGGAGTTGCAGTAGACTGCATCAATTTCTAGATGAAATTACAATGGAACAGTTTTCAAAGAGAGGTAAAAGCATTGATGGGGGTTAGATCACATTAGTGGGAGAAGCATATGTAAGCTGCCACTGGAGTCGCATGAACAGTACTTGCTCTTTAGGGAAGAAGATGCCTTCAGGATTGTCTCCGGGAAATCTTTCAAGCTTGTGGATATTCAGATATTTACTTCATTTACTTTCAGGTACAGAGTTCACTTTAAGGCTACAGGATGTGACAGGAGCATCTGAGCAGTAATAAAGGAAGCAAAGGTGGGGAATGGAAGAAACGCAAAGTCGAAATACTGGTTCAGTGTACAAGAAATCAGATATCAGGACAAGAAAGTACAGCAGTAACTGCCAACAGATACAAATGCTGCCTGTTAAAAACATTGAATCAAGGACTTAACACTGCTTTATGAGTTGGAGACTAAGCATGATGAGTGAGCCTGAGCTACCATGTACGTTCCCTCCAAATCATTGCCTCAGAAGTAAAACCTGTAATGTGCACTGAAAACTTTAAGCATACAAGTGCAATGCAATACCAGCTGTCTCTCGTGGTAAGTTTTTTAACTGCAGTACACCTTTACAGCTTTTGTAACTAATTCCAAAATTTTGGAAAACTTTTATCTTATAATACAATTGGATGCTGCTTCTCCTGTGTTTTTCCCTCCCTGCTCCTCTAACATGTCTTTTCTGTGCCATTCTTGTGTTCATTCTCTTCTCCCCTCCCAGCCTATTTTTGTCACTTTTTTCACCAAAGCCTCTTCACACTATGCTGGTCTTACCCCCTGTCCTCTCCATTGTTCCCTCCCTCCCCTCCCTACTCACGACCTCCAGATCTGAACCACATCCTCACAAAGACGCCATCTCAAATAAAGGATGGAGATGTGCCAGAGAGTAAAGAAAACACTACCCAAATCCCAAAAGAGTAGACAGGTGTCCCACTGCACGGGGACAATACCTAGATAAGATGTCAATTCCTTTGTCCCATCGCTGCTGGGAAAAGGAAGGATATTTGGATTCCTATCTCGATACTGTCCCTGGACCCATCTCAAGGCATCCGCTTATCAGCCTGAAGCGAGTAGGACATCTAATAAATTTGAAGCTGCCATCCCAAACCCTCTGGCAGTTGGCAGGAAGAAGTATTTTCTGTCTCACATGCCAAATAACCTATGAAAAAGACTGGATTTTGTAGCAAAGGATGCTGCTTATCCAGGGAAGTTTCAACTTGCCACAGGCATTTGGGTTTTTCACACCATGATTAAATAAAGCCTTTTAATGGAGAATGTAGCACCAGTGCCAAAGCATGAAACTCTTAATGAGCATACAGAAACACTGAAAGAGATCACATTTTCACCTACAGTAGTGAGCAAGAAGTTAGTCTTTATAAACTCCAAAATCCCAAAGCTGAAATGTCACTTTTTTCCTGGAATAACTGAACTGAGAGAGGAAAATTATTTGGTACATTCCCTTTTTGTAAACTAAAACATAGAAATCAATGCAGAAGAAGAGATTAATGAAAAATAATGGTTAAGAGAGCTTGGAAGACATAAAATATTTGCATAGGCTTGTCTTGGGTATTTTATAGGGAATACAGAGCTATACACAGAAGAAAACTACTACATGTGAATGCAGTCAGGGGCAATATTCAGAATGCAGTTGTAATACGGAGTCTGTCTAGTAAATTCTAATTTTTGGTGGAAATAAAAAATAAAAAAGGCTAAACACAGAAATCATTATAATTCACTTGGATATAAAGTGTTGGTACCATTTCACAGAACTTTTCCATTTTAGAAGAACGAGTTTCCTGTGCGGAGATCTAGTGTGGCACCTGACATTACCAGTGGTATGGTACAAGTATGTGGAAGATGTACCGTAAGGAAGGCTTTTTGAGAACGAATAAGTAGAACGAAGTGCAGTAGAATGCATATTGACATGAAAAGAGGAAACAGGAGTAAAAGCAGACAGGGAATGACAACTGGAAGCCCAACAGAAGTTCAAATAGCTTGGCCTACTATATGAACAAAGAAAAATCAAGGTAGGAAATCTAAACCAAGATGATAACTCCCAGCACATGCAAAAGTAGAAAGCAGTGAAATTGTTATACTGGATAAAATCCAACAGGTATAGTGATGATAACTTGAAACATGTTCTTGCCAGTACTGATACTGTCTCCCCCCTTGAATAGCACTGAAACTCTTTTGAATGCATATGCAATCTATATATATATATAAAAATACATTTTTTTAAATATATATGCACAGTGCATAGTTACCTCTGAGACTGTTTATAAGTTGAACAAAGGGTAGGAAAAGCGATGGCAAAATTCAGAGGAAAATATGAACAGGGAAGGCCACATCCCAGAAAGCAGCATACTGGGATATTTAGCAACACAAGTGAGACACTGCAACAAAACAGGGTAATTACTATCCAGCTGAGCATTTGGGATATACCCAGAAAGTGTACCTTACTGGGAGGGGAGAGATGGCACGGACAGCTATGTACAGGCACGATAAAACAGTGAGGAGGAAGTAATTAAATACCGTAGGATGGGGAGTCATCAATTGTGAAGACGGATGAAGAACACCATAGTCTACTTAATATACAAGTACTGTGCCGTTTTGCTCAGCTTGTCTTACTCCCTCCCCATCAAGGATGTAATTTTCCTATTTATCACGAAAGAGTTACGTTGGCAAGCTTGGTTTACTGGGCAAAGAGAGGAAAACTGAAGACCAGACCCAAAGGGAGACATACAACTAACTGCTTTTCTCTTTGATGTTAAATGGAGCAGAAGTGTAGGGTTTAGAGTGCAATAAGACTATATTTAAATATATATGCGTATAAAATACATGTAGTAGAGAAGAAAAAAATATTGTTGAATCTACATGCACCGTGAACATAAAGCTGAAGTCTCCTGACACTTTGGCTTACAATTACTTGTTAGTAGGAGAAACACAATTTCCCCTCAGAATATGTAGAAGATACCAAAAGAGCAAGAAGCCTGTAATGAAACGTGTGCTCAGCACCTATTTGAGTTTGAGTGACACTACATTACTCCAGCTCGTAGCACTGGCAGGTACATGAATTTTAATGACATTTTAAAGTCAGTTTAATAACATTATAGCAATACTACAACACAAAACCTGTAAAGGCAAGTGGTATGTCAAAAGATTGCCATTTAAAATCAAAAGGTTGTTGCTCCCATCTCCTGTGGGCTGCCTTCAAAATTCTCTTCCCAAGCAGCCTTTTGAACACATTTAATACAAAATAAAGTTTCTTAAGTATTTCTAATGTCGTTTTCCCTCAAAATTACGTCAATGCTCCTATATAAAAATATATATTGAAGAGATTTTAACCAATAATTATAACATTCTAAAAAACTGTGGGTAATGACAAATCTGTAAATAATGGGCCAATATGAGCTACTTCTTCACATAACATCTTTTTCTTTCAATCACATATATGCTTTTCTTTTAATTGTTAGAAATTAAGTGACACAACACTGACTTGGGAAACATCTATGGCCAGGTCTTTTGATATGTGCACCTGATGAACAACAATTACCCACGAGAACGTTTTGAAGTGTGAATAAAAGTGATACCCAAAAAGGTCTTCTCTGGTTTCTAGGTTGCCATAGGAATAAGATACAAGGTTCCTCAGCTCACCTCCAGATGCCTTTGACCTTTCTTTCAACTTTTCTGCAGCCATTTCACTGTAGCTAGGAAGTTCTGACATCTTCACTCCAGATCGAGCTTCTGCTATTAGCTGACGAGCTCTCTCTCTCAGCTGCCGACGCCGCTCTTCATCTTGCTGCTAAGATATATTGAACAGTTGCCAACTCAGTAATTGACAGAAATGCAATTTCATTCTCAATCTGATCATCATGATAGTAACTGGTTTACAGCATGGTGCTTGGCCCACATTATAAATAGGATGCTCGATATCAGTTGGGTGTCACACCACAATTTTTAAAGACATCCATGAATCAAATTTTTTTAAAGCATTCCCCAAATTATTTTTGCATTATAAACCTAAATATTTGCCATTAAAGCATTTATAAATTATGTTCTATAAAAATACCTTGATGAAAATTCTCAGAAACTTTTGTCTCAAAGTAGTAACTGCAAAAAGTTTTACTGTGGCTATAAAAATGGTTTTACTAAATTGAATTACTTGTTTGAGTAATATTCTCTCATAGAACTGAAATGAGAAGTCAGATGTTGCTCTCAGTTACTCCATTCGCTGAGCTGACTTCAAAGTGTAAAGTAACATTGAATCTGAGGCATGGAAAGAATCTAATCCTTGGACTTCAGTGGATACATCTTTGTTTAAAAAATAAACTAATGAACTTTAATGAAAGAACAATAGATGCCAGAGCAGAAAAGACTTTGCATCGCTTTAAAACACCCCGCTACCGGGGCTTTGGTCAGTAATTAAAGCAATCATATGGGAACAATCCCTGATAGCACTGTCCCACTGAAGCCTAGTTCTTGGGCTCACACATGAAATTTTGGAAAAGACTAACCCACCATACTAAAAAAATATAAATAAAATGATGGTTTAAACATACCTATAGGAATATATTAAACCATAAGGGAAACAATCCCAGTTTTCACCTTAAAAACTGGATTTTTTCAAAGTTAGGACCATTTTCCCCCTCCCCTCAATATTCGAAACGCTCATAAGCACAACAAAGTCAGCGTTTGGCTTTAAGTCAAATCTGCCGATAAGTTCATATTATCGACATTAACGAACAGGATAAACCCCAGGTACAGGCAGCTGACCTGAACTAAGTGGAATATCACAAACTGCCTAATTTTGGAGAGCCGTCCTGGCTGCCTTCCCACCAACCCAGAAACTGAGCATCATCCCACACCTGCAAGATGCTGATGAGAGCTGCTGCTAAGTGCTATTTAGTTTAAGCAATCATTAATAAAACAAGCGCAAAATACTAATTAGGTACATTTTACCCATTTCCATGTAAATTGTTTGTTTGTAGCTATTTACTCAGCATTGTTCTCGGCACAATAGAAAAAATGCAAATGACTGAATGAGAACGTAGCCCTAATGGGACTTTCTGTTTATAACCATTAGCCCAGAGGTGTGCTGTAATTCAATCCTCAAGCAGCAAGATTTAGCCTCATTAACAGCTTGCATGGGCAGGTTACAACTCATAAAACCCTACAGTAAACAAAGTATATGGACACAGCACAATATCTTGTCTCTGAGTGACAGAACCCTGATTCCCTATCAGATTGCCTTGATTTACTTTTCTCCTAATGTCCTTCCCCTGGAAAGACAATTCTGCTTGGGCCCTGCAAGGCAGCAGGATGGCACATTGGCTTTGTTTGCTTTCTCACCCTTTAACTTCCCAGAAGGCAACAGAGCAACAGTTCTATCAAAAACTTATTTGGTAAAGTACACATTAGAAATACAACCAGAAAGCTTCCCCCCCTGCTCCTATGCACTATAATAGATCAATTTAATTTAATTTCTAGCCAGCCAACTGATACAGCAAATGATGTTTTTTCAACCTGTGTATTCGGTAACATAAATTATATTGAATTTTACATGAATAAAACTGCTCAAATCTCTACTATTTGTAATTCCTGGGATACAGGAACTTGTAGGTTTGATTTAAATGACCTTTTAGGAAGGATGTGCACAATTTATATTAAGATTCCCATGTGGTTTAACATCAAACAATTTAATCTACTACAGCCCATGTAGTTTAAAATAAGGCCAGTTACGTGTTTGTGAGAAACGCGCTCCAGACCGAGCAGGCTGATTCTCTTTTCTCCCCTCCTCCTGAAAGAGAACTTGTATCCTGAATTATTACCATAGTCATTAACAGCCCGGGGATCTCCAAGCAAACACAGATTATTGTGGCTTGTGTTTGTGCTGATTAAGCCAATCATCACCAGCGGATAAGAGACAAACCAGCCTAGTTCTTGGTTAAATTCAATTCAGGTATTTGAATTGGTTACTGAGCTTGGCAGAGGAAACACTGGTGGAAGGAGCAACGAAACTGAGAGCAGAAAAAGGAGGTAGATTAAGTTTTGAGGTACAGAACAATTATTAAACAGCAAATCAATCTCCTAGATTTTGGAAAGGAAGAGGTATGGAGGCATGAACAAAGATATTTAAAAAAAAAAAAAAGGAGACATGAAAAGAAGCTCTGCACCAAGAAAGGACCATGCAAACACACACAGAGCGATATTTTTCCTGTACAGTTGAAAACTCAGTAAAATCTTTCACCCTCTGACATGAAGCTGACATGCCAAAGAGACATTAAAGTTCGCTCTGTTATTTTCCCCCCCGATTAGTTTGTAATGGTCTAAAGATCTGCCACGCGGGTGCACAGCGAGGAAAACTTCACCATTTAAGGACAAACTCTTCAAGAATAAGTAATGTAATTCCTTGTTTCCCTCCCATAAAAATGTGTTGGTATGCAATTTTTATATTTCACAGTTCACCGACATCTCGGCAAGCTTTCTTCCACTGCTTCAATGGTGCTACTTTTAATTTTATCCTCCTTAGTCCTAGTAATTAAAGTGATCAGCAGTGGCATCCCAACGGCTTTGACACAGCTACAACCCCCTAGCAGACTCCGGCTTTTAAGGGAAAGGGGAAGAAAAAAAAAGGACGGGAGTTTCGTTTCACTGGAACAAGAAAATCAAGCTTCTCCAATCCTCAACTTTATCCAATTGTTCTTTCAGCAGCCTTTGGATCTTAAGAAACAAATAAAAATGGCTGGCATTAGGGGGTCCTTTTTGTACTCGCCGCAGACAGCAATGACTGACATTACTTTGGCCAAAAAATGATGCCGTGGATTTGGGAAGGTGAATTCGAATGTGAACACTGGCGGGGCAGTTTCCGAGATCATTACCCAGCCGGTGATGTCGCTTGGCGGCGGCAGAAGCTGAGAGCTGACTAACTCAGTAAAATAATGAGAGCGGTGGAGTCTTGCAGAGGGGAAAAAAACCCAAAACCCAACCACCCGCATAAAACCCATCTACTTAAATCACTAAAAATTCTGCAATCTTCTTGCATTTTCAAAAAAAATCAACATCTGCCAGGGATTTTCAGTCATCCTTTGGCAGAATTTTGGGAGGCTCCAAACTGAGTTTACACCAGAAGTCTGATAACGTATTATCCTCTCCCTATAAAAAAACATAATCCCGTGAGCTGCCTTTATTTGGTGTTTAAAAAGAAAATTCTTTACCGTGTCCATAGACTGGGGAAAAAAAAAAAAAGTGGTAAATTAGTGAGAGTCCACAGCAACAAAATTAAACCAGAATTGTACCTATGAAGTGGAGCGATTCCCGTAGCTGTGGGTTTCAAAATTGTCCGAGGTCTGCCCTGAGTGCACAGTACATCTAAGAGAAAGAACTTGACTGCCACCTCTTTCATCATTAGACAGGAAGAACGGCTCTGTTATTAGCCATTCAGAAAGAAAAAGACTTCTGTGCTTGTCCAGAGGCAAGGATTACCAAAATGTACCTATTCAGTTAGTAGAGAAGACAGAATTAAAATAAATAAATAAAAAAAAAAATTACACGAGCTTTAAAGGTTTGGGCAGGCTGGGTTTACTGTGACCTTGATCGGCTCTTGTTTGAGTAAATAGGATTTGGGATGAAACATTAAAACTGTTTAGCAGATCTTTTCAAACCATTTCAAACTTTTCTTACGCTGCTTTATAATATAACCAGACATGCTTGTAAATGGCCACACCTGTTCATTTCTCTGGGGATGGTCTGATCTCTGCCTTTTCTAACAAAGAAAGGATGGGAGAAAAAAAAAATCAGCCTTTCTTGCTGCAAAACAGAGTGGAAAGTCAAAATCTTTCTCAAGTTTGTCCCATCTGGTCAGATTAAATCTTTGATCACCCTAGGGACCACATTTATGTTTGGTCCCTACTACCGTTTCAGAACAGCTCAAAATACACAGGTAGAGAGCAAAATGTAAATTGCTAACCACGGAACACTCGACATAAACAAAATTGGCATTGGCTTTGGATTTCTGTAGCTAGTCAGATCGTAGGAAGTGGTCAGCAAAAAAAGACATAAACATCTTAGATATTTTCTGCCTGGTGTCTACATCAGTTACCTTACTACCAATAAACTGTACGGAGTTTGAAAATATTTTTTCATGAATGTATATCACAAAAAGTATCAAATCACTTGTCATAAAGAAGCAGCAATTGGCTTACGATCTATGGCACTGATGGACTGATGAGACAGAATGAAAACAGAAGTAGCCCAAAGTCTAAAACTGGAATAATCACAAATAATGTATTAACAAAGCTGTCCCCTTTAAGAAAAAAAAGCCCTCAAAATCCACAATAAAATGGGATTGTGTGACTATAAAACAGAAAACATCTCCTTAAACCTAGGAGGCATTTTTAAAATGCTAGCCAGCAATTTTTTATTTTTATTTCTTTTTTTAATATAATCTATGTTGTTCTGGAAAACCTACAATTCACTTGGTATAGTATTTCTGGTGTGAAGAATGCTGGCTGTGGAAAAAAAAAAATCCATTGATAATTTAATTCCTCGCATCATTGTGAAATTGAGAAACTCTTAGTTTACTGAATGAAAAAAAAATATATATTTGAAAAAAAAGAATGGCTGACTAAGTAAGTATCACCTTGTGCTACATCCAAGGCCTCTTGCTGGTTGTCTGGCTGCTCTTTTGTAGGCAAAAAGGAGCTGAACGCTCTCTGGCTCCTTAGATCTGGCCCAACAAATGCACTGCCAGTCATGCACATGGATCCAGCTTAAAACCCAGTGTGAGCCTAAAAGAAGCTAGTCAAACTGGCACCTACTCATGCAGAAGGAGATAGATTTGTCATGACAGGCTGATTATTCAATGTAAAGAAACAGTTTAGCTTTTCTAATCTGGTACAAATACATCTTTCTCAGAGAAAAAAGTAAAAGGTCTAACAGTTCAAGTATTTAAAGTAAAGAAACCAACAAAAAAATTGTAACGTCAAAGTGAACCAGAGGTATTTGTGCTAGAGCATTCTGCAAAACAGCCCTGCAGTTCTATTCAGATAAGTAAGATTTAACCCGTTTAACCCTTTAGGAGCTGCACATCTACGCGACGATCAAGGCGAGCATTTCTATTTCACACCGCACTTGGCTCTACGGTAAGTTTTAAGGACAGGCTGCAATATCTAATTCCAAATACATTTTCTGTTTTCCTCCTCTTCTCGCTCGCCTGCACCGATACTAAGAGCGAGGCATTCTCCTGGCGAACAATGCGAGGGCAGCCTTGCCTACAGACAGGGGTCCCAGGAAAGAGCATCGAGAAAGTCGATTTAAACCAAAAGCAGCGACAAAGCCCTGCGCTAACTTTTTCCCTGGAATTTTCTCTGCTTAGGCAAGTTTGTGCTGTCCCGCATCTGGGAAGTATAATTAAGGACAACAATCACCTAAGGCGTCGGGATGCAGAAGCTTGTTACGCCTGTCACCGCGATTGTCAACGCTATTGGCATTACCCACAAACAAAGTCTCAAGCGTGCAGTCTGAGAAATATTCTGAAATAGTGCCATCATCCAGACAGGGCATAATGTCCGATCTGAGAGATCTGAGATCAACAGGTCTAAAGATGGTATTTTCTGTGTCTTTCTGCAGCCGAGTTACAGACAGAAGTTAAAGAAGCTGCTTACTCATTGTAGGAGTCAACATTCATCGAGCTCCACTTAAGGGATTTTCTCTTGTGTAAACCTGACTTTATAATTTAAAAAAAAAAAAAGCCATGTTATGAAACAAAGACTTTTGGCAGTGTATGGGATGCGTAAGCTGGAGAGCAGCATCTTTCAGGCTGCCATCCTGGGAAGCTTCCTTCTCAGGCGGGCAACCCTGTGCCGAGGGAGGAGGACGTGCCCTCCTGAGGAATGCTCCCGGTTCACTCCCAGCCAAACAAAGCAGTGCGGGCTGCGGGGCGCCTCCGAAAGTTGGTTTCCCCCCCCTCCTTCTCTTAATTTTTGGGGGAGGGCGGCAGGATCCCAGTCCCCTTGCATGGGATGAGAACGGCTAGAACAAGTGCAAATCCTACACCTCCCTGGATCCTATTTTGCTGGGGTTTTTTTTTTGAAAATGTCCTGCAAACTGCTGGCAGCTTGTTTTTAATGGAAAATACCAATCGCCTAGGATCTATACCTAGCCTTTTGCCAATAATGAGAAAACTTCACCTTCTGTCCCCAGCAATTCTTAGGAAATCTTTTGCTGTTATTCCTACAAATCCAATTACAGATTGTTGAGTAGCTAGTGGAGTAAGCTTATTGAGGAGTGTCACATCACTAAGTCGTGCGTATGTGTTTCAGTTTGTAATGTGGTCTGAGCCGCTGTAGAGGTGTCAACTTAAAATGCAAGTAAGTAGCAGAACAGGGCTAATCCCAGCCACTACTCCCCTGCAGCCAAATTGTAGCGCAATGAATGACAGTGGAAATGCAAAGATGCCACTGTGCTTATCACACACAGCCAGATGGTGGACCTGGATCAATGCACACATGCCACGATCAATGCATTTGATAAAGAATTAAGAAGAAAACTGTACATGTTATCAAAGAACTTGTACATGGCATAATTATGATTCTGCATGTGCTTACTGATGATATTGGAGACTCAGAGGCAGGTGATAATGAAACTGATAGGAAGAAATAGCTTAAAGGCTACAGCATATGGCCTCAGCACTAAGAAATCTTGTCAAATAGTTCAGAAAGCTTTTTTAACTGTTATTACAGGCTGCTCATAGTGCAAGCTGGTGGCAACGTTTTAATTTTTTTTTTAAACCTGAAATGTCAAAAAGTTACACAAGCTGTACTTTTCAGAACGGTTCAGAAAATAATTAAGGCGCTATTGTGTTTTAAACATGGCAAAACAGGTAGAGAGAGTGTTCACCATTTTGTGGGGGGGTGTGGTTGGGCATTTTTTAATATATATAATTTCACGTTCCCTGAATACATGTATTTAGACTTTAAGGGGGCTTGTGGTGGTTTAAGGAATGTATCTGGGTAGCAATTTGCATTCGGCATGCCAATTCTACAGATACAGTTTCAATATTATTTCTCATCAAATGTAGAGTATTTCCCTGTTACCGTTTGTGCTCTGTCAGCTGCGTTATAGCCACCTTGGGTGTGAAAGAAGGTAATTAAAAATTTGTGGAAAATACAGTCTAAAGTAATAAAAAAAAAGCATATACATTTATAATGTATAAAAGGTACCTAAAATACAAATTCTCATGCTCCAGTTGATAGATGAGCTGTCTAATCAACGCCTGGACGTAACTTAAGTGCTCTCATTAGTGTGAAGACCTTCAGGCTAAATAAGACTAAATCCCTTAAAAATTGCTTCTGCAACAGAAAAATCCCCCTTACCATTTTCCTCTGCCTAAATCATATCAATTAAAAAGAGAGAGAGGAAGGGAGGGGGGGAGAGAGAGGCATTTTCACATGACTTTGTTTTAACTGACACTCAAAAAACTATCTTCTGAATCCAATTTAAAATGTTTCAGCAAAAAAGTTCATTGGCAATCAGAGAAACAAAAAAATCACGCCTAGTTTAGTTTCTCTTTCACTTTAAACCTGGATCTTTAATCAGCGTTTTTACCTTAACCTTTTTTTTTCCCAACCCCAAACATTTAATCAACATTGCAGTTTTACATTAAATTATAAAATTTATCAAAACGAGCCTCCAGAAGAGTGAAGCGCGTATTTTATTTGCAGTGGGCTGAGGAGGGACACCCCCCCCGCCCAACTCCCGAATTTCAATTTGTCCTGACAAACCATTGGGTATTAAATTCTAAAGGCACGCAGAGTGCATAAAGAACTGATGGCTTGATTAGCTCTTGTGGTGCAATTGAAGGAGCTGTCTCTCTCCCCGCTTCTCCATTTTGAGAAACACTTTGATCTCCGTTCAAGTCAATTCATGAACATCAACTGACAAGACTGCATGAAACACCCCAATGGTTAGGCCCAAACTCGTAGCAAACTATTTGGTTTCATTAAGGCTTCAGGAGAAGTGACCAGTGACAGTCCTTTCATTCAGAAGCCAACAGGCAAGTGACTATTTAAACTTTAATGTGCACAATGTACTGCTGAAGGCTGCTACACCTATAGTCAGTCACTCAAGTATGAATGCCTTTACCTACTATTTTGTGACATGTGAACTACTAAGTGCAGCTGCAGTCTCATTAATGCATTCGCCCAGATTTGTTTGCAGCACTAAAGAGATGATTCGCAGTATTTCTGGTGGGAGAAACGACTGTTATCTTCAAAGGAAGGTAAAACAGCAGGTGCTATGTAAAAGCCAGCGATTAAAGAAAGATCGCGTTTTTAAATGCAGTAATTTACTAAACATTTGCACGAATGTAGCAGAAATATTATCTGTTCCGGCTGAAAATATAAAAGACCTTGAATCACATCACCCACAAAACACAGAGTATTTGGTCCAGTTTCGAGCTTTGCTACAGTAAACTATTTACACATCACTTTTTCCCTTTTTTAGTTGCCCTCTCCAAAGAGTCCCACTTCAAAGAGTTCATTTTTGCACCAGTTCCTGTCAATGCAGGTCAGAAACACTAAAGTGGAAAGTCGCTGCAGTGCCGTGGCACAAAGAGTCTCTGCGGCTGAAATCAAACAAAGCCCAATTAAACTAATCATAACGTCCCAGTGAACACAAGGAAGCTCACCTGGTATTTCTGGACTTCTTGTGTGAATTCCCAACTCTACTCGGTACTTGGTACTATAATTACCCTGACCAAAATACTGTGAAATTACTGCTCTGATCTACTAATGGCTGCAAAAAATCAAGCCGTCGTGGTTCCATGCCAAGGGGCCGTAGCAAGGTGGCGCAATGCTTTCTGACAGAGACGACAACTTTTAAAAACTCAAAAGGGAAAATTAACGGGATGTGGTTTATGTTGCCAAGGACTGTTCATTAATTACCAATTTAATCACTGCTGGAGGCATGACATTACAAAAATCTGGCTGAAAGTTCTAATAGATTATGAAGACCACCTAAGAAGAGTGACCAAGAAATGTACAAAACAATTAATACTGTTTCACTGCTATCAAAGACACTCAGATTATTTTACATCAAGTGAAGCAAAAGAATTAGTAGCTTCACAGTGCCACCACTAGGAACTGTAAATACAATGGCACACAATTAGTAATGCACACGTGACTTTTCGTTCAAGGCATATATCCTTGGGAAAGCCAGAACATGATAAGGAGAACAAAAGAAACATTTTTAAATGAAATGAATAAAGATTTTAACTCTACCCTCGTGCATGCTGAGCAATAACAGAATAGGCAATGCAAAATACAGCTCTAAGTAATGGCGATATCATCCTGGGATTCACAACAGTGTGTACTGAACATCCACACAGAAAATGTCCACAGTTATTAGCAGCGATAGAAAAAGAGCATTCCAGATGCTAAGAAACCCGTGTCTCGCTTCGTACACAAAGAGGGAGCTCTGAAACACTCAGACCTTTTTTTAGCTAATATTTATAAACAGATAGAAAATGCTTAAGTTTTTGAACTAATGTTGTTCAGACGATCTTAAAATTCAGTTAATAAATTAATAAATTGACAGCCTATTTTCTGCGAGCGTGCAAGTTAAGGTTACGGCTGCAGACTACGCAGCACCTTGAATTTACATCCACATAATAAACAACTGCGCATTAATATATCTAGGCCGGATGCTTAAGTGGTGTAAATAGATACAGCTTATGGAAATAATAGCAATAAAATTCATCTGAGAATCTCAAGCATTTATATCTAAAACTCAAACTGTGTAACATTTGTCTTGCATTATCAAAGGTTACACTTTATTCATGAAATGAATAAAACTGACAATGCATACTAATTCTTCTTAGAAACAAGTTTACTTGCACTAATTGATTTATTTTTCCCAGCTATGTCAGGGAGTTGTCTATAGCAGTATTTTTGTATGGTGAAATATCACAAGTTCATAGTAAGAAAGTGCTTAAACAGATCAAATATGGAGTCAAAAGATGGAGAACCTTCTTGGAAAGTTACAGATTATTCTTATTTTTCATGTATTGAGTAACATTAAATAAAACAACTTGTTTGTTCTTGCCATCAAGGAAATGAGATCAGGCTATCTCAACCTTAGCATGTCGTTATAAAGAAGTAAAAATCAGTTCAGTTGTGGTTTTGAAGTGTTCAGTCAGCAGGTCTAACCTTCATTTAAAGAAAAGTATATTGTTAAAACAGCTATAAAACTTGGAATGCTCATGAAATGTAAATACTATACAGCATAGTCTTATCAGCTTAAACCATATTTAACCACTTCATAGTGGCATACAGACAAGACATATAAATGAACAACAGGGAATAAGTTACCAAAGCTCAGGGATTACCAAAATAATGTTCAATCTTTTTACCAATTAGATGGTAACTGCTTCTTTGTAATCTCAGGAAGATCTAGTGATCATATCTAAATCTGGTCACAATTATCAGCATGACAGACTAGTCTTTCTTCAATCAATATTTTCCAATTAATATTAAAAGACCAAGGCTGCCATCTGCAAAGTCCTACACCTCAGTAAATTCATGTTAGGTGTTTAATTAATAAAGATCAGCTTTTCACTCTTTGTTTTTCAACAAAAACAAGACGGGAGTAAGTTGGGAGTGTTTCCTTAAATGAATTAACATTGCCACCTCAATCACAGACATTTATTTTCCAACTGAGGAGACTACCAAAAAAAAAAAAAATCCACTGATGAGCTAGATGCCCTTCCTAATGCAACAAGGGTAGGGATTCTGGTTTCATGTAGAAATAAAAATTACTGAATAAAGCTATTCGGTACTCATTTTCAAGAACTCGTTAAAATATCTGGAGGAAAGAATACTTGCAATGTTAATTTGAGTTTAAGGCATCTTTCAGTCTAATTAAAATATCGTATTTTTGTTGTCTACTGTGAATTTGCATTCTGTACCACTTCTGGTCATGTTGACGAGAGTTTACATTTTGGTCACATATTGGAGCGGGACAGAAGCTTATTAGCTCAGAGGGGCAGTAGATTATTGCAGGACATGATCAATAAATGGGACCATTTATTAAAGCTTTTTTCTGAGCATTTAAAATAATGCTTTATTTTTATTTTATTGCGGCTGGTATATGCCGTATCTCTGCAAATGTATGCAATCAAAATTAAAGTAAGAGTATACAAACTCATCTCCTTTCAGATTTTGTCACTTTCTGAAGCTTTTCTAAAAAGACTTACATTTCCACTGGTCCACTGTGGATGCAAAAAAAGTTACCATTTTGCACTCAAATATTTATGAAAAGTAATAGGCAAAACAGATTGACACCTGAAGTAGAAAGAGCTTATTAAATATGAATTAGATACAGCTGCAACAAGTCCTTTGAGTAAGGGAGTAATAAAAAGCAATATTCTGAGCAGAAAGAAACAATCTCATGGCATAGCCCATTCCTGCTGCCCTCTGTACACAGACAGTGTTTATATGTTTGGAGGGAACAGCTTTTTGGTGAGGTACTTTGTATGTGCAAATTCTACTGCAAAAACTGAATATAGCCTCCACCGCTCGTTCAGACCCTTTTTTTGTTTGTATTTAGGCAGCTATAGCTGTCATTCAACTTGAATGAATATGAAATAATGGTAGCAGAGACAAGTAAAGCCAAATCTTTCTCTGTACAGAAAGCAGCAAAGCAGGTTAGCCACAGTTGCATTTAAGCACAGCAGCAGTGCCAGGATTGCTCTCTGAGAACACCCCTTCAATTTATATTAAGTTGGTTTTAAATACTTATTGTATAAATGGAGTCCCTCACAATTTTTAGGGTAGTCATCCTCATAATTCTGCTGCGAAGAAAGAATTACTATTTTCCTATTTCACAAGAGGCAAAAGACAGAGCGATTCCCTCGAGGTATCATGCTATTGAACTCCTGCATCCCAGAACCTATGCTAGATCCTAAATACGCAAAATTTTTGGCCAAATCCATATAAAGGGCCCAGTCCTGCACCTAAATTCACCAAGGAGGAATCCTTAGCTCAAGTAAAACCCAAATAACTTCAGGAACAATCTGTGGCCCATGTTATGAAGAAAAACACATCCTTTGCCAGATGAGCACTATTTTTCATGTAGTCCATGCTATATGGCGTTCTCTGCTAAAGCTGTCTACCTTGCAAAAACAAGTTAAAAGAATTTGACACACGATTTAGCAGATGCCAGAAATAAAACTACTGAGCACATTCTTAATTTTCATCCCGCTCTGTATCCTTTAGAACAGAGCCTTGTTGTGGCACCACCTTTTACTTTTACTGTCCCCTGATATTCAGCCCAGATCTGAGCTCTACCCAGCGGTGTTCAATACTTTGGTTTATTTTCACTGTTCAATACGTAGGCCCATCAATATGTAGCACCGTTCTTTACTCCACAATATTCAAATCTCGCTCTGTAGACAGAATTTCTTCAAGGGCTTTTCTACAGCACTCATCACTATGGTATTTAAGTGCCTGAAAAGCATTAATCACATTCCCTTCTCACAACACCCCGTGGTGGTGTTATTATTACCCTGTTCTTCAGATGAGAACTGAGATGGAGAGACCCAGCTAAAAGGATCTAACACTGGGTGCTCACTCTGGGAAGCCTATGACCCAGGTTTTTTCCAGTATACTAAGCTTTATGAAGCCCTTTATGTGTCTCAAGCACAGCTCCAATTGATTTCTCTGACAGACCTGGATGCTCAATACATCTGCAAATCAAACCTTCACCTCAAACAGCAATCCGGAAAGGAAGGATACACAATTAATGACCACTTGGAGGAAGTTTGGTTCAAAAGACTTAGCAGTACTGATCAGGCACTCCGAGGCAAAGGCAGCATTGCATTTAATTCTTTCAAGCATCTTAACTGTGACCTCATCCTTTTGCTCCGTGCAAATCCTGCTTTGTTTGCCGCACACCTTCCAATTTCTGCAACCAAAAGGACAGAGGTCCTCTGGACAAACAGCCTTCTACATCACCTCAATCCTCTGAGCTAAATGAGACACAATTGCTTTGGGGAAAATAGTATGTGATCACATAATTAAAGACTGCATCATAATGCATATACACAAAGGAGGTTAATTAAAGTTGCCTGTGCATTTCTTAACTCCTAATTCCATTCTCTGTAATCACACTGACTCCATAACCATAGCCATTTGAGTTTACAGAGTAAACGACAGCTGCAGTAAATTTCCAGTCTTTATGTGGACCAGTCATTAAAGGAGAATAAGACAAACGTTTTGCCATCAGCCTTTACAGGTATTTGCTGACAGAGGAGTTATGCTGGGAGTCAAGAATTATGGATTCCACTCCACGTTCTGCAAGTGAGGGTTCCCTGCTGGAAAGACCTTTTAGCCCCATGACTCCTGAATATTTGCCACTTGTTGTGGTCCCCTCTAGCCTATCACTCTGCCAGTTAGGCTGCACAGACCAGCTCCAGTCTCCTTGCCTTTCCAACATCTCATTCCAGCCAAGCTCCCGCTGCTAACAACCATCACTACAGGTTGATATTTTACAGCATCTGGTGGGAGTAGATATGTCCCTTCCAGCCCTGTGATATTCATCATGAGAAAAGGCGAGTTAAATAAAAATGAGTAAGCTAATAAAAAGGCTCTCCTGGTTAAAAGCTAAGTGATTACAGCTGCTATACCAGATTGGAAATGACAGAAGCATCTCATAAAAGAGTCACTACATGCACACCTACATCAAGAAAGCAAGCAGAAAGGCTGAGCTGGTTATAAATCTACCATAGAGAAAGGGATCCATGAGGGGATCAGTAACTCTGTTCACAGAGCTCTTAAGCTAATTCTTCCAGTCCCCAAAAGGCTGCATCAATTTTAAGGACATATCTATGATCCTTCCAAACCATGAGCATGTTTTCAAGCAGTTTCTGATCAATGCGGTCTCTTCTTAGACTTCAAATACCTGCCTACAGGCTTACACACCTCCATACAGGCTAGCATGCATACAGCTTGCAGATTGAAGGCTTCTGAGACGCACCAAATGAGGAGACCTAACAGTGAAAAAACTTCTACCATGCTGCAAGGAGGGAAGAAATAGGAAAAAAAAAAGGGGCTAATATGATACAAATAGAGGAAGCAAGCAGAGAATGATGGGGCTAAATCAGGTGGGCTGAACAGGAATGGAAGATGGTGGGGCAGAAGGCACAGAAGGAAGATGTCTAAGGGAAGAAAGAGTAAAGAGAGAAGGTATTAAGAAAGAAAAGTTAAAAAGGAGCAGGGGAGCTGAAATGGCCAGGGCTGACAGCTGAAATGCAGTCTGAGAGGAAAGAACAAGAAGACACAAACTAAAGAAGGGGAAGACGATACAGCTTGGGATGCAATGAGAAATACGTGATTCAGAGGAAAATGGGATTGAGTTAACAGCTATCCGAGCAAACTCAGTGCCTTAATCTTCTGCTCCCACAACTCCATCAATTTCTGAGTTAAAAAGAAAATAAAAAAGTAAAGCAAGTGAGAAAACTGACATGGGCCTAAACCCAGAGCACAAACATGAGAAGACAAAAGCACACGGCAGCAAGAAAGAAGACTCAAGGAAAAGGGGTAAACAGCCAAGAGAATGGACATGTCATGGGAAAACAGCCAGTACTTCGTGAGAGGCCCGTCAGTGGTAAATAGAGACAACACAGATTTTTTAAAAAGTAAAAAAAAAAAAAGAAAAATAGGAAGAAAAGCAAGCCCAGAGTACACAACTACTGAAAAAAATAACACAATATTGGTTCTGCCAGAGGAAGGGTAAGGCTTAGGCTGAAGAAGGTCTAACGTATTTGCTCTATGCTTAGAGGAGAAACAGGAACACTTTTTTTCAAAAAAGACTTCTACCAAAACAAATCAGGTGAGCACGTGCCAAGTAACCTGTATTTACGGCTATGGAACAGACTTGGAAATTTCCTCCCTTTTGTTGACCTCAAGCAGCAATACAAACCCAGGCACGGTATATTGTTCTCACTTGTTTACTAAGAAAACAGCGATTCATAGTTCTCATATGACAAACATAAGGTGATAACAGCAAGGCCTACAGGACAAGATGTTCAAAAGTAACTAATGACTCTGCAGGCTTAGCTTAGCTGGGCTGACTGATTTTCAGAGCACACTCTGAAAGGCTGGGCTGCTTAAAGCTCTTCTCCTGAAGGTATCAAAGAAGTTGCAATTGCAAGCTTCAAGAGTTACTTTTGAAAGTACTGGCCCTGGACTATCTCTTTTAAAGTTTTCTTATTTAAAATTAGATCTTCCTATTTTAAACCATTTTCTTCTGAATCCCTCTGAATCCATTCCAAAAATGAGCCTAGTCCAATTCCCACTACTAAATGTTGATTCTCATTATCATAATTCTCATTTGGACAATGCACTACTACAAATTAACACACACTGACACGTATAACACTGCTTTGAGTCAAAGTTCTCATTACTAACCTTAATGACCAGAAAATACTGAACAGAAATAAGTCTGTACTATTTTCTAACAATCAAATAAGCAACAACCTGCAGTAAACTAACACAACTACATCAAATGGAAACATCTCATCTCTGTGAAGATCAAATATGTTAAAGAAAACCAGAAACAAATGTATTTTATCTTATATCTATATATGTTGATGCATACATACATCCTCATTCAGAACATACACATGTGTGGACATGTATATAACACATGTATATGTTATACACCGCTGTATATAATATATATTATTATATATCAACTTTATATAATATATGAAATACGAATACTATACCAGCCTCCATTAAAGACACCTCCCTCTCACAATGCATGTTTCCCACTGGAATGCATCAGGAGAATGTTGAGCTTGGTAAGTCAAGCACTCAAAAGTTAGAAAATGTCGAAATTACACTAGCTGTACAACCTTGCATTGGTTCTCATTCCGTACAGGCTTTAACTGCACAACCCATACTTTTTTTCCTACAGGATATTTGTTTTTTTCAGTGGCCATGACTGACAATGTTCAATGAATGAACAACTGTTCAATATCTCACTTTACCCTCATCATTCACTGTCTGCCCTATACCTTGTTTAAAATACACTATTTAAACTTCTCTCTGAACACAGAATTATTAATTTCTTCCAGAGCATTTCTGTGTCACTCTTTACTATCATATCTAAGAGTTTCCAAATTACATCTCCACAACACCCTTCTGAGCTGAAGAGCTTTTGTTATTCTCATGTTACAGTCAACTCAAGTCAAAAACGCCCATTACGTGTTTGTTCAGAGCGCCCAGGACCATTTGTTCACAGTATGGTTCTCCTTGACTTGGCTACAGCTGGGCGCATTCAAAACTTCCAGAAATTAGTCTCCAAGAATCTTGGGTTGGAAATCATAAATCAAGGAATCTGCCACCTTGAGTATGGTGGGTTGAAGGTACCTTCCCAACATTGTAAAGAGCTTCTGATGGAGGCAGCAAGAAACTTTGGCTCTGCAGAGTGGCCCTAAAAGACTGCCCTTCCCTTTCCTACAGGCTTCTAATTCATTTTTCAGCTTCTGTAATAAATGAAATAAGGTCCCATTGGTAATCTGGCTCCCTGAACTATGCAATCCTGGCTCTCACTCTGAAAACTCTGTCCCCATCTCCTATCCTTCAGCTGGTTTTCATGGCCTAGACAGAGTCTTCATTTTTGTCTAACTTCGCTTTGCCATCTACCTCCTTGCCGTCTACCTGGGGCATCTCTCCACCGCATGCCAGTGCGGTAGCTCCTTTTCCTCCTGTTCGGATTTCATCAGCAGGAGTTTGAGTCTAAAAGAGAAAGTTTTGCTTTCCAATACTACCATCTGCATTAGAATGGGCCCTGATCCTTAGGGGAGCAATGGTAAAAGACTCTCTTGCTGTGCCGTGTCCATACAGACAATTTCTACTGACACTTACCAACTTTTCTGAACTCTCTCAAAAGATTGTGCTATTAACACAACTTTGATTGTTTTGAACAGATTTTTCAAGGGGATTGAACCTTCTTCCCGTAAGACATTTTTTATCATGGATAAAACAATGCTTTATCTAACCTAATACAGAGAAACAGCTGAACAGGGTTGGTTTTTTTTTTGAAGTAAAAATAAACAAACAAATATTACTCTGAGGCAGAGAGCTGACAGGGAAAATTTTGCTCCAATGACGAAATACTAGCAAAGTTGTAAAAACTTTGAAAATAGGAGCTTGTAATAGAAAATGTTAGGCAACTTTAATTACAGTTGTTCCTGCCTGAGTAGTTCCCTGTAGTATCCCTCCTCTAATGCTGTTTGCTTTCTGAAAAACTAATTAAAAAAAAAATCCAAAGGGAAATTTATACTAAAATATACTTATCTAGGAAAAACTTAAATACAAAGTAATGACAGAATTACTTATATATCATTATGTTATCATTATACCAAATAAGACTTGTCTGCAGATATGAATACATTTTGAAGAAAATAGAAGTGTCAGTTTGGGGAGAAGAATTGTGAAGAAAAAAAAAATACAGCATGGATCCAAGACCGTTAAGAGAATGAATGAGACATGTAAATCACTGTCTTCATTTTTTGATTGCATGATTTATGTAAAAAGGCAGAATATGCCCCTCAGGACTAAGCTCTGAAAGACGTGAATCAGTGAAGATTCAAGCTTTTCTCTGTATCATTATTTTTCAGTTACATTTACATTCTCAGTTGCCAGTACAGTCTCTAATGCGCAATAGTTAGAATCACAAAGCCCGCATTGCGAAGGTTTGCATAAAAATTAATTAGCTTTCATCTCCAGAGAGTATGCATCCTTCCAGGTCACCACGGAGGCCACTGGAGGTGCAACCATAGTTGCTTCAACACTGGAGCTCATTCCCCAGCTCCACTTTCCCATCTCACCAGCATAATCAACCTTGGTGATAAAAAGGAATTGTTCCATCAACTCTTTTACAAGACTGTCACAAGCAGCTTCATTCACTGCAACAACACTTATGAAGCAGCAAGTAGCTGACATCACAGGCTCAGGGAATGCATTTACATTAACTGAAAAAAGAGAAGTAATCAAAAATAGCATAAATTACTTCACTATCATTTAACAAGTAACTTTTTTTTTTTTGCCCCATTAGAAACTGCAGTGCCAATCAAAGAAGGTGCTCCCAGACCTCTGCTTCCAGTGAAGTCTAAGGCATCTTTCTGTTGGCTGTAACAGCAGGAGAAACAGGCTTTAAAAGTGAACTAAGGGTACATGACGCATCAGTGCAATTCAGTGTGGAAAAGAAATATTCTGCCCCCCACAAAAGCATATGCACATGCAATAAATTTTAACTATGTAAACCGCCATACTGGCCAATATTTCTTACATCATTCAGCTGCTTATTGCGGACTGGGATGATTGTATTGGTTAGTTGTTTATTCCCTGCCTTTAAAGCTGCATCTCTTCTTGCTTGCTCAAGCAGAACTCTTGCTCGTTCTTTAAGTTCTTCCTGTCTTGACAACATTCGTTGCTTAAAAATAAAGAAATATAATTAACAGCAAAGCAGCCTCAGGGTACTTAATGTTTATACAGTAGTTAATAGCCAGAAGCCTTCCTATATAATAAAGGTCAGGAGTCACATGTATTACAGCTTCATGAGGTGACAGAGCATTCTATAGAAATGAAGAGTAAAGATGACCAAAATGTAAAATGAAAAAAAAGTCATAGGCCTTTATAATGTAAATAAGAGTTCACACCTCTCCCCTTAAAACTTAATTTCTATCAACATTTAATGCCTTTAAACTGCAACTGTGGAAAAAAAATAATTGGCTTCATGGAAGCTATGTTAAATGTGCTATGTGTTTACTTATTTACTTTAATATATATGCAAATATAATGCTTTGTTGGCTACTTATATGGGTATCGCTCATTTATAACTTAAATTGAACACAAAGACACCGGGTACAAGCCAAAACACCTGCAAAAGCATCTGCTTCTACTTCATTTATGAATATCCACAAGAAAGTTCCTTCTTCATACACATGACTGATTATATTGCAGAGTAGAAATAACAGAAGAGGGGCTTCTGCACAGGCAACAAGAACAGTTCCCATACATATACACGCCCAAGTGCTGACTTCTTGGTCAAGGTCATCTGTGAAGACTCTGGGAAAATGTGTCTCTAGGCCTTTACATGAGGTGGAACTGGGACAGATGTTGCAGGTTGTGGTCCTGTGACAACCACGTGGAAATTGAGGTGGTTGACTCTAACCAGCAATTGAGTGTTCAAGGTTAAGATTGAGGCTCACATCTGAGATTTTATTACCATGTACAAATGCACAGAAGATTAACAGAGAACTGTCTTTAAAGCCATCTCTTCCTTTTTCTTGGCCTGTTACACCTTGCACATGAAAATATTCACAGAAAACACATCCTGTTTTGTCCTGCTCTATTATTCTCTACAGGCCAAATTGTTCATTTCTCATCCACTACACAAAGATGATGATGAACAGAAACTTCGCGAGACTTCACTAATTAAAGAAATTAGCTGGCTATGGAACTAATATTTGGCCACTATCACCCAACAATGGACTGCTGCTCTTGCAATAAAATGAATCTTTATGGCGCTTACTCAGGAAAAAATGTAAAAATATTTGAAGCAATCCACACTACCAAAAGAGTGGCTATATTCTTTTCTTACCAGAGCTAACGGCACAAAGCTGAACAAAGCCAAAACTCAAGAAAGCTCTTCAGAGGGGTAAAATTATAAGCATGCTCTGGCATTTTTTTAAACAGGGCTGATAACATTTTTTACATATTTTTGTGATGATACTATTTACTGATAATACCCAGCATTTATATAATATTCAACTTTCATCCTCACAATAAATCTGCAAGGTAGGTGGGTATATCCTTTTTATCTTTACAGAAGGGAAAATGATACTGTGGTTAGAAAACGTGCTCGAGGCCACTCAACGAACAGCATAACTTAATATTCTGGAGTTTCTGCCTCACCATTGCGGGCTACATTCACAAGCCCATGTGGTTTCTCAGAGAAGATTTGGAAATACGTTTGGTATATTTCAAGGTATTCAAAACTTTACATTTTTTGAATATGGACCAATGAATTCATAAGTCTTTTTCAAATTTGTACTTCACATGCAATACTCAGAAGAAAGCTGGCAAAGGACTTGAAACCATCTTTGTTGAGCTGGTTGAGAATACAACGTTACTTCCTTTAACTGGAGAGAGACTGGAAAGATTAACAGTAGGACAATTCATATAAACTTATTTTTCATGTAATGGTTCTTTTTCAGCATCACCTACTTTCGATCAAAGTATTTATTGCCCAACAACAAAACTACACCGCCCACCTTGTTATTTATACTGAAGGTATAGTGTAAATTACAAACATGGAGAAAGAACTTGAAGAGCATCTCCATCTTGACACAGAGGCATACAGAAAGTTTATATTTCTTACCTGGGCTGTTTTTGCAGTCTGATCTGCATGATTTAAAGCCGTTCTGGCATCATTATCAGAATCAGATTCTGTTTGCCTCGGAGAAGCATGTGGTTTCTTTGCAAGATCTGTATCCTTATTATAGGAGTATCCAAGCTTAGAAGTAGGAGATAAACTCAGCTTTGTGACAGGTGAACCAGGATCTTCTCTTGTGCTCTCTGCGGATCCTATACATCCCAGCTTTTCTTGCTCTGAGAAACCAATGGTACTGTCTGAGCTCTGGTGTCTCTCCTTGTCATTATCTTCACAAGCAACTATGGGAGACGTGTCCTCTTTTTGATCACTGACATGTGCCAAGTCACTCAAGTCTGAAGTGTCAGCTATCAGCAATTTCTTCCTTCCCAACGCAGGCTGTGCTTGTGTTGTATCTGTACTGGTACACTTCCCAACGTCTTCAGATGCAGAAGTCCTTCCAGAGCTCTGCTGGGATTTTTGTGGATCTGTGTCACTTCGAGTCCTGCGAGAAGAAGGGGAAGCTGTGCTTGGACTTAAATGATCATCAGGAGTCTGATGCTCGCTCTCAGATTCCCCAACACCGCTGTCGTTTACAAATACGGAGTCGTCCTGAGAAGCAAAGTCTGCCAAAGCACTGTCTGGCGGATGCAGCTCAGGCTGACGGTTCAAGTCGTTCAGCTCCGCGTAGAATTTTTCCTGGTCGACAGAACTGTTTGGGTCCGTTTCATAGTTGCCAACTTTGTATGTGCTTTTACTACTGTTCTCCTCTATTTGAACCACGTTTAATTCTTGGCCACAGAAATGTGCCCTTATTTGATAGAGATAGGTCATAACAGTCAGTTTGTCAGGTATCGCTAATAAAACCATGTCAGAAGGTTCCAGCAATCGCGATATTCCTAAACTGGCAAACCCATCATATGCCTTTAAAAACAGACAAAATAAAGATTACAATGCAGCAATTTCTTACATATCATAACATTTCAAGAATGCAAGTGGAAATTTCAGTCAAAATAAGCAACCCTAAAACATAACAGTATTACAGGAACAGTATGGGTTCAACTCTTATTACTTATTATTCTTTTGGCTTCACTACAGTAGGACAGTTGTTACAATTTTTTGTTGCACAATCCAATCTGAACTCATCAATTTTTCCTGATAGCTTCTAAATATCTCCCAGGGTATCTTCACAGCAATGCAAATCAAGAGAAAATGACCAGTAAAGACACTCAAATGGCATTGTTTTAAACATTTTTAACATGCTACCATACTATAATAAAATCTTTGGTTACTCACAATGACACCACTTCCACGAGTAAAAAGATGTTCATGAAACTGCAACTTAAAAGCCCTTCTGCTTGCACTAAGAAAACCTACCAGTATCTTAAATGGTTCTCACTCAAGTAGCAGGAAACAAGCAAATAAAAAAAAAGTGTAAGAGTTGGACCAGAAAAAAGCAACTAAGGATGGCTTTTTAAGATAAGGAACAAAGATATAAGAAACACAACACTAATCTGTCTTTGGCTTTATCACTAGTGATCAATCCTCTCTCTTCTGCTGGTCATGTAATTGCAGTGATTTGTGTTGACGAAATACTATGTCCACCTAGCCAAAAACAACATCAACACAGATGACTTGATATAAAACATAAATCATATTAATCCAGCAAATGAATGCATTTTAAAAATATTTGTTGATGATAAATTTGTAAGAATAAAAGAGTGAATTTAATTCTCACTTCACTTTAATTTCTAAAAGCTAAACAGTTTGCAAACCTTCCACTGTGTGAGGCCACATTGTTTTTTCTGCTAGCCCTTTAAGTGAGTGGGCTTGGTGCATCAGGTTTTTCTAGTTTTGAAGAATTAAAGATGTTTCTCAACTTACAATTAATTATTATTATCCTGGATTAACCCTGGAAGACAATATTGTGTTTCAAGGAAGCCTTTAAAAAGGCCTCCTGTTAGCATAGATGCACTCAGTTAAAGCACTTGGACTTCTTCCCCAGTAATTCTGCAGCTCCTTTTCACGCTCTTCTGAAGGGGTCTAAAATGTTCACAGTTGTTCCTACACTATTTTGAACAAAACAGATGCTAAATTTAAGACATGGATGAGAACCTGTCCTTTCACAAGGAAACAATAACACACATTGCTGGCTTCAACGCTACCCCAGTTCTACACTATTTCCTTAATTTATTTAGTTTTAGAAGTGTGGAAGAAAGAAAGACAAAAGAAATTAATTATGATTTTTTTATCCTCTTGGTTTTCATACTAGTAAATGTTCAACAGCGAGTTGGAACGTGGGTCTGGCCTGGCTGGCTCCTGGCAGACCCGGTTATTTTACTTGCTCTGAGAAAAGGAGGCTCTTACATTCCCATTGCAACATCACTCCCTACTCGAGTGTCCAACAGTTTTCATTTCAGCCACTTTTCAAACTCTGCTTCTGATAGCTGGAATTTATCTTCCTGAAATTTTGTATGCTTCCCCTCATGCTCAGGTATAACTTGCCAAAGCATTTTTGGTGAAGCAATTTTTATATCGCTATAACAAATGATTCAGAGAGTTTATATCTAGACATAGAAATTATCTGAATAATTTATTTTTAAGCCCTTCTGGCTCTCCCTGTGCAAAATGATTTGGCCTAAAATCATTGCTGCTCTTTGGTGGGGTATCATTTCTTGGGAAGGTTCATTATGAGAGATTGTTATGCCATTTATAAAAGCAGAGCTGTGCTTTTATAAGTAGTATACAGGAGTAACAGTGGAAAATGACTGCTGTATTTGCTGATACAAAGCTCCAGACGGAGCAGAACAGCAGGAAGATGATGGGTGGGAGGGAATGGAAAGAATTCAGATGGTAGAAGAGGGACAGCTGTCATTTACCTGGTCTTGGGACACAGAGCTGGAGAAGCAGGATAAGGCTGGATACAGAAGAGAGGGAGACAAGAGAGGTGGAACTGAACAGACATGAGAAGCACAGAGAAAGAAGAGTTATAGGACAGCAGTGCAGGGATTCAGGTGGGCAGCCTAAGCCATGGCAGGTACTGGGAATGAAGAATGCTCATACACCAGCGGAAAACAGGCTGGGTATGAAAGCGTAGCAAGCCAGCTGTGCTGTCCTCTGGACCAAAGGTAACACCAGGATTTGTTGTTTGACTAAGTGGGTCAGTGCTGATTCAGTGGCATAAATAACCTGTTACCTCACACTGGAGGTAGTGGGAGTTACCATCTGAAGAATGAAAGGACCGAAGCAGGGGCTTAGCAGTCCACAGCAGCCAAAGCCCATAGACATGACTTGACCTGAACTCTTTTAATTTCTTATGTATATGCTAATAAAACTAAGTCCTAAGAATATCTCCCAGGGTCTGTAAAATGAAGGTGAGGACAGTGTTTCAGAGTTGTCAGGCAAGGCACTTGCTTAGAATGGGTAACACTACAGCAGAAGGATTGAATTTGGAATGATGGGTACTCTCGATACAGCTGCAATCACTTTTTACTGTCTGCTCAGTTCTTCTGGTGATGCTTGGGATGAAACACAATAGTTTCCCACTGATGCCAGATACTTATCTCCCGTCCCCTCTCCATCTCCTTCTGGATGATACACTTTCCTGCTTCTCTCCTTTTCAAGTACACAAGATATCTAGATTGACATGCAAATGTTTTACAGTCATTAGTTCTATAAATAGCAATCGTATGCTTTGTACGTGTCCATATAGCAGTGTGTGATGGGTTCCTCCTTCACTGTTAGAAAAGCTGGGAGCTTCTTGATATTCCAGCATATTTATAAATCCCTAGTGTTTCTAACTAGTTTGTAGCTAGTTTGTAACATGGTATTAACAAAGTAAATTTTCCACGTCAAATTACTTCTTGTTAAACAGAGGCATAACTAAGGCTTTGATTTTGCGAACGTTTATATGCACATTTAACTACACTCCTGCATGATCCCACCGAGGTCAACAAGCAACTCCTACGCACACAATTAAATACATGCTTATGATTTTGTGGATCAAATAGTAGAAGTGAGCATGAACGCCTGTTATAAAAATATGGCTGCCAGCTTAAAGGCAGGTATTTTTTTCCATTTTGATGCAATGCTATCCCTGTAATTCTGAATTCTTGTTTAACTGTGTATGTTAAAAGGATTCCTTCCTTGCAAAATGGGATATTTTGTTAAGACAATCACTCGAGTTCAAACGTATTGAGGAATTTAGTAGAAATGGTCAAAAACTAGAAAAAAAAGAGAAAAAAAAGCATCACAAAAATTGAAAGTGCCAATTGAACATCCAGAAGATATATTACTATTTTCACACAATAATCCTTCAAATGAAACAAGCTTCTCCAAACAATAAAATAATTAAAACCACAAGTTCATTATTAGAATCATACTGTTGTGCCCTTCCACTTCTCATTCTTTCATCCCCTCTCCAAGCTCCAGCCAAGTGTAGTTCAGTAGCTCACATTTTAAAGTGCAGGACACGTTATTAGCAATATGAAAAATTTCTATTCTTGATAAGGGACTATACTGCCAGTATGCTGTAATTTGAACATTTTTCATTATTCTTTACTAATAATCAAATGGCCATGGTATATAAAATTAGTTAGTTAACGTTATTGGGAAGGCTATATGGATAGTTATATATATATATATATATTAGATTTAAGCAGAGCCACAACTCTTTGGATCAGCTGGGAAAGTATCCTTGTAACGTTTTTAATTTTCTCAAAGATAATCCTGGTTTCTCTTTTGTTCCTGACAGAAATTTGAATTTGCCATGAGCACAATGCACCAAAATAGATCTGAATTCTGATGATGCTAACGTACTCTGGAGTAATTGTTTGGGGTTTTTTTTTTAGAGATATATTGTGGAAATTAACAATACATATATACACACACACACGTATGTATATTCAGGACATTAAGCCTATTTACCTATCTCCCGATGAAGTTTTTTCTTTTTTAATTTACTGACAAGCTGATTGACAGACATCAGTTGGGATCCATCAGCACAAGCACCACAGGCAGTATTCCAACCATTTCCCAACTATGTAACACACTGACATATTGGCCAAGATCAGATGTCACAGGTAAATACCCTTTTTTATTCAGCATCAGTGGCAGCACCAATTTGGCAAACGACTAGTGTGCGTTATAAAGAAACTCCAAAGACGTGCTTTTTGTAACAGTGCATTTCCATGTGTGATTATGCACAGTAATTGCACAGAAATAGTTGTCTCTTAAGATTTCTTCTTTTTTTTATTAAAATACAAACAAGGTCACGCACTTCTAAAAGATATACTCTTATGGGTTAACCTTTAATCTATGGTCACAGTCACCTCTTACCTCCTTGGGGGGGGGGGCGCGGGGGGAAAAAGAGAGCTGCTTCAGACAAAGAAAATTGTTCTATTCATCCATAGATGTTATTTTAATTGGTTAGGAAGAATCATTGTCAAATGTGTTACATATCTGCATGGAATTTATAGGCAGCCATTGTTGCCAGTGCTGCATTCACTCCAACCAAGGGCACGCGGGGTTATCAGGCAGAACTGTGTGAGACCAGGAAATAAATCTGCAGGAAGCAACTGAGATACTCAATGTAGCTGTCAGGCGAAGGCTTGCAAAGTGATGAAAGAAAAAAACTGCACAATAACAACAATCATTACTTCTTCAATCCTGGGAACTATATCCTGTTAGAGAGACGGGCTAAAAAGTTCACCGTTTGCCATCACAGTCCTCATAAAGAAAAGATGACTGATCGCACGGCTAACGTTTTTAATTAATAATCTATTCTTTCTTTTTTATAATCTCGTTTAATTAGCCCAGACACTCAACAAAACTTAAAGTACAAAAACATATGGTCACAGAAAACTCTGTGATGTCATGGATAATCTACTTAGGTCATCATAAGGCCTTGTATTAGTATGAAAAAGATATCATTGGCCAAATCACTCATTAGATAACAGCAGCTCAGAGATATTTCATTATTTGTAATACTTAAGTACTATTTTAAAGACAAGCAACTCCCTGGCTAACAAGGAAGCGTGCAAGCACATTAAAATATAATTACCCTAAACACAAATGAATTTAATAAAGCACTTTCAGAAATACCACATATCAACAATCTAATATTCTTTAGTTATATTTGCCATATAATATTGAACCTAATTAATTTATTCAAAGTATATTTTTATACCTTCATCCCAATGAAATTTAGTGCTTTTAAAGCAGTATAAAATCACAGCATTGAAAAGGCAGCTACTTAAAAACAATTTTCAGACGATCTTCAGGAATTATTTTATTATCAGTGTCTCACATGAAAATTATCATTTCTAAACACATCCCTAGGGCCCAACCGAAGCTTGTAATATGCCTAAAATAGTGAGAAGAAATAAAAAGTCTTCTGGTGATTCCCAAAGCGAGTTGTTGCTTCTTCCAGAGAAACTTTTTACATCTTTGCATCACAAAGGTACAAAGAGTGGTTCAAAGCAGCTGCTCAGCACAATGCTATAAAACTATTTTGCTAATATTTCGGCTTATTCGCAAAGTATTGTCTCAAGACTTTTCACCCTAAACTTTCCTTGTTGCGTACATCACTTCACTCAGCTGCTGCAGTATAAAAGTAGGTGTAAAATTTCATCTTTAAAAATATAAAAATCACCATCAAAGCAACATCAACAGTGACCAACGCATGGAGCCCCGTTAAAGCAACAGAAAGAGAAGTCTTGCATACAACAATCCAAGAGCAGTTACTTTTTTCTTTTTTTTTAATTACGTGGCTGAGTGGAAAAATCAGAGGAGCGATCCCAGAAGGCAGGCCAGCCCTTTCCTCTGCTTTCACAGTTAATGTAGGCCATACAAATATTAAACTCTAATGCCAGCCTTGCACTTGTTGTGAATGTTAAGGACCATGACAAACTAGAGTCAATAATGCATCCGATTTGAACCGCAGGAGACTGAATACCTTCTGTGAGCCGCAGTTATGACCTTACAAAACAACCGCACTTTCCCAAAATTAATAAAAACCTGCAGTGAAGCCAAAATTGAAGCTATGTCTTTTTTTTTTTTCCTGGCAGTTCTTACCTTTTTGTTGTTCTCTTTAATATCTTGAGGATTCAGGGACTTGTAGTCACTGAGGGGGAAAATGGCACAGTGGGTATGTACAGTATTTGATAAAAGCAGCAGTTTTAAAACAAACCGAATCTAAAAATTTGACATACAATAATATCATCCAGTAACTAGCAATTTCACAGCAATTCAATCAATAAAACTAATAGTGTGGAAAATTAAAGGAATAAAAAAAAAAAAAAAAAATAAACACCGATTACATGTTTCACTGCCTGAAGCTTTCCATCTAAAAAAGAAGTTAAGGCAGGGACTAGAGGCCGGCCTTGACAACCAAATTTACCAGGAGGTAATTCACCCTTGTCAGTGTACAAAGAGCTTATTCCTCTCATCTCATTTCAACACCGGCACAATTTTCATATCATCTTGAAGTCAGTTCTTTGCATAAGATTAAGAAGAAGAAAAACAAATCACAGAGAGGGGAGAAACAATTTTTTATGCAACAAGGGAGAGAAAAGAGGTCATAAAGTTTGAGCATTCATAAATATGTTTTCTTAGAAAGGATGGTTCCCTGCTTGAAAGAAAAGGGTGAAAACAGTTCAACACCTGAAACGAACAGAGATTTGATTTTTACGTAAACTTACATGTTATATATTTCTATGAGAGTTAGCTTATGCAGGCAAAGAGTATACAACTTACATTAGGTCTGGTCTAAAGTGATGTAATATTGCACAAAAGGATAAACCGTTTCTCCACGATGTAGTAAAATTGGTGATTTTCACTCCCCTATAGTTTTTTGTAACTTCTTTGCACCACACAAGCAGTGACTGACTAGCGTTCGGCTTTCTCCCCAAAACAGGACTTGGTATTGGGCTTGGCTGCAAAAAAAAAAAAAAAAAAAAGAAAAGAAAAGAAAAAAGAGAAGAAGATAAAAGAATTCAATGGAAGATGAGAATTAACATTAATTGACCTAACTAGATCATCTGTATCCTTTGATGTGAGTTTAGGTCCTTCACAGCTGTCAGTTTACAATGACTGTAACTTGCAAAAGACACAAATCGCAAGTTATTATCTCCAGTCGTCGCCCTTGGCACTTGTCTCCAAAGGATGTAGACATACGGGATTCCAGATCTACACAGGAGACCAGGCCAAGAATTGTACCAGTGGAAACACCATGCTTGAATACTTTAGGCATAGTCCTGCACAGCCCGTGATACAAACCCTTGAAAAGACTTCCCAAAATGCAGCCATGGAAATGCATCTCCACAAGCCCTTTCACTTTTAATGAAGATAACACTGTGACTGGATCAAAAGCCAGGCATAGCAGGGGCAGAGTTTACCATGACTTGCAATCTACCATTGCGGCATGGGGATCAAAGTGGCTGCGTCCGCGACATATGATTAATGCATCCATCTCGTATAGGCTCCAGCGTAAAGTTTTTGGCCGCACTCTTCCTGTTTAAGCGCACGATTGCATAAAGGTAATTACAGCGTGGTGTTTCTAAACAGCCACTTCCAACCATACCCACAGAGCTTCCTCTTCCAGGCTTTAGTTTTTCTACGTGGAAAGGGAATTTCGGCCGTAAATCGTTATCAGAGGGTGGTTTCTAACAAGTATCATCAACTAATAATGACCATTTCCCAAAAGGGTGCTTTGACACTTTTAGTAACATTTTGGTTAGCACAAAACAAGAGTTAAAACGGAATAAAATATTTCAGGCATTTGTCAGACTGTCTGCTGTTTCTCAAATTCAGCAGAGAACTTACTGATTGCAACTGATGTTTTTAAGAAATACGCACTCATTTCACTAGAAAAATATTTTCACTTTAAAAAACTCTTAGACGTAATTAATCAAACAGAATTTGACTGACATAAATCCAAAGTCTGAATTATAGGGAAAGAACTGAGCCCACTCATTTTTCAAGGTAATATTATTAAAAGCATATATACACCACAAACACCCTGTTTATGCACCTTACAGCTAGAGAGTTCCCAAATTAAGATAAAAATAGAGCAAGTAATTTACTATTATCACAGCCACTTAAGTTTAACAAGTAGATCCTTTTGGCCATATTACCTATTTGTGAAAGACCAACGATGCCCCCACTTGACTAAAGTATGGCAGTGCTAAGCAATTAGCTGCTAGCTACCAACTCATTTATGTTTTCACTGCTTCTGGGGAAGAAAACGTACAGAACCAGGCAAGTAATTTTTCATTTACCGTGACAGTCAGCCCTAAAAAGTTGTTTTAGAAACACACCTACCTCATCATCAGATAGAAGCACTGCCAACTCATTTAGAATGTGCAAAATGTATACCTTGCTGAGATTTTTTTAAATACCAGATCTTACATACAAAATAACTTGTTAAAAAGTGGTTTTTTTTTTAATCCTGTCAACGATTAAAATCAGTGTGAACAAATCCGTTAATGATGAGTCAAAGATCTCTAACTAAACTGAATTAACATCTTAACGGTGATATACAAAATAGGGAAGAAAAAGCAGCAATAAATGATAAACTTCCTTCACTATGCATCAGATTTTACTCAGAATAACAAATATTGCTTAGGAGCTGCCAGACAGTTACTCCAGATTCAGAGTGATGTAACTAAGATAAGGTTTTTCTCCTGTTTCTTTCACATATTGAAGCAAAAACCAGTAACTAACCACTGACCCCAAATTTATGTACTACATTATTTAAAATGTATTTTATATCTAAATTACATATATGGAAGTAACAGTGCTGGGAGAAAATAACTAAAACAGCACCATCGAGAGGTAGAAAAATAATATTTTAACATATTTTTAAAGCACAGAGCTAATTCTTTGAACCATAGAGCACTACTTACCAAATATACTAAATGTCAACTATAAAGTTGTAATACTTGTTGCTGAAGCTCTCTACAGAAATGTTAAGTGTTCCACTTACCATCTAAATACTTCTGGTTAACTCTGAAACACCCTTAGGCAATATTACCATTCAAATGCCTTAATTACACAGCTACCATAACTGAAAATGTAACTGATTTAAAAACTAGGTTTACAAAGAACATCCAAAGCAATTAAATCAATATATTTAGCTGAATTTAGCATTTTATTTAACAAATTATCAGTTTTTAAAATCCAGATTACAATTCCTTGAAAATCTATACTTAAGTTGGAGCTTTTTTCCCATGTTTGTCCTTCCATTTACTTTAAATTTTCTAAAAGTATTTTATCCAGAATATGCAAGACACTAGCATTCGTATAATGTGCTTATACAGTTTTCTCTTCTCTAGCTGATAAAGCAGAAATTATACACGTCTTTCTTTCCAGATTTAGTACTCCAAGTTTTTGGGATAAAGGTGAAGTTAATATAATGATAATGTTATGCTCCTATTCACCACCTGAGTCAAAGCTCTCGTTATTTAATCTACGATAAAAGCATTCAACTAAAGACACACTGGAGATATTTGAATAATGGCCAAATTGTGCATGAGCACTTGACATTCCTTCAGAAGTGTTAACAGGAGTTAGTTTAGAGTTCTTTTTTTGTAAAACATCATTATGAAAAATATTTTCTTTCGAAACCTGTAAGTTGCACATATTAATTACAGGTTCAGTGCAAACACAATTACTATCAAGCACCTATTTCTAGCACATATTTGCTCTACGAGATTGGTAGGAACAGATCAAATGAAATGAAAATTTCATTAGCTTTTTCTTACATAATTCTTTTAAGCACTAACTACACAATTCTGCTAAACCACACAGCAGTCATGGTTTGGCTTTCTGAGTTCAAACCATGAGAATTCATTTGGAAATACCTCTAAAACGCACGAGATATCCACAACAGATTGCCAGATCTGCTTGCTGATCGACAAATTACTGAATCTAATGCAACTGATTTTTATCCAGTTGTGGAAAAAATGTACAGCAAATGCGGAGGTACCAGAGCTGGTCCCTCACCTGTTAGCTCAGATCTAGACGCAGTATCATGTGGGTGGATTTATCAAGTGGAGTCAGCACTAGCTTCAGGATATCTTTGTTGCACAGTCAACAGAAGCACTGAAGTCTTTATTCTTCTTTCACATGTTCTGGAAGCTTAATTAATACATTCTATAGTGTATGCATTTTTCCTCTTGGGAGATTATCCCATCAGACCATTACTGGAAGTTAACAATAGGACAATAGCTTTAAATATGAGGCTGCATCCCTGCATTTCAAAATACTTAAATAATTGTTTTGCTGCTCTCAGGAACGCAGCACCAGGTGCACTGATGGTCCCCAAAGTGAGGGTTGAGTTGCATCTCTGACACACATAGGCCAACACTCAGGAGAAGAAAATCAAGATGGGAACTGGCGATGGGAACACGGGGCTATGAACCAAACCCTCGTATGAGACACAGGGAGCAGCACAATGAAGATCACAGGGGCTCAGTCTGAGCAAGTCTCAAGAGCTTGTTGACAGGTTGCATGGGGGTGGAGGAGTCTGAGGAGAGCAAGAGGCAGTGTTGAAGGCTGGAAGAGAAAGATGCTGAGAGGAGTAAGAAAAAAAATATGTTAACAGCTGTGGGAATCTAGGTGGAAGACATGTGGTTTCAGTTTTATATTATATTTGTATTAATGAACACAGCTCCCTAAAGAGGAAAGGAGTTGAGAGAAAAACCTAGGAAAGGTAATTAACTGCTGGAGGAGAGGAAGCTGAGATTGAGATAGGGCTGAAAGTCAGAATAGGGAAGACCTACAAACAACCAACAAACAAGTTACATTCCTCAAGAAGCAAGTACAGGCAATGGTCTCTTACTTATTTGACTGAACAAAATAAAAGGATTTTCCCTTGCCCCTATCAAAACTACAATGCTGTCTAGGCTCACTGAAAATTGTGAAATCATTAAAATGCAAGATAAGGTAAATGAAAGTAACGCACAACTAAGTGAGACAAATGTGCAGCATGCAGCTGGATGCAGAAAAAGTTTGGGAAACTCAGCTGAACTGAGCGGTCTGAAAAATGGTATAAAGATGCAATATAAATAAGACACCCCAATACATTTCAGTCAAATAGATAATTTTATATCACCAAGATGATACTCTAGAATTTTATTTTTTAAACCACACAGGACTCTACCCATAGGAACTGCTTAGTCCTAGAGTATTCTAAATTGAATATGGCTCATTTAATAGAATTTACGCCTTTGGAAAGGTCTGTACATGTCCAACATGCATTCAGTTTTGTTTATTCTGGGCCGTGGAACAGGCTGGGCATAAGTCAAAAGCTGATTTTTAACTAATATCAGGACTAAAATAGAATATGAAAATCTAGTCTACAAAGATAGAATAAAACCATTTTTTATTTTATTCCAAAGATGGAAAAAAACATCCTCACGACCCAGCTTTGCTGAGATGTTCTTTATTTAAGCCAGTTATTTTTTAAGTAGCAGGTCACCATAACATTATGATGGCTTCAGCGACACAACAAAATACAAGTGGCATTGATCTTTGCTTCTGGTATGGAAGGTGCATGGAAATACTAGAAAATACACATTTCCTTGAAAGAAATGTTAGGAGTTCTGCTATTCTGTTACTCTGATACACAAACTTATCCGTTTAGGAGTATATGGTTAAACTTTGATGCTCTCTATTTGCACAGCATGGTGTATGATTACACAAAATGTCTCTAGTCTCTATTGTTCATAAATTAAGGAGACCTGGAAGCCCAGCTGCCTAGTACAAGTTATAGATTCACTGAATTTGTTTCCTATGCATGATGAAAGGAGGTTGTAGTGAGGCAGGTGTTAGTCTCTTCTCCCAGGTAAAAAGTGATGGGACCAGAAGAAAACGGTCTCAAGTTGCACCACGGGAGGTTTAGACTGGATATCAGGAAAAATTTCTTCACTGAAAGGCTTATCAAGCAGTGGAACAGGCTGCCCAGGGAAGTGGTGGAGTCACCATCCCTGGAGGCATTTAAAAGACGGGTAGATGTGGTGCTTAGGGACATGGTTTAGCGGTGGACTTGGTAGTGTTAATGGTTAGACTCTATGATCTTAAAGGTCCTTTCCAACCAAAACGATTCCATGATTCTATGATTAATAGCAAGTATTTGGGTAACTTCCAGGCTTCTCCAGCATCAGACATCTTTAAACGTTGCCTTCCTCACTCTTCTGATCATGGCTACAGCTAATGTGGATATGCAACAAAACACAAACTTCTACCTTAGAAGGCTTAGGCATAAGCTTTTATTGCTTATCATTTTATAGACTTAATTTTGGCACAACCAAACCAGTCCATGTTCAATGACAACCTTAGCACCTAGACAACTGTCCGAGCCAACATGATGCTCTGATGTTTGAACCTGGCAAGGTAAGGAGGAAGGTGAAATCCTTGGGACATGCCTCAAGTTAGCTGTTGGTCAAGTAGGTGAAATGATTTCATTCTAAAGGGTTTTCAGTTGCCTGTTACATATTTTGGCGGCCATGAGGCTGGAAAGAGCTTTTTCAAACTATGCCTGGGGAAAGAAAGGAAAGCAGCTGAGTACGTACACGCTACCTAAAATGCCAGGATAACCTTCTAGACAACAAGAATGGCGGACCCTCTCAATCTGGGAAGAAAAAGCAAGCAAGCAAAGCCACGTGGATATTCTGCTCTCCTCCTCTGCAGCTTTCCAAATCACTTTCATTTGCAAAAGGCACTTGCTCGCAGCACTGCGGAGAGGAGTGACATGCTGGGGAACAGAACAGTTTACTGCAAGGTTTAATCCACCTTGTGCTTTCAATATGTTTTCACTTTATTACTTGGAGGTGGACAGACAATGTGGTCCTACGTCATAAGCTGTATGATGCTGTGTTTAATTGAATACTTTGGACCCAAGGGAGAACTGATGAAGATAACACCTGCCATCAAGAAGCACACACACCGCAAGACCCCATTACTGTAGTCCCTCTCCTAGACATCCACAGCTCCCTACTGTTTACTACTTTCCCTCGCTGACTCACGTCTAAACTTACATGGTTTGTGCTGTACATGGCTGAATCATACACCCAACGGTTGTCCTTCAACATGTCGTCACTTCTGGTCCCAGACTGTAAGGTTTAGCACGTGCCTCGTGCTTGAGTTAGTTTCATCCACATAACTTTTACTTGTCCAGCCCCACAAACGAACATGATGATGGTATTTTTTATTCTAATCATCACTACCCATTTCTTCTCACTCTGTGCCTAGCTTCCTGCTCAAGGCAAACAGTTGTTGCTCATTATTTATTATCCTTAACTCACAGTGTATGGCACTGAGCTTCACTTAAGCAGTATGATGCAAATGCTGCATCAAACAGCATTTCAACTTGCCTGTGATCTCCAGTGTGATAGCCATCACACGATATTAGGGCACTCTGCAATGGGTGAATTAATATATTGACATGATAAAGAGACTCACAGTTGGTATTTTACAAACAGTGAAACAGAATTAAATAACTTGCCTTAGCCGTAAGTGAATTGACTATCACAAGAATTCAAAGATGCTACCTAACAATCTGGTGTACACATCCACAGCATCCCACCAAAGCTGCCACACTCCTCCTGACTCCAGGGGCAGGTGAGAGTGCTCAGAATAACCAAAAAAACAACTCCCAGCCCTGGACAAGTTAAGATGAAGTTTAAGACTTGGCCACCCTGAAGACAGGAACACACCATTTGTAGCCTCAAACAATTCGTAGCTTGCTTAGTGTCACACACCATTTCCGCATCATGAGCTCTATCCAGGCTCTCTGTGGCGTTCACTGACATAACGAAGAGACGATGCTTCACTAAATACCTTCCAACGTCTATGAAAAAATAAAATGGCAGCCCTGCAGGCAGCTGCCTCTTCTATTACAGAGTCTGGTTACTTTTGCTCTGAGCACTGAGGAAGTGGTCCAGCAGAAAATCATGGTATGTAGTCATACAACTGAAACGTGTATACGTATACAACCTACCGGCATACAGTGCACAAAGATGGGAGAGGTTACAGTAACAGAGGCTACCTTAAATCTGGCAATTCATAACTGCTAAGTACTTAATTTTGCAATTTTTGTAATTATCTGGTAGCCTCCTTTTGGCTTTTACTTTGTCTAGTAATGAAGTAACTTTTTCTTAGCATAGTCTTGTAAGGGTTTTAGTCTGGTTTTCATTGTTGGTGATTAAAAGGATAAAAAACCCCAAGTATTCGGGAACTGAACTCTAACCCTTCAGAACCACAAGCCACAACACATTAACTACCGGACAATTTCCTCACTTGGGCAACAGGACACAGAGTCTGTCTGCTCAGGGGATTTAATTAAGAACAAGACAGACTGTTTATTTCAAGACAACTACCTCGCCCTGTGGATGTTCTTAACAGAGAATAACAGTACCGCACAGGAGTGAGGGTAACTACCTCATCAGCTTGAGAAGCCCTAAATTTATTAGCTAATGGTAAGGAGAAGATTATGTTAATGAGCTGGTAAAGGAGACAACATAATGAACTGGTTACTTATGTGCAAGTAATTTCACCTGATGGTCAGTACAGTCATGAAGAAAAAGTCAGTGCGCTCCTTCTCGGATTCAACTATTATAAAAGGATTTACTGAGGCTCGTCTAGCATCTCTTCCCTGAGGTCGCATAATCTTTGTCTTGAACGACATGTTTTCAATTAAAAAAAAACTGGAAAAGGTATATAGTTCACACCACTAAGCAGAAGCGAATGCTGAGCTCATTCTCTGATGATTACGTATATTTGTATTGTAACAGTATGACCAGGTCACATGCAGGGATGGGGCCTCATTTTTCTGCAGTTTCCTTGTGTCCACCTTCCTTTCTCCAGTTGCCCTGGTGGCACGTGGGCTGAAGGCTCTGCTCCCATGTAATCTGCACTGGAAGCCCTGATGAGCTACCAGGATGCTGCCGGTTCACAATCCCTGGCTTTCTGCCACGACAGGAACGTTCAGGGTTTTGGGCAGGTTGCCAGAATTAAGCAACTTAAACCACAGATGAGGAATAGCAATTTTCAAAGCTTTTAACTTTGTTAAATGTGAACTGAACTAGCAAAACACACCTCCCTGGGCCCAAGGCTATCTCTGCCACATTTCAAAGGCCTGCAGCAAACAATGGAAGTGTTAGAGCTTGTCAGAAAAGGTCACAAGAATATCTTCTAAGAGAAAGCACAAGGCAAACTAAAAATGAGAGTCACTGCCAATTCTTCCTAAAAACAGTGAACTCTTGTTGCTTTTGCAGGAGTTTCTTTTGACATTAGCCATTAAACAAACGCAAGTCATTCTCCCACTCCTCTGAACATTTCAACAGATGTTTTTTCAGGCAACCTTCTGATGTTGTATCATTAAGGTGACATTGCTCCATAGAACTTTATAGACACCTAATTTTGTAAATCTACTCCATCATTTATATTAATGCACAGCCATAGGCAGATTTATGGAAGTATTAGCCTCTGCCTGTGAGAAATCTTTGTTTTAAATACTTGCAAACAGAACACAGATGACTGTTACACAGTGCAGGTATTGCACGTATTGCACTAGCAAAGGAAACAAATCTCTGTGTGTGGAGGGGCTTAGAGCACTCGGTATTTTTAAGCCTGGTACTGATGACACAGAACCTGATGTGGTGCCTCTGAAGGCCAGAGTACACCTCTTAACTGAGGGTGAAAATAAAATAAGCATATTCTACAATCCTGCATGAGGTGCTAGTGTCTATGAACTTACATCAGGCATAAAGATGGCTAGTCTCAAGAAAGCTCCTTAGGATAGCTATAGTTACAGGGGAATTTAATGGAAACAAGTAAGTTTTAGCCTTGATAAACCACTGCATTGGCAGCCCACTCTATGCAAACCACCACAAGATGGAGATTAATAAAAATATTGCTTCACCACTCAGTGGTAAGGAGGAGCTTTCCATAGATGATGGGGAGACATCTGAAATGCTTAATGCCTTTCTTTATTCTTCATCTGTCTTTATTCTACAAGTCAGATGCAAGATGGAGACTATCATTACGAATATCAGACACAAAAAGGTCAGATTTCAGCCAGGTGTGGAAACAGCTTATATCACTGAATCACAGATATATATAACCCAGATGCTTTCAGATCAGCTGAACAATGTAATCCTAGGGTACTGGAAGAAGCAATATGAAACAACATCTGAAATTAATGGTCAGTTTGAAAACTTGAAGATAGGTGAGATATTAGAAGAGCAGAAAAAGACTACATTCCCTTCCAGTCTTTAAAAGCATAAAGAAAGACAAATCACAAAAATGCAGACAAGCTCATGAAAAAGAGGTGGACCAAATAATTAAGTTGCTTCTTAGCATGTGAAAGTTAAAAAGGAGACAAGAAACAAACATTAATTTGTCATCAACAAATCATGACAACCAGTGCAAGTTCCTTCTGTAAGCAGGAAGCAGGCAGGGAAGGGAAGAAGCAGCAGATAACGTATGATTGTAGTTAAGCTCTTTTTATTTTCTCTCTAGATACTCTCATAAGAAAGCACAGAAAATGAAGCCTTAATGAGACTACCATAGCATAGGTGCAAAACAGGCTGGAAAACTATATCCAAGACTAGTTTTAATTATTCTTGGAATTATACATTAAAAGGGGTTCTGCAAGTGTATTTCTTGGGTTCAGTGTTGAAAGTCTGAATTAGGAAGGTGGGATGGACATCAAATGCACTAAAGAACTTCAATCATATAAAAAGGAGAAAAGGTCTGAAGAAAAGAAGATGAAATCCAATAGGCACAAGTGCAACATAGGAAGGAGGAATCATTTGCATAAATGCAGGATGAGGAAGAACTGGTTAGGTAACAGCTCTTCAAAAAAGGATGTGGGGGAAAAAGTCTATTCAAGCTGAACATAAGTCAACAACATCAGGTTGTTGTGAAAAAGACAAACATCATATTGAGATGTACAGACAGGAATAAAGCTTGCAAGACATGTACTGCCTCTCCCACTCCACTCAGCATCAATAAAGCCGCAGCAGAAATTTTATATGCAGTTTTGCATGACACAGTGTAAGGAAGATGAGCTCAAAGAAAGATCAGGGAAAAAAATAAACCACGAAGAAATGTGGAGCAAATTTAGGTCATTTATGTTAAGAAAAAGTGATAAAGGAAAGGAAGGTGGTAAGACTTCAAGCATGTAAAATTCTGAAAAAGAAAGAAACCCCTTGTCCCCCATGCCAGTGTTTACCAAAAAGAAGTTACAGGCTTTAATTGCAACAGGTCAGACATTGGGAGGAGCAATCTATAACAGTATAATGAAGCACTCTGACTGCCTTGGAAAGCCACGGATGATTCGTTATTGGAGGTCTTTAACAACACGTTAAGAAATCTTTCATTTGGTAAAGCTGACCTTGCTTTTGGGCAAGTAGAAGGTCCAAGTGATATTTAAGATGTGTTTCAGACCTACCTTTGTGTTTCCTAACTCCAGGTCCTACAGGGAACGGACACAGCTGGCACAGGCTGCCAGCGAGCAGGAGCCCCGCAGAGCTCCCCTCTGCTCTCCAGCAGTGGGGGAAGCAAGTTGATGAACTCCTGTTTCCCACTGAGCACACCTCTCACTGGTTCTCGGCTCACATCACCCACCAAAAAAAAAATACTTCCCATTTTAAAAATTATGCCTGGGGTTGGGGTCCCAATATTATTTGCTTCATAAGCAACTCATACATGGATTCACTTGTGTTAACCAGATTTCCTTGCAAAGCACAGTATATTTTGCTTTTTTCCTTTTAACTACAATGGCACATAGTTATCTGAACATGCAGAAAGTTCAATAACCGCTAACACAACTCTTCAAATGCACAATTGTACAGAGCATGTCTTTTAGTTGTCTTTTAGTTGTTTAGGAGACTGGCTATTGAAGAAGTATAACCCCGCCGTTCCAACTGCTCCTCATGAACACTAGCAGCGAGGAAGGCTCGCTCCCATTCAGCACATCTCTTCAGAAAGTCACAAAGACACTTTAAAATCTAGGATATATTAGAAAGACTATTTCATCTGCAAGGTAAAGAGTTCAGGTCAAACCCAGGACAACAGTCAGCAAAAGAAACCACCTGATTACAGTTGGGTGAAATTAGGTATTTAGGCAAAGAGAAAGATGCAAGCAACACTGGTAACCGAGTCAGCTGGATTCAGCTCTCAGTCACAGCAGAGATGTCACAAGCAGAGTGAACTGGGAAACAAGAATTACTTTAGGGTTTTTTTTCTTTTTTTTTCTTTTAAAGAAAAAATGAGGTGATAACGCTTGAAAAATTCTTCTATACCAGAAACAGAATGCTTCACTCACAAACATCTTTCATAAACAACATATAAAGCCAAAAAGTATTGTTAAATAAATAAAGCAAGTGAAAAATTAAGGAATGGCAGACTTGAACATTCTTGTTTTAGTTGCCCAATGGAACAAGCATTATTTAAGCAGTGTGAAGGCAGATTGCTATCTTTACCTCATTGAACAGTACCTTATTCTACAAATAGCCCCCATGGAATAACAGCCACTACTCAAGGATTCAATAGCTTAATGAACATAACAAGAGTGCCACAATCTGGAGCTTAATTTGCATGTAGTCTGAATATTTTTGCTTTATTAGTTTCATTTAAAAATAAAAATACATGTCAAAGTAACAGCGATTCAAGTGCCACTTGGCTTAACATGTATTTTTCCAGGAATTCTTTCACTGTCCAAATTTGCTAATTGCTAGGAGTTGTGCAGCTAAAAGGAGAAATACATGGTAAATGAAAATATCCTTTTTGTTTTATAATATGTAATCAACACGAGCTTTTCTAGCTTCAACACTGGCAAATCTATCCGCTTGAAAAATACACACATAATTTTCATGCTTCAAATTAAATTTGGTGTGGTTATGCTTTTAGCACTCAACAAGTAAAAGCTTGTAAATGAAAAGCTGAAGCATAAAGGTATGGCAAGTCTCATTTAAGGAATCAAAATCTTTGGGAAAGAGGAATTCTCTCCTGCAGAAGTCAAGAAAAGCTGCTAATAATTAAACACCACTTTTGATTAACACTTTACACTACATGTTTATTTTGAAAGTCCTTATTTAAGCAGATCGTGATATAAAACTAATCAAACCACTGTACTTCATTCCCATATGATGCCTGGCTAATAACCACACAACAGCTGGAAACCGTCACAATATTTTACAGCTCAATTGTAATTACCATCCAAGTCTAAGCATGCAGTAATTGGGCGTTAGCCATGTTCTAGGGGTGTTACAGCAATACACAGCAGTCAGTTCTTCTGTGTTTCATTTTTTACATGTGTAAAACTCCTGAATGATCCGCAGGATCTACTTCATAAAATTTTGAATGAAATATTAGTACATCGTCTGCAGAGATAGCTTTTTTTTTCCTTAATACAATATCGCATTTACGTCAACATTTTAAAAATTAGTTTAACATTTGGAACTACAGAATTTGTTCAGCAGCATTTGCAGATGACACCAAGCTGGGTGGGAGTGTTGATCTGCTGGAGGGTAGGAAGGCCCTACAGAGGGATCTGGACAGGTTAGATAGATGGGCCGAGACCAACGGCATGAGGTTCAACAAGAACAAGTGCCGGGTCTTATACTTCGGCCACAACAACCCCATGCAGTGCTACAGGCTGGGGGAAGAGTGGTTAGAAAGCGGCCTGGCGGAAAGAGACCTGGGGGTGCTGACTGACAGCCAGCTAAACATGAGCCAGCAGTGTGCCCAGGTGGCCAAGAAGGCCAATGTCATCCTGGCCTCTATTAGGAATAGTGTAGCCAGCGGGTCTAGGGAAGTGATCGTCCCTCTGTACTCGGCACTGGTGAGGCCGCACCTTGAATACTGTGTCCAGTTCTGGGCCCCACACTTCAAGAAAGATGTTGAGGTGTTGGAGCGAGTCCAGAGGAGGGCGACCAAGCTGGTGAAGGGTCTGGAGGGTATGACCTACGAGGAATGTCTGAGGGAGCTGGGGTTGTTTAGCCTGGAGAAGAGGAGGCTCAGAGGTGACCTTATTGCAGTCTACAACTACCTGAAGGGAGGTTGTAGTGGAGTGGGAGTCGGCCTCTTCTCCCGGGCAACTAGCGATAGGACAAGAGGACACAGCCTCAAGCTTTGCCAGGGGAGGTTCAGGTTGGACATTAGGAAGAATTTCTTTTCAGAAAGGGTTATTAGACCTTGGAACAGGCTGCCCAGGGAGGTGGTGGAGTCACCATCTCTGGATGTGTTTAAGAAAAGACTGGACATGGCACTTAGTGCCATGGTCTAGTTGACAGGGCGGTGTCAGGGCAATGGTTGGACTCGATGATCCCTGAGGTCTCTTCCAACCTGGTTGATTCTGTGATTCTGTGATTTTTTTTTCTGGTTTAAGTTCTCTGAAGTAAAAAATATATTGTCAAATAAATAAAAATTAAACATTTTTACCAAAATATTACACGCTAAATATAGCTATATTAAAAGCTTTGAGACAAATGCTGATTTTGACTTTAAGGAACAAAATTTGCAGACCATAGAGAAAATATTCCAAGCAGCTGAGGGAGGAAAAAAGTATTGCCACAACATAGTAACATGAGGAACTTGAAAGAGTTTCTAGCATGTACTATTACATATCACGAGCATAATACTCGTGAGTATTGTATATAGATGATAGCCTATAGGTTTTCTTGAACGGACAACTCTACAGAGGCTTCTGATTGTTTAGAGCTGGTATTTCTAAGGCAGTATCAGAGATATGGATTTATGATTCACTGGTCTTTCAACACTATTCAAATCATTAATCCATGCATTAACTGTCACTAACACCATAATGACAAGACAGATGACATCACTGGATCCCTATTACATTACTATCCAATGGATTAAAATCCTTAAGAGACGTTACGCCTTTGAGCTGACAGGGTATAAGTGGAAGTGTTAGACTTATAAGTGTTCTTTGGACTTAATTTACATGGTTGGGGTAAATAAAATTAAGCACTCTTGAAAGAAAGGCTCTCGATTGGTCCCAAGATGATGCAACACTTAACATGCTTCTGGTGTGAGCTGTTCGGGATTCCAAACATTTGTCTGCAGACAAGACTAGGAAACACCTAGATGGAAAGACTGCACCAGAAGACTTCAGTCTTCCAACCAGTAGTACCAGTGCTATTAGAAGGGGCTGTGGGGGAAAGTGTTGATCGCTCTCTCTTGGGCTGGGAGATGAGATGAGATTCATCAGACAACCCCAAGGAGCTATAGGGAGAAAAAATTCAGCCAGCACAAATGCAGAAAACTCAGGCTCAAGCCTCATACATCATCTTTAACAAGTCTGATCACGCCCAAGTGTTGCAATGTGTACAGCACTTATTCACACAGCCTCCTGCAATACTTTTCACTGCACGAGCACCTCGGGATAGGTGGAGGAGGGAAAAGAAGGGAGCCTTCATTCCTACACAGGAATTTTCATGCTTTGGGAAGTGTAAATTAGAGCATTACTACTAGTTTGACAGTAAGTTTGCTAATGAATGTGTAGCAACTTATCTAATTGCATAACGAGAGATTAAATGATTATGACAATCTTTGAAACAGGGAGAATAAAGAGAAGAGAAAGCATATGTAAGGGAGAGCTCTGGTAACACGGCAACCTAGCTGTAATTCCTAAAATTTGATAAACGTATAAAAGCCAACGTATTTTATACTTTGTTGATACTGCTCTAAATAAGCTTTCAGTGGAATCTACAAAGTTTGTTTTAATATTCAGTATTATTTCCAAGTTAGATGAGCTTCTAAAAATTATTTAAAGCTATCTGTAGGATCCCACATCTTAAAAACATGGGTTTTGCAGATTGTTAGGCAACACTCTGCAGCAGAAGCATAACCCAAGACAAGACTAGGAAATAAGTACAGTGACATCACTTAACTAAGAGCCACCCTACCTTTAAAGTCGCACAGGGGAGGAGTTCAAAGAGCAGTTTCACTTACAGTTGCAATAAAATTTACAGACTACTCAAATAGAAGCGCTGGTGGGAGAATGATGAGTTGATAAATATATAGTGTGTGTGCTACTTTAGTTATAGTGTAGTTTCTCAGTGAGTTACATTCACATAAATTTTTTTTACCATATGTAAATACTTAAAAGCCATTTTGCAACGATTTTTATTATCTCCTATTTATAAAACCTTGGCAGAGTAAGTGCTGCTACTGTTTCATTGCTTTCCAGTCCCTTCTGCAAGTTTGTAGGGGGAAGAGGAAGGCACTGGACTCTCAGAAGAGGAGTTTAGGTAGGCGAGACTGGTCTCCCAAGACCTCTTCTGCAGATAGTAGATACAGGTTGTTTAGAAGACTCTTCAGGGCAGAAGTCTGACCTAGAGGCTCCACACCGGCCTTAGGGGATGCTATTCTCTGCCCACACATTACGGAAAACTCCAGAGATATCTTACATCCCAAACCAGACGTGAGCAATACAGTTGTAACCAACTTCACTACAAATAGAGGTCAAAAGGGACATTTTTATGGAATCTAAACCTACAACTTGTGGCCAAACTCACCAACCAGTTTTTAAAAGAATTCTCTAACTTGAAAAGGACAAAACAGAAAATGAGACCATAGTAGGATTTGACCTGCCTCTTACCCCATTTTGACTCAATAAATATGAAAATACCCCATTTTAAATTTTTTTAGAAATACAAATCTCTTTCTCAAATAGTTCCCAAGCAGATATGCATTTTCCGGCAGTATTCACAACACCTGGCTGGGGCTCCACACAGAGCCCATCACTCTTGCCAAAAGCAGAAGCGACAATGTTCAGGAGTTGAAGGATGTGAAATTGCTAAGACCTGGTCAAAAATTAGATGCCCAAATATAAGCACTGTATCGTCCGTCTTTCTTTACTCTTTGCCCCTGGATTGGGCATGAAATATTGGTCAAGTGACTGTCTCAGACACAGTGAAAGTGAGACAAGTGGTGATGGTGGGCAAATTACATGTCATCTGTGCACAAAAAAGAAATGCACAACACACAAAATCTGGAGCAATATATTTCCTTTGTTTGGGGACCAGTCACAGTACTGGCTTCCTGCAAAAAAGGAAGGAAACATTCTTCCTAAAAAGACGAAAGTGCTCTGAATCAAACCACTTCATATCCTGTGTGTTGTATGGGTTCTCAGACTCTTTAAGTACTTGCAAAAAAGATAGATTGTAAGTGTTTTTAAATCAACCAAGTGTATGCCCACAGAGACCAGAAATGGAAGAACATTTCAGAAACATGGAAGCTCTCACTGGAATTATCTTCTGGTTATTCCCTGTTACTCATACCTATGTCACAATCTGGTTCTACATTTGAAAACAACAGTAAATATATAAATATAAAAAGATATTGTGCTAAAATAAAACCTATTTTTAGTAGGCAAACCCCAAAACCTCTTTTTTTTGTAAAAGCCTAACATTGTTGCTAGAAATGTAAAAACAGTTAAATGCATTTGCAGAGAAAAGTCCTTCTTGGAAACCCCTCAAAAGCATTTTATTCTTTCCCCCCCCTTTTTTTTTTACATAATAATGGTAATATTCCATTAGCATTTTAAGTACAGTAGAAGGGTTGTGGTTACAGTCATAAGAATTTGAGCATTGAAATAATATTTGGTTTGCTATAGTTTTATACTTAAGCTATTGATTGGGTTCTGGTCTACTCACTCGTCTCAAAACAAAGGATGAAGTTACATCACATTATTGAGTCACTGCTGTCAATGAAAACCATGACAGAATACTTACCAACAGTACAGAGTGCCATAGGGGCACTTTAGAAATGCATCAATTCCTCAGCATTACTTTAAAGTGATAAAAAAAAGGTTTTCGTGGAGTTCTTGAGAGCATTTTGGCAACTTTATGAAAAGGGGTCACAGTATTATTGAATATGGTTGAGTAATTAAGCAGATTCTAGGACAAAACATTTTAATCATGATCTGCTAAGCCATCTCTGTCAAATTACTCTGAATACACTTCTTAAAAAGTTTGCAGGCAGATAATAGAGGTATATTTGTTATATAGGAAGGTATACATATACCATGTATATCTTTCTATATAATAACTAACCATAATTCTAGTAACAAATATACTAAGATACAAGTTTGTATATACCTATATATATACACTCACACAAAGAAAATACAGACATACACATTGTGTCTCTCTCTCTCTCTCTCTCTCAATATATATAAAAAACCCCTAAGGTCACTTGAAATAACAGAAACACATTCTGACTATCTGGTTTGTAAATAAAAATTGCTTTCATTACGCTCCAGAAGCATAAAATACAAGGCAGTTAATTGAAAAAAAAAAAAGAAGAATACAAAAATGTAACACTATTTTTATTTATAATTATTTCAGATTGTGTAGCATTTTAGGATCCTTTCAAAGCTTGATTAACTGAGTTGGATTTCAAAAATCTATTTGCACTGAAGCAAGCCAGGAAACATGACCATTGCAAGGCTTTAAGATTACAGTCCCTTGTCTCAGAGGTGTTCATGAAGTGAGGGAGAGTAGAGGTTTTGGCTGGCCCACCAAAGAAGAAGAGACTGTACTTTTACTTGTGGATTGCCCTTCAAAGATACAGGAGACAACTAAGGAACTAGAAACTGCTCTAATCTGCCCTAGTTCACACTCATGGAAACTTGGATGAGATCTCACTGCCCAGGAACTTAATTCAGGAGTAACTAAAGGACTTCTTGTTGCCTTCAGTGGACTCCTCATCAAGTTACATGAATGTTTACAAAAAGTCAGGTGTCTAAAAGTCACCATCCAACTGTTATTTCAAAATGTATTTTTTTTGCTGTTATGAATATGACAGCCTTCCACAGAAGCACAGAATTGTTTTGGTTGGAAAGGACCTTTAAGATCATAGAGTCCAACCATCAACCTAACACTACCAAGTGGCTTTTAAATACCTCCAGGGATCGTGACTCCACCACTTCCCTGGGCAGCCTGTTCCAATGCTTGACAATCCTTTCGGTGAAGAAATTTTTCATGATATCCAATCGAAACCTCCCCTGGGGCAACTTGAGGCCATTTCCTCTCATCCTATCGCTTGTTACCTGGGAGAAGAGACTAACACCAGCCTGGCTACAACCTCCTTTCAGGTAGTTGTAGACAACAATAAGGTCTCCCTTGAGCCTCCTTTTCTGCAGGCTAAACAACCCCAGTTCCCTCAGCTGCTCCTCATAAGACTTGTTCTCCAGATCCTTCACCAGCTTCGTTGCCCTTCTTTGGACTCTCTACAGAACCTCAATGTCTTTCTTGCAGTAAGGAGCCCAAAACTGAACACAACCTTTCACACAATCGTGCATGCGCAATCAATGCCAGCAGTTATGTACACATTTGTGAGCTTAATGTCTGTCCCTACAGTGACCCCACAAGGAAATAAAGGCTACTTTCTACAGCCACAGTGGGCATGAATCCACTCAATTCAAACAGTAATGTGTTCTTAGTGCTAAAGATGCCAAGCATGCATATGGAGGTGTTCCTAGTCCCAAAATTAAACATCACAGCACCTTCACTAAGGTAACAAAAATTACTAATGAAGCCTCCAGCACCTAGAGCTGTGGTCTTCAAGATACTCAATCCCAGATGTCAACTTTTTTTTTTTTTAAATATCTGTTGAAAGACTCCTTTTTTGGGGATGGGAGACATGTTACGACTACCGAGCTTACAGTGGCATGTCATCAGCTAGTGGGTAGCCCACAGCTCACCTCATCAAGTTCTGCTCTGAAGGAGTATGGAAAGAGCAGGATAAGCTGTATTAGAAGATGTTTTACCATGCCACATCCTCTGAATCCAAATGATTTTTCTACAGAGAGAGACTACCCTTTCAACAGTATAGCTCTTTTTAAAGTGTAATGTAGTCATTTAATCAGTGGGTGATTAATCAAGCTCTTAAATATTATTACAGTCAAACTTCTAATATATTAAGCTCACCAATATTTTTCATAATGGTTACAACATGATTTCCTTAATTTAGTTCCTAGCTAGCTCCTTTAAAGCCCTTTCACTGAGCTAGAGCACATGATTTCATTCACACTTTAAAAGCTTTTCCCATGCATGCTTTTCAAAGCTGATTTGTCTGAATTATACTTATGAACTATATTTAAAATTTCTGCATTATTCATTACTACAAACTATGAAATATCATTTAGGGATTAACACAACTATCTACTAAACTGCAAAATAGCTCTGTTCAATAATGAAACCAAGCGAGTTTCAAAGAATTGGTTGTATTTTAAAAAGGTAACCAAATACTTCTATAAAGTACAAAAATATTTCTCTAATCTACCAAGAAAAAACACATGCATGTCCTCTTTTCATTGAGCTGAAAACAAATTCAGTATATCTAACAGGCACATAAAGAATAAAACTAATTAAGATATATCAGAAATAGTTCTCGCTTTAAATGTGTTTTCAACCTTTTTTTTCCCCTTTCTGTAACAGTCTCTATATGGAGTGCTTGCACTGTATGCATTTGAGATTCATCTATATGCTTCTGCATAGGATAGATCAAATCAAAAAATATTAGCAGGATCTGGAATTTGTACTCAAATGGCTAATTCTCCAGAGAAACAACATCTCCTTTTTCCTTATATTCCATTTATGTACTTTAAAACAACTCAGAAAAAATTTGAATCTAAAATACGTTACACCACACAAAAACCTCAGATAGCTTTTATGGCGATAGTCACAGAGAACAGATAGTTCTTCTGAAAGAGTAGAAAAAAATATTTAAAAGGAGGCAATGAGTCAAAAAAAATGCATGCAGCTTGACTTCAATAAAAACCGGGATCACTCAGTTCCTTTGGATTGTTTTCTATTTATTTTCTTTTCTTTTATGTGGTTATTTTTTTAGGAAATTGTTGTTTTTCCCCCCCTTTTTTTGTCACCACAGACACTCCCTTTAGGCAACCGTGCATCAACAATCCTCCCACGTTCAAAGTCGGCTACATCTGTTGCTCTTTCCCATTGTTGAAAATTCCTGCCTTAATCCTATTTGACTTTATTCATGCAAAGGTCATCCTGAATTCAACAAATGGAGGAGCGATAGCAAGCACACTGTTGAACATGGCTAAAAAATGCTGTTGTAGAACATGCAGCTAGTGTGCCGGCACTATCTCAGAAGTACTTGGTTTATTATTCAGCTTCTAGTCCTCATAGCTGTGTTGCAATATGAATTGGCAACACATTTCTTCTAGCAACTCAGGAATACAATAATTTCCTTCTAACTGGCTTGATTCTCTCTCCTTAAAGAGATTTGCACTTAACTCGTATTTGCTAGTGAGTAGGCGTACAACATCCATATACAACATTTGACTGTTTCATGTGCCCTGGGGCTTAGCTTCTGGCAGATATGGCTTCCCTGGTTCTCTTGGTTTTCACTTTTCAGTATATCTAGCTTCACAAATCTCTTCAAATTAACCAGCCCATCTAAAACTAATGATGATCACTATTTTAAATAAACGATGCAAAATTCTGCCTAAAACCACTTTTATAAAGCAGGGTAGAACCGCTACTACAAACAACTCATTTTAGGGCCGTCACCATACTGTAGATTTGCTCACAGAAGCCTGTTTAGTTTTCAGACTAATTTTTCTTCCTCAGCAACAAAAAAAAACCCCAAAAACATTCTGGCTCAGATCTGTGATTTATTCCTATGCTTAAGTATCTGACCCAAACCAAAGAAAGATTAGCAGGAGCAGTGAATTAGTAAGCAAACCAAAGTTAACTATCAGACTGATTTATGAAGGGAAGATAATTATTTTTGTAATACGTCCATAACTCATCATGACAGAAAGCAAAGCAATATTTATTCATGCACGCTTATTTCCAATTTGAGGTGCTTGCCAATCACCATGAACCAAACCCACCCTTCAGGCAAGAGGAGAAACAGGCTATTGTTAAGTCTCGTTCCTTCACGGAGCGCTTCGCTGAGGGCCTGTCCTGGTTTGGCTCAAACCAGGCCAAATAGTCTTAGAGAACCCAAGGTCACTGCTTACGAGTAAAGAGCCGAAGGGGGTTGTACCTGCAGGGAGTAGTGGACGGGGCAGGTGACCCAGGATTGACCAGCAAGGTATTCCATCCCATACATGTCATTCTCACTTTCCTGTTTATCACTAACCCACTGCCTCCTGGAGGTGGGGCCCAGGAGGGAGGGGCCCTCCTGTCTCCCACTGATTGGTACCAGCTTTGCCAAATCTCCAGTTAAAAGCCTGCAGGTGTGATGGCAGTGGAGCTTTTGCATTTTGCCCTCTGCCCGTGCTGGGGGGAGCTACTGCCTTTTCCCCTCTGCCTGTACTGGGGGGAGCAATTCTGCCTGAGGAGGATTTCCAAGCTCTTGATCTTGGTTTTGTACATATTTGTATATATTTGGTTATTTCTATTATTATTGTTATTATATTCTTTTTCATTATTATAGTTTATTAAAACTGTTTTAACTTTCCAACCCATAAGTCTCTCTCCCTTTTCCCTTTCCCTTTCCCTTAGGGGGGGGGAGAGGGTTAATAGAGAGCATCTGCCACCTGGTTAATAGCTAGCCCAGCTTTAAACCGTGACAGATTTATTGGCGCCCAACGTGGGGCTCGAGAGAAGCTCCAACAGGTTGCTCTGATAAGTTGAATCCTGGCTCTGGTGGGAGGAGACACAGAGAACTCAGCTGAGAGAATATCAGATTTCTTCCTTTGAGATTTAGGAGGGGTTGGAAAGTTAAAACAGATAGTGAAGATGGTGATGTCATTTTTGAATGCTGTGTTATCTCATCTTTTTATGGAGTTTCTTTCACAATTGAGTATTGCAATGATGCCTTACCTGCCGTGGGCACTGTGTTATTGCTTGCTTCTTGAATGTTTACATGCAGTTTAGCAGTGGGCGCTGGTCGAAATGTATGTTTTGGTATGGGGTTTGATACTGATTTATGCTGTGATAAACTGGGCAGTTAATATTCCGATCTCTTATCTCTATGACACAATGATGGGCAGCTTTAATCGCGAATCAGTAGCAGCAACTTCATCTGCACGCTCCAGGCGTCCTTTAGCTGATTCTGTTAATGATCACACTTCCAGTTTTACTTCGGGAAATAGCACCTTCTCCTTTTCTGCCAAGCTGATACCACCAGATTTTGCGAAATTAGGATGGTGCTGTCTAGGTGGCATGTTTTTATTTTTGTTTGTCCTGAATGTGTTTCTGATGTGGGATAAGATTAAATATCGGTGCAGGGACAGTTGTAGGTGTTATGCAGCCACCTCAGATCCTACAGTGTGTACTGCCACTACAGCCACTAAACCCACTAACACCTTGGCAGCCTGTACCACAGCTGCTACACCCCCCAAGATGGCCACCGCAGCTACTCAGACTCTCAGCACTCCCAAGACAGCCACTGCATCTACTCAGACTCCAGCATCTATCGAATCTGTACCAATTGCTCCTGTAACCAGGAAGAAATACCAAAAGAAATCAGCTTATGAAGTGAAGGATGATGACTCAGAGCCTTCTAAGGCAGAGCCATCATATGACCCAGGTGAGGGCCCTTCTCAGGCAGAGTTAGGGCCTGACACAGATGGGGGTTTCCTCAATCGTCCTTTTAAAGCAGACCCATCACAGAAGAAAGGCCCTTCTAAAGCAGAACTATCACAAGAGGACTCGGACGTAGAGATAACCTACCACTCCTTATCCCTGAAGGACCTGAGAAATATAAGGAAAGACTTCAGCCGTTATGACAGTGAACCTATTATTACCTGGTTGCTCCGATGCTGGGATAATGGGGCAGACAGCATGCAATTGGATGGCAGAGAAGCCAGACAGTTGGGATCCCTGTCCAGAGATGGTGGTATTGATAAAGCGCTCGCAAGAAAGTCAAACACTGTCAGTCTCTGGAGGCGACTCTTGTCAGCTGTAAAGAGCAGGTATCCCTATAAAGATGATGTTATGAGCCACCTAAGCAAATGGACCACTATAGAAAAAGGTATTAACTACCTTAGAGAACTGGCTGTGCAAGAGATCATTTATAGACACCCACGGGACATTGTAGATCCTGTAGATCCTGATGAAGTGGAATGCAACCGATCCATGTTCCGGAGGTTGTGAAGAATGCTCCACCGACATATACCCATACATTGTCAATATTAGTATGGGGAGAAGATGCTATGGCACGATCTAGTGTGGGCGAAATGGCTAACTGTATGCGACAGTATGAAGATAGTATTTCTTCCCCACTGCAGGCACGCATCTCGGCTGTGGAAAAACTGACTAAGGAGAACAAGGACTCATTTAAACAACTGTCAGACAAACTGTCCAAGATCGAGAATAAACTTGACTCTCTACCTACACAGGCGCGCGTTGCAGCCGTTAGGAGAAAACGCTCTCCTACAGGACCAGCTCAAAGGAAACAGAACACATCACGAGGTATCCTGTGGTTTGCCCTGCGTGGTTATGGGGAGGACATGAGCAGATGGCATGGACAACCTACCAGTACCCTACAGGCACGAGTACGTGAGTTGCAAGCTAAAAGAAATACCAGAGAGAATTTTTCTAGGAGGATGGCTGCTCCAGTTACCAGTGAGCAGGACCCCAGTCAGGGGAGATGGGCCTCAAATCACTTTTTCCCAAGTGTGAATAGGAGAAATGAAGGTCCAGTCCCTGTGAGCAGCATGAATCCATTTCTTAATTAGGGGGGCCCTGCCTCCAGCCAGGTGGAGGAGAGGGACAACCGGATTTATTGGACTGTGTGGATTCGATGGCCTGGCACATTAAAACCACAAAGGTATCGAGCCCTGGTAGACACTGGTGCACAGTGCACCCTAATGCCATCGGATCATAAAGGGGCAGAATCTATCAGCATTTCAGGAGTAACAGGAGGATCTCAAGTGTTATCTGTATTGGAGGCCGAAGTGAGCCTAACTAAAAATGAATGGAAAAAGCACCCCATTGTGACTGGCCCAGATGCTCCGTGCATCCTTGGCATAGACTACCTCAAGAGAGGGTATTTTAAGGACCCAAAAGGGTACAGATGGGCCTTTGGTATAGCAGCTGTAGAGACTGAGGACATTAAACAGCTGTCTACCTTGCCTGGCCTCTCAGAAGATCCTTCTGTTGTGGGGTTGCTGAAGGTTGAAGAACAACAGGTGCCAATTGCTACTACCACGGTGCACCGACAACAATATCGCACCAATCGAGACTCCCTGATCCCCATTCATAAACTGATTAGACAATTAGAAAATCAAGGAGTGATTACCAAGACTCGCTCACCCTTTAATAGTCCTATATGGCCAGTGCGAAAGTCTGATGGAGAATGGAGATTAACTGTGGACTATCGTGGCCTAAATGAAGTTACGCCACCGCTGAGTGCTGCTGTGCCAGACATGCTAGAACTTCAATACGAACTGGAGTCAAAGGCAGCCAAGTGGTACGCCACCATAGACATTGCTAATGCCTTTTTCTCTATTCCTTTGGCACCAAAGTGCAGGCCACAGTTTGCTTTTACCTGGAGAGGTATCCAGTACACCTGGAATCGACTGCCCCAGGGGTGGAAACACAGTCCTACTATTTGCCATGGACTGATCCAGACTGCACTAGAAAAGGGTGGAGCTCCAGAACATTTGCAATACATTGATGACATCATTGTGTGGGGTGATACAGCAGCAGAAGTTTTTGACAAAGGGGAGAAAATAATCCAAATTCTTCTGAAAGCTGGTTTTGCCATAAAAAGGGGCAAGGTCAAGGGACCTGCCCGGGAGATCCAGTTTTTAGGGATTAAATGGCAAGATGGGCGTCGCCAGATCCCGATAGAGGTGATCAACAAAATAACAGCTATGTCCCCACCAACTAACAAAAAGGAAACACAAGCCTTCTTAGGCGTTGTGGGTTTCTGGAGAATGCATATTCCAGATTACAGCCAGATTGTACGCCCTCTTTATCAAGTGACCAGAAAGAAGAATGATTTTCAGTGGGGCCCTGAACAACGACAGGCTTTTGAACAGATTAAACAAGAGATTGTGCATGCAGTAGCCCTTGGACCAGTCCGTACGGGACAAGATGTTAAAAATGTGCTCTACACCGCAGCTGGGGACAATGGTCCTACCTGGAGCCTCTGGCAGAAAGTGCCAGGGGAGACTCGAGGTCGACCCCTAGGATTTTGGAGTCGAGGATACAAGGGCTCCGAGGCCAATTACACTCCAACTGAAAAAGAGATACTGGCAGCATATGAAGGAGTTAGAGCTGCTTCAGAGGTAATTGGTACTGAAGCACAACTTCTCCTAGCACCTCGACTACCAGTACTAGGCTGGATGTTCAAGGGTAAGGTTCCCACTACCCATCATGCAACTGATGCGACGTGGAGTAAATGGATTGCATTAATTACGCAGAGGGCTCGAATAGGAAACCCTAATCGCCCAGGAATCTTAGAAGTAATCATGGACTGGCCAGAAGGCAAAGACTTCGGAATGCCACCAGAAAAGGAGGTGACACGTGCTGAAGAAGCCCCACCATATAATGAACTACCAGAGGATGAGAAGCAGTATGCGCTGTTCACCGATGGATCCTGCCGTCTTGTAGGAAAGCATCGGAAGTGGAAAGCTGCTGTATGGAGTCCTATACGACGAGTCACAGAAGCCACAGAAGGACAAGGTGAATCAAGTCAATTTGCAGAAGTAAAAGCCATCCAGCTGGCTTTAGACATTGCTAAACGAGAAAAGTGGCCAAGGCTGTATCTTTATACTGACTCATGGATGGTGGCAAATGCCTTGTGGGGGTGGTTAAAGCAGTGGAAGCAAAGCAACTGGCAGCGCAAAGGGAAACCTATTTGGGCTGCTAAATTGTGGCAAGATATTGCTGCTCGGCTAGAGAAACTAGTCGTGAAGGCACGTCATGTAGATGCTCACGTACCTAAAAGTCGGGCAACTGAGGAACATCGAAACAACCAACAAGCGGATCAAGCTGCTAAAGTGTTCCAAATAGATTTGGACTGGGAACACAAAGGTGAACTATTTTTAGCTCGGTGGGCTCATGACACTTCAGGTCATCAAGGGAGAGATGCAACATACAGATGGGCTCGTGACCGAGGGGTGGACTTAACCATGGACTCTATTGCACAGGTTATCCATGATTGTGAAACATGCGCCGCAATTAAGCAAGCCAAACGGTTAAAACCTTTGTGGTATGGGGGGCGGTGGTTGAAATATAAATATGGGGAGGCCTGGCAAATTGACTATATCACACTCCCTCAAACCCGCCAGGGTAAACGTTATGTGCTTACCATGGTGGAGGCGACCACCGGATGGTTGGAAACATACTCTGTGCCCCATGCCACTGCCCGGAACACTATTCTGGGCCTCGAAAAGCAAATCTTGTGGCGACATGGCACGCCAGAGAGAATTGAGTCGGACAATGGGACTCATTTCAAAAACAGTCTCACAGACAACTGGGCCAAAGAGCATGGCATTGAATGGGTATATCACATCCCCTATCATGCACCAGCCTCTGGGAAAATTGAACGGTATAATGGGCTGTTAAAAACTACCCTGAAAGCAATGGGGGTGGAACCTTTAAAAACTGGGATAAACATCTGGCACAAGCTACCTGGTTAGTTAACACCAGGGGATCTATCAATCGAGCTGGCCCTGCTCAGTCAGACCTTCTACATACAGTAGAAGGAGATAAAGTCCCGGTGGTGCATGAAAGGAATCTATTGGGAAAAACTGTCTGGATTCTTCCTGTAACGGGCAAAGGTAAACCCATTCGTGGGATTGCTTTTGCTCAGGGACCTGGATGTACTTGGTGGGTGATGTTGCAAGATGGTGAAGTCCGATGTGTCCCTGAAGGTGATCTGATTCTGGGTGAGACTACTTAATTTTGAACTGTATGTTGTTGCTGCATAAGTGTCTTTTAGGTTAAGACAGTGGTGATGCGACCGGAGCTAGCTTCATCAAGTGGCGTCCAGTAACCTCCTCGAGTCTGACATCTTTAACCTGCAACCCGTGGGCACGAACCATGACAAAAGAGAGACTGCTAGCCAGAAAGACTGCTGAGAGACTGCTAACCAGATGCAAACCCACAATCCTGAACCAAATGAACTTGATGGACTTTTTGCATAAAGATGAATCATAGACTAGTGATATGTATATATATATTTGAAAATGAAAAGGTAGTGGTGATCTGAGTATGACATGAATGGTATGGAATAAGGGGTGGAATGTCCTGGTTTGGCTCAAACCAGGCCAAATAGTCTTAGAGAACCCAAGGTCACTGCTTACGAGTAAAGAGCCGAAGGGGGTTGTACCTGCAGGGAGTAGTGGACGGGGCAGGTGACCCAGGATTGACCAGCAAGGTATTCCATCCCATACATGTCATTCTCACTTTCCTGTTTATCACTAACCCACTGCCTCCTGGAGGTGGGGCCCAGGAGGGAGGGGCCCTCCTGTCTCCCACTGATTGGTACCAGCTTTGCCAAATCTCCAGTTAAAAGCCTGCAGGTGTGATGGCAGTGGAGCTTTTGCATTTTGCCCTCTGCCCGTGCTGGGGGGAGCTACTGCCTTTTCCCCTCTGCCTGTACTGGGGGGAGCAATTCTGCCTGAGGAGGATTTCCAAGCTCTTGATCTTGGTTTTGTACATATTTGTATATATTTGGTTATTTCTATTATTATTGTTATTATATTCTTTTTCATTATTATAGTTTATTAAAACTGTTTTAACTTTCCAACCCATAAGTCTCTCTCCCTTTTCCCTTTCCCTTTCCCTTAGGGGGGGGGAGAGGGTTAATAGAGAGCATCTGCCACCTGGTTAATAGCTAGCCCAGCTTTAAACCGTGACAGGGCCGCAGACGGTGGAGAGTACACCCAAGACTTTAGCTGTCTAAACCAGCCCCACAATAAAGCTCGATGTAATAGCTAAAAGTTAAACACTACAATAAGGTCAGCTTATTCAAATCATTTTTAGCTCCTCGTTAGGTGCAAGGGAACAGTGGAAAGAATCAAGTTTTCAATTTAAAAGCTGTCCAGTATGCTGCTTGTGTGGCTCTTGTTAAGGACCCTGATAATAAGGTGTAAAAACTCTACAGAAAAAGGATAGGCTTTATCAAGTTTTTGTTGTGAAGATTTTGAAGATTTTTGTATTGATGGTAGTTTAAAAAAGGTCTTATGAGAGAAGAAGTGTTCCTTCTTTCTTCTACCTTTTAAAGAGCAAAGCTTGAACTAAACAGAAGTAATAGTCTGTGAAGCCAAGCATGCGAATCAAAGCCCTCCATGTCCTTTGAAAAGGTTAACATGAATGGCAGGAAGGTGGTTAACCTCCTCTGGTACCTACGCCAGGAGCCTGCAGCCCCGCACCATCCGCCTGCCTCCTCCCAGCTCCCTTCCACCGTAGGAGCAAAGGCAAATAACTTAAAGGAAATAAAATAAAAGGCCCTCATCACGGATAAGGATTTTCGGATTACGTATCCCAGAAGCTAGCCCAGATCTCACTTGGAGCTAAACTAATGCGGTTGTTTTTTCAAACGCTTCGGCAGGCCACGGCCGCCTCGCCTGACCGGCGGTGTTGTACCTAATCCTGCTTGTCCTCTGCGAGGGAAACTAAACAGTGCCATGAAAGCATTGACATTTAGGAACCGCAGCGCTCCAGAAACTTTAATGCTCCTGGCAGCTCCTAACTTCTTCCTTGCATTTATGCACCTTAGGGATATTTAAAGGACAGATTTCAGGCAAATAACTTTGGCACCTCCATGAGAAGACCGGTCCCCTCTGAATCCTGCATAAATGGGTGCAATGAGACACGTGTCCCAACGGCAACGCAGAGCCTAGCTCACACTTCCTGCTCTCCCTCCTGAGATCTCCTGCTGTCACTTTCCCCATCTCCTTCTCTTCTGGGACTTCAAGTATTCGATTCACCTCTTAACATAGGAAGCTACAGCCCAGAAAAGGCAGCATGGGTATTCCCACCATCCAAAGGCCTGACCCCAGCAATCTCTCCTCTGACCTCAGCAGCCTTGAAGCAGTTCCTGGATCAGGATATATGTCTTATTTGACCATCCTCGCACTCGTTGGTAAGACAGACTGTTGGGCACTTCATTCAAGGAAACTGAAACGTTTATGCAAATCATCACATATATTTACATGGAAAACATTAAAGAAATTCTACTATTAGTGTCATTTTTTGAATAAAATACGAAAGAGGTATTTTTTTTGTGACAGTTTGCCTACATGTAATGGTGCTAGCATTTTAATGGCACATAGTAACAATATTCCCCTTTGCTTCATCACACACTACACTCTGTGCCTGTTGGCTCTTCCAGTTTCCACCAGAGACAGATTTTCTCCTCACAGAATGGTGCACAGTTTTAAACTTTCAAGATGAAATAAAGCATATAAAAATACTGCCATTACATATCTAAAGAACATATTTTTCCACAAGAAGTGAAGTAATATTTTATGACCACAAATCTGAGTACTGTAATTTGTAAATGTAACTTAAATATAAAAATATGAAAAGTGAGGCTTTGAATGTCATAACACTGGTTAAATTACCAAACCTTATTTGCACAGATACTTGCAGAAGTGCTAACTGGTGCAACCCAAAACTGCTGCAGGCACTTACAATGTTTCCATCCATTTCAGTAGGAGCTACAAGCGCAGAAATACCTTAAAGAGCAATTATGAAAATGGCAGAAGGAGCCAAGCATTTATCATCCTGCAAATTATGTATATTAATTTTGCAATGAAAAAGATTTTTCTAGGACAGCCCTGGAGACCTGTTATCTGCATCCCCACTACTATAAGGATCTAAAGAAACAGTCAAAGGCTTAAGTGTCAGCACTTAAAGTTGCCAAATCAAGTGTTCAGAAGTTGGGATATTACAAAATTACGGTTACATATTCAATGTTAATTAGTACCCTTTGTATATTTGCATTATGATACAATCTTTAAGCGTACTTCTTCCCCTAGAGTTCTCCCTCATGGAGAGTACTCAATGAACCACCTCACTGGATGAGACTACCCAGTATTCCTACTTTTCTGAATTATTAGTTGTTTGTCCTCATGCCTCAACTGCTGCGCACTCCCTGGACTCTGAACTGAACACATTAACCTCATCAAAGGGCTTTTCTACAGTGTTCATCTAGCAGATTAAACATTTCATCTTCCAGACATCCTTGTGAGGTAGCAGTCCATTTAACCGAAGAAAAAGTGAGGTCCACAAAAAATCCCCTCCAAATTATTAGAAGCTGTTGCTTTTGAGTCCTCAGTCTGAGCCACCTAAGACCCGACCTTACAGTGAACTGCTTGTTTTATGATACTTCACGTGCCACAAAACAGCACTCTTTCAGCTGCATGGCACTTGAGTCAAGCCAATAGCTCTGCTAATTTATCACGGTTGTATCACGCTGGAAACTTAAACTCACCACAATCCAAAATCTGGTTCAAGAGATTAGCTTAGCACCACATAATGAATTCATGACATAGGAAAGGATAATGTCCACTGCTCCTGGACAGCATTCAGTTGCTTAATTGTCAGAGAAAGCAGTGCCTTTCTGCTGGCCCTTGTCTCAAACAGCACACAACCTGGACTAGTTCCCTGCGTAACAATATATATGGAGCTTCATGAGTCATGAGCTCTGCAGAAAGACCTGCATGTGATGATGTGTTTCCGTCTAGATAACACTCTGGCTTCTTGCTGTGCGTGTTTGGAAATGGGATAAGGTGAGAAGTGAGGGGCTGAGGTTGGAAGGAGCTCAGCTCTGCCTCCAAACCTGTGCATAACTCCTGCTACAGGAATGTGTGGATAAATTATTGACTTATCTGGTTTAAAACCTCAAATTCTGAAGGAAGCATCTCTCTCAGAGGTAATGTGTGTACAGAACACCACCTAAATCCTTTTGACAGCAGTTCAACTGGCTTGTTCCTAGAAAATGGGCACAAAATACTTCAGTCAGAAGGGCAGAAAGCAGCAGATAGAACAAGGAAGGGCTTGGTTTTATCTATACTCTCAATGTCTAAAAATTGACTCCTGTTGGTCCAATCATGGGAATAATATGAAGACAACAGACACTACCCTCCACCAATTTACATTCATAGAACCACCTGCAAGGAGAAGGAGGGAATCAAGCAAGGCTCCAAAGAAACAAACCCAGTACATTATTAACACTGACAACTGCTACGGTAAAACCACACAGTCAAAACAAGCCATGACCAGCTAAGAAAGAATTTATCACTTTGGTAGCCTAAGGAGACCGCTGGTAAGCAAAAACCTACTCACAAAAGTATGAGTCTCAAACACATCCATACAGTGTCTGGCATACTCCTTTGGATCCTAATGGATAGTAAGAAGTTGTCCCTTCTGCTGGTCTCTTTTGTGACTGCTCATGGATAGGTTATCGCATGTTACACACCACATCTTGTACCAGTTTTCACAAAATCGCTAATTAAATAGGTAGAGTAACGCAGGGGATCTCCATTTTGCTGAACAACTCTGTCCCTCAATGCTCCTACTCTATATCCATGTCTCCTTTTCATGTGCAGTCATGCCTGCATGTTGAAGGGAGAAAGAGCTTTCGCAACATCTTCCCATTTTTTTTCCCGTCCAGTCACAGATATTATCAAGCATTGGAACAGGCTGCCCAGGGAAGTGGTGGAGTCACCATCCCTGGAGGTATTTAAAAGACGTGTAGATGTGGTGCTTAGATATGGTTTAGTGGTGGACTTGGCAGCGTTACATTAACGGTTGGACTTGATGATCTTAAAGGTCCTTTCCAACCAAAACGATTCTCTGATTCATGATTCCATTTTTTTTTAAATGATTCTGGTGGTAGAAGACTCAACTGAGGTTGCATTTTCGATTTTAACAGGCTGCTTCCTGGCAGTACCAGCCTAAGTACTACTGGATCACTAGAACCTGCAGCTGGTGTGAACAATGAATACCCCAAATCAGCACACTGCCGAGACACTAAGGATACGCTTTCCAGCTGACTGATGACTGTGCTGTAACTGAAGGGGACTGTCCTGCTGTATCCTCGTGTCAGTGTTATGCTCCTGGTACTCACATAACTCACAGTCAGTACTGGTGCTGGCACAAGGTGGGGCGGAGAAGGGGGAAACGCAAGAAGCCCAGTATAGGGACCGAACGTAATGCAGTAAATCCAAACCCTGAAGCATGCATTAGCTGAGGACAAGAGGAAGACATTCCTTAGCCTATACCTTCAGCAAAGCGGAAAAATACTACACTTGCATTTGGAAGTGAAGAGAACAGTTCACTCCTTACTCTAACACGTATTCTAATGAGGTGGTTTTATGTCCAAACATAGGTTAATAGTAAGGAACACAGAAAAATCACATGTCTATTCAAGTTGACAAACACCATTTAAAACTCATGCAAACAGTAATAAGAAATTGCTTAAGCACTGTATAAAATAGGGAGCCTCTTATTATTTAACACTTGAAAAGCTGCAAGTTTTAATGAATTGTCTGTGGTTTAATATGATTATCTCACTATCTCTCTGTTCACATTATGTGTGTGGCTTGTCTTTCTTCCTATTAAAAGATAAAATGTCTTAGGGCTGTATGCAAAGGCAGATTTTCTCATAGTGCCTTTTTTGCACAAGTTCATAACGCCAGATATCTTAAAATTCTATCCACTACCTCCCAAGTCCTCTTTGGGCTTGATGAACTATCTATCTGCATGGGAAGTGACAAAGACGTCATGCAAATGAGCTGCACAATTCCTCTGTAGCTAATGTGAAGCTGGAAAGGAGGAAAATCATTAAAGATGATGTTCCAGAGAGCCAGGAAGTCCTTATGTGAACGGACAACTGAGACACTTTTGATACCAAGAGACAATGAATGATCTTCATCTACCATTTGGAGTTTAATGTAATTTGTCCACTTGGCTGCATTACTGCATCTCATTACTGTTTTAAGATGAGCTCTTCTTACTTCAGTCACATAAGGCTGATAATGCTGAGGCAAACAGAAGCAGAAAAGGTGAGCAACTGGCAACTACAGCATCTCTGAGATCTTGGAGAGTTGTGTCTAGTACTATACTGAATGTTACTTTTCCCCCCTTCCACTAAACTGAAGCACTGCAGATACATAATGGATTACAAAGGATACTGGATGGAGATGGGTTATTACATATCATGTAGAAAAAGGATTCTGTATTTCTTATTGCATGTTTCCTATTAACATGTTTGATTAGAGCTTAAACTAGCTAGCTTGCCTGGCATGACAGAGCAGATTATCACTGGGCATGCAAAACAATTCATTTTGCTTTAAAAACGAAAGCGAGAGCTTAAACAATGACAGTGACAACCAGAAATGTTATTATTGGCTTTGAACTATTATGTGAATGTGTATTGTCCTTGTCTGCCAACATAAAAGGCCATCATAAGCTCTCGTATACAAGCAACAAAATCAATGCCTATGTTTTCGTGACTACCAGCAACACCGTGACTTTCATAAAGGTGAGAATGGTGTATACATTAACATGACAGACTTAAGCTTACTTATCATCCTGTCCTGGTGCTATATACTTTCATCAGTTGCTAGGTGTAACTCAAAAACCAAGGACAGGTTCAAAATCTTCCTGTGGTCTGATACCAATTCCATGTCTGTTCACACAATCATGTATTGTCAGAGAAACACCTATTGCCAAGAGTGGAGTGCAGGAGTTTCATTTACTGAGATATTCTGGGTAGCCCAGTAGGAAGCTGTGAGATGGAGATCTCTGTGAGCTACCAAAGCCCAGGCTGACAACTAGTCCAATGAACCTGCAAGTAGCTACTCTGTAAAGCATGTGTCCAATGAACACAGGTTTCCTGACCCTGAAGACTGGAGAAAGGACGTGAAACTAAGCTGGAGTCACCAAACATAACATATCTGTTGACTTTCATTAGGTTAACAGCAACTGCAGTATCCAGAAATCCAATGGAATCATGAGCCATCAACAAGGTCCAGGCCTTGGTTGCAGTCTGGCAACAAACTGAAACTACCACGTAGTAAGAAAAGCCTTTCTGAGAATGGTTTACTGAAGGGAAGGGCATATGCTATCCTTCCAAAGAGTGAATGAGTAATGCCAATCCAGTGCAGGAGCTATTTGCTTTTAACACTTCAAAATAACTCTGCAGTTGAGGGTGATTATCGGTTTTCTCCTGTTCCCTCGTAAATAATTCTCCACCTCCTACATAAAAGCAGTAGCATGCTTGCCCCCTCATTCTCACAAAGGCAGTAAAATCCATGATTGTGCAGACATGTGGCTTCAGCTCCTCTACTGCGGGATACAGTTGCCGACTCTGGAACTAATACCTGGACCTTACTTCCAATAAACTCAACATAACACAGGGAAGATAAGAGATACTGAGACTAGCTGAGATTTCAGCCAGGTCAAGTTGGTATGTGCTTTTTTTAATCAGGTAAAGCAATGATGGGCACTGGAATGCATGCACTGGTCTGATACATGGCACTGGTATGCAGGCACTGGTCTGATACCACTTTTTGAGCCTGAACTACTTTGTTCAATTTTTTTTCCACAAAGTCAACAAGTGGAAGAAATTTAAAGTCTCCATCACCTCTGTGAAAGGCAGAACCTTGTTACGCAAACCATGTCAAGAACAGTAACACATGTATGATGGTAACAGGCACAACAAGGCTTCAGTTGGGCTTGACAGCACTGTAAGCCGACTGATGACTGAAGAGTTTAATTGCAGCCCTGCAGTTTGTCAGACTCACCCAAATATAGCCAACACACCATAGTCTTCCAGCCATTTGAGATCATTAACTGTGGGATAACTTCAGGCTTTCAGACTTTGCATTTTTAAGCTCTCTCTGATGACTCAGATTAGTTTAGAGGACACATAGAAGGGAGACAGGAGAGAATTAAGGTAACTTCTTTAGGAAGTGTGAGTAGGTAATAATATTTGGAAACAAAACTTCCTCCAAACCCAGATATGGCAAATACTGAGCTAATACTATGGGACCAAGAGCTGGCTGGACCTTTATGGAGAGCTAGACCCTGCCTTATCTCTAACAGATAACTGCCCCTTCCTCACCAACAGAGATGACATGTGGATCTCTGAGTGATCAAAAGGGCCTGCTCAAACAGAAGACATTGAAGAGGCTTAGAAAGGGTTTGCTAGTACAGTTAACTGATTGCTCAGGGAAGCAGTGCAAGGCAAACATTTGAAAAAGATCAGATGAATATTGGAGATATTCAGAAGATGTCTGGACACAGTCCTGGGCAACTGGCTCTAAGTGGCCCTGCTTGAGCAAGGCGGTTGGACCAGATGACCTCCAGAGGTCCCTTCCCACCTCAACCCCTCCATGAACAATGTGAACAACGTGCAGAAAAAGGTATGTTGGAAATGGCCAAAGAGATGACAGCAGCTAAAGAAGTGGGTATGTCCCCTGTGCAGAATTAATATGAAAGGGGTTAGTGCTCATGAGCTCAGCCAACCTCACATAGACTAAAACCCTCAGGTTTGGGGGAGGCAGAAACAGCCTCGTTTGCACTCTTTTCTCACATCTGAAATTTGTTATGGAATGGTAAGGGGACACCAAGTGAGGCAACGTCTTTGGGGAGGAAAGAGGCTAAAGGCAAGTCCTGAAGTAGTGGGAGACACTGTTATGGTTATAACTGCTTCAGGCACATGTACACCATGCGGTTGAGACCAATCATTTCAAGGCAAAAATAAAAGTTAAATACTGTCTGTATTTGGTATCATCACTTGTCTTTCTGACCAACGATCACATATAATTGTCTGGGCAGTAAGTTTTTACGTCTGTCTCTCAGCGAGATCTAGTCTTCGCTTCAAACTAGTTCTACCATTTTCATGGCTATTAAAGTTAATGCCTATTTATTAGTCTCATATTCTATCTTCAATGATCACTGAGTTCTTGAAAGTTAATACCGACTCATCACTCCACTCTCTTTATCCTGGGGATACCAGGCATGATATCAGAAGATGCTTTCTGGAATTTTCTCCCTAGTTTTACATTAAACTTTTACACGGAATTAACTTGTACAACATACATCTCTGAACAAAGGAACTAGAAGGAGTTTGATTTTTGTGGTGTCAGGATTAATAAGGGTAATTAATTCTGTGTGTGATTCCAGGAAAATCTAGAAATAGTATTCAGCTGTTAAAGGACCGTACAACTTCCTTAAAAGAAAGTCTTTTGCAATTCATGTAGATGCATTAGCTTAAGTCTATTCTCAAATGAAACATGTCCAAGTCTGCGGACTGCTAAAAATTCATTGGTTTATTCTTCTCTTTCATTACCACAGACACTACTGTTGCAAAATAAGAAAACATACACACACACAAAAAAATATCGTGTGTGGGAAGTCAGATATCCCTCAGGTGAGAAACACCTTCCACCACTACTTAGGTAATAGTAAAATGTTGGATTCAGGCTATGATGTTTCAACAGCAAACACAATTGTACTTTTGTGGAAGTGTTCCTATACCCACGATGCCAATGTTAGAAGGCTCATTGCAGCTGAGCACTGAACGAAGCAATTTTGGTGTCCAGCCATGCCTAAGGGATTTGATTTTTGGGTGTATACTTAGGAAAATATCAACCTTTCTTGCCCTACTTTTAAATTGGGATTTACATTTCTTCACTACTGTTTAATATCTAAGCGTTTTTTTTTAAGAGAGTAACAAAATTTCAAGTATTTGGAACCTGTATCTTGACTAGGAATCTGTCATGTGTCAAATAATCTTTCAGGAGCAATTTCCACCTAATAAACTTGCTGATACATAGATGTTAACAGCATTTGTATTTTTTGTGTTCAGCAAATGTGAGGAACATCATTAGCATGTGAAGGAAAAATGAGCTCCAAATACTCTGTCAAAGATTTGCAGAAGCATTTTTGGAGTCTTTTTCCTTAAACTCTAAAGTTTTAAGGTATTAATGCTGTGTTTGTGTAGTCTAAAGATTAGCTTTTCTGCTCCATAGCCATTTCCTACGAAGACAATCAAGACAGGGAATTGAACATGTCGGGACACTTAGGTTCTGGTCAGAGCTGTAGCAGAGGCTTTCCATGCACAGCAAACTTGGACAAAACACTGAGTAAGATACGTTATCTAACCTCCTTTTACGCAAGTTTACCTCCATGAGACTATTCCCTCTACATAAGGGCATGTGCTAAGTTCATGTTTGCATAGTGCCTATACCTTTTGATGGGAGTTTTTTCAGAGTAGCTAAACATTGTCACTATTATTGAGTAATAAACAAACAAGTGGTTTGTGCCAACAGTCCAGGTCCTACCTGGGCACTATTTTGTACTGTGATGTGAGGAAATTGTTTAATTTTCTTTTCTTTTAAATGCCAGTGCTTTTCCAAATTTCAAAAAGCATTCCAAGTAAAGTGCTTTTGATCTAACGTTATTAGATCACCTTAGAGCAAAACAATTCAAGCGCAGAAAAAAGACTGTGCTCACAGAAAGCTTTCTGAATTGCAAGTGACCGTACAATATTTTAACACACCCAGTCAGCGAAACTTTCCACTCTAGCTGTAATATAATAAACCAGGACACTGCATCTGCTTTGGAGCATTCCCTAATGGTCTCATATCCTCCAAAATCCTGTAAAAACATTAAAGCTTTCTGTACCAGAGAAGGTCAGCACAGAGCTCTGTTTTCCCCCATGGCTCTAATGAATATCAAAGTTTCAGTACTTGGACCTTTGCTGATCTCAGCTGTGCCTCAGCATCAGTGGCAGAGAGGTGGGCTGCAAGCAAGCAGACATCAAAATATTTGGGAACTAATACCCTACATAAGAGTAGGAACTACCTGGCTGCATTCATAACAACACGGTCTTATCAGTGATTTCAATCCTGTATCTTTTCTTAATCCATTCCAGCTTTCAGACAATCTAAAACTTAGTCAAGGGTAGACAAAAACAACGACAGTTGAACCCAGCAGTAATACATTATTTCAGCACAACGATAAAGCAGAGAGATGTATTTGCTTGGATGCAGACCTGTAAAAAACCATCTAAAACAATGAGCAATGCAGGCACAACCTCCATCAAGTGAGCTGATAAAATCTCCTCCACAGGCATCTCTTCTCTGCCTGGTAGTACCAGAATGCTTTTACTTTGGCCACTTTGCTTTGACCCGAGGGCCAGACTCCACCAGAAATCAAATAACATGCAATATTTTTCATACAGAAACTCCAGCAAACAGGATCAACCTCCATTTCAGCGCATTATAAAACCGCTGTGCTCTGATTTAATAGTTCCCTTGTTGTGGTTTTGCATATTAAGAGCAACTTGTGAATTGTGCTCGTGGCCTTACTACGTTTTTTCTTTTGCCATGAGCAGACACAGACTTCTGGTCTCATACTCTTTACCCTGAGTGAGTGGTAAAACGACAGCAAGATCAGAGCCCAGGGGGACAAGGACATGTCAGCAATCTGTCTGAGTAATTAAGCCATGAAATGATAGGTATGACAAGTAGTTTCATTCAATTCTTAAATTAAAGTACAGCAGCTCCAATACAAGGCAAAACAGATGATAATATGCATAAATTGGGAGAGATGTGCTGGAAGGGAAGCCTTCTGTCCTCATCTCCCTACCCTTCAAAACAAGCAGTAAGCATGCATCAAATTCATTTTTAAGAAGGGCCCATTAACATACACTACTAAATGCCTGTTTTGTTTAAAAAAGCACAAGTGGTGCTAACCACTGAAACACTGGAGTTGAAATTCACACCAACAGAAGTCAGCTGTTGCAATCCTAAATTACCTATGCCACACATTGCCCTCTTCAACAGAAGTTAACTCGTATTTTTCCTTGACAAACACAGATGTATGTTGTGCATATATAAGTATGCTTAGTCTGGACATTCCTAATAAACAGTTAATCTGATTTGAAGTAGACTGTATTTTTTTTTAAATTACTTCGACATACCTATGGAACTGAACATATATAAAAATCCCAATACAAATAAACAGTATCCAGTACTAAGCTCTCAAAACCCAGATTTATGACAGAAATGTGGAGACAGACTCTTCAACAGGGGCAAGGCTTAGCAGCATTTCAATAGATCGAGACAAAGTATTGTTCAACATTATTTTCTTCCTTCTTGATGGCATATCCAGCTGTCTTGTAACATTTGTTACTAGAAGACTCTTTTCTTTGGAACAGCAGTTGCTGTTACTGTTGTCATTAAATCCTTAAAGAAAAAATACAAGCTCCTACTGCTGCTCTCTCCCTATGAACCAGCAAGTGAATAGAGATGAGCCAACACCTTATTAAGTATAAGCAAAGCTTTTAAGGTGGCCTGCAGAAATAAATAGGACGTCTACAATACACATAAAGGTACTATTAATAACAAAGACGAAATTTTGGTATGAAAAACCTACCTTAGGAGAAGAAGAAAGCTCCCTCGATGCAGGAATAGCTGACATGTTCTCACTCATGCCTGTCTCTGTCTTTGGCAAGAGGTTTGGTGGTTCAGGAGCCTTTCTTTTCATCTTCTTTTCTGGTTCTTGCAGTGGAGCAACTTTAATTAAAGCAGGGCTTGATTTTGGTTCATAAAACGGATTTGATCTAATTAAAAGAAGGGAAACATATTTCTTTGCTGTCGCCTTGGAATTCAAACCAAAAACAAGACCTGTTCAGAGACGCCAATGACTAAAATGCTTTTATTATCCCACATAAGAATATATTTGCCTTTACATGTTTTTAGATATTATTTTTTCATATGATTGAAAAAGTGAGCTACAACAGTTAAAACTGCATTTCTATAAATTTAAAGTCCTATAAATTACAGAAGTGTTATCAATTGCATAAAGCTAACTCTTCAATTATACTTAGCTATCTATCAAAGAGTGATCTGATTTACAGACAAGTTCAATACCAACAAATCTGAGTGCAGTTGCCGGCTTTTTAATATTCTAATGAACAGAATGAAAAATGCATCATTAGAACAGAGTTAAGAGTCAGGTCACTTTTACATGCATGCTTCAACATGTCTTTAGAGGCCTCACTCTTGGCTGCCCAAGTCTGAAAATTGTGGCCTCTGTATACAATCCACATAGAGTGTATTTTAAACTTTGCAGCATACAGGCACCACACCATTTCAAGAACACCCTCTGGATAAGAGAACAGTGTAAGAAAACTACAGCTGACTTGTATACCTCTCTACAGATACCAGTTGCCATCATCTATCTATTTTGAAAGTGTTTTTTATAACTGAACCTCGTTTAAGAAATACAGTAAACATCTTCCACCAAGTGGATGCAGTCCAAAGAATTATTATTCTTAACTCTGGCAGTCACATTCCAACTCCGCATTTGTTCCACCCTAAGTAAATACTTCCACAGCATTTCCAAATTCTATCTATTAGTTTGATACATCAAATATCAACCAATAATATATCAAATAATGGCTTCTACTAGCATTAGAAGAGCCAGGAATTTTGTATCCTGCTAAGAATACTTATAAGAATCTTCTTTGCACTGAACTATTTTATTAATAATCTTTGCTTTTCATATTTTGCAATCCAAAACTGGATGGTTAATTACAAAATTTATACGTTAATTACTCCCTTTCTAGTCCATACTTCCCCGGCAAGATATATTTATCATATATCTCAAACTACATTTATGTAACTAAGTCACTGCAATTCCCAAAGATCTATCTGCACACAGTTATATAAAGCGTAACTAATCACGACAAATAACCTCAGTCCCTTGAATTCAACTCTAGATGGAAACAATAATGCATGCAGCATTAGACAAGAGCCTACCTAGCTAGATCCATTCACAAATTTCCTCTCAGGATAAGAGTCATGAGCTAGTAAATGCTGCTTTTAAAGAACTACAACAGCAAAGTTCAGACACAAGCAAAAAACCAACTATTCATCCAGTTTCCTTTCACACAACATCAAATTTCTCTCAGTTTTGTGTACTTTTAGTATGAAAATATGTCTTTCAGTTTCATGGACTGATTTTAGAATTTATTTTAATGCAGTTTACTATCGTCCTCTTTTCACTGAGAAAAAGCAAGCAATTAATAATCCACGCCGCAAGAAATAGGTCTACCTCTAAAAAGGCAAAGATTATTGAAGCACATAAGAGAAGACTGGGCTTAAAACCTCCAGAGCTTCCTGAGATTCTGCCACTGCTTGTTACAGAGAAAGAGATCTAAATTCAGATACCAAAGTGAAAGGAAAGACTAACACTAAAATAACTCATCTGCTGACTGAAGGCAACTTTCAGGTGTTCCCACTTTGCTGCCCATCAAGCTCAAAGCCACCAGTGCAATCAAAACTAAAGGCAACATCAAAATAACGAGTTAAATAGAAACGGATGGGTGTTTTCCATGGGAGGCAGTAGAAAAAGGAGGTTATTCAGGCTGGAGTGGAGAATGCACCTAGCTGTCAGTAGCTCTAATTTAGCTGACAGCCCAGCTCAGCTGTCTTCAGACACCGGAAAGTTCAAAGGGAGGTGAAAATGAAGATAAAAGAGATAAAGGCTGAAGAACAATGAGTTCTACAGGAGAGCACAAGGTTTTCTTTAGTTCATCAAGTTAAGTCTTCTGAATAGCCAACAGACACAGCATGTTTGGCAGGGAAGTAATTTACCTCTGTGTACTTGGAATTAGAAAAGTGTATTTCTAAGGTGTTAAAAGGAATTTTGTACTAGAAAACAAAATATCAATGAGTAAAAAAGTTTGGAAGAACCATCTTGTGAATTTTTATGCTGCAGAATTGTCTGCGCTGCATGCATAAGCTTGAAGAACTGTACCCTACTGCACACACGAGGAGGAAGTGCTATAAGGAGACAAGCAACTGCCTTTTTTTTTCCTAGAGAAGAACTTGCTTGAAAGCCAGGCTAAATCCTCAATATTTTGGCCATAGTATAGGCAGAACACATGCACACTATTTCCCACCTTCCTCTCTCTACCACTTTTAATTGGTCTTACAAGTATTTAGAAAGATTTTTGAAAAATAAGTTTAACGCAGAAAAACAACAACCCTGGTTCTTGCCCGAAGAGGCTAGAAATTTTGAAGTCACTGGGGTCTGATACATATAGCAGAGTTTGGTCCAACAGCTTCCACATGTCTATATGACTAAGCATGGGAAAAGTCTGGCCGAAAAACGCCTTAGCTGAAAAATACTAAAGCACTTTTCTCTGAGGTTAGCTCCCATACTTTTTGCTTCGGTGAAGTTATTTAATTGATCCATACAATATGATTTGCCTAAAGAGATACTAGATTGTCCACCACAAAATTAAAAAAAATGAACCTGACAAACTACCTGGCATTAAGCTGTCACTGGCTGCATGGTGGCTTGTGGCTTCTTGTGCAACAGGCAGCTTCAATAGATGGCAACTCAACAGTCTTTCCAATTAGACAGCATTATTCTAAGCCATGCAATGGTTAATGATAAGAAGCCCCAGAGCCAAATAATATCTGAAAGCAAGATTTTATTCTGACCAATTTAAAAATTACTGTGATCAGCGTTACTGGTTAAAACTGAAAAAAATCAACAGTTTATTGAGAAGGAAAAACAAAGCTGTCAGTGTGGTAGGGTTAAAAGATCAGGCAATATTACCAGTTAGAAATACAAAGGTTGAAAGCATTATACTTCAAGTAGTTATGACCTATGCTATTTTCAAATAATTAAACTTAATTTAGCTAGGTGTGCTGTCCTTTATTAACAGGTAGCCACCTACCATTTTGATTTTAATGTATAAAATTCAAAAGGGCAAAAGTAGAATTTTACACTAACATTCAAATGCCCAAACTAATGTTTCTTATCTCTAGCTAGGTATGAGAATTTAGCCAGAGCAAGTATGTTTTGAGAGCATATTTTTACAGCAGAATATATGTACTGGATCTTCTAAGTCCCTTTGTTATCATGCAACACCTCATTATGCTTATGACTATGCTTTGCTTATGTGTGTTGTGAAATCTTACGTTATCTTCACAACCATTAGTGAAATGTTTCAATTAAGCCAATTACCCAAGGTAAATCCTTCACAGAGGTGCAGTGAGGGTAGGTACCTTTTCCAAGATTACAACCACATTCTGTTTCAAAACTGGAGTCAGAGTTCAGCTCTTTGGGCACTTTGTGAAAGCTCTGAGTCCAGAATCAGAACTAGAGATCTGACAGAGTAGAGTAGGACAAGGGTCCTGATGCTAACTGATGTGTCCACATTCCCATGACACATCATCACATTTCACACAAAATACAAGAGGAAAATGACAAGTGGTACGTTAACTGAACTCCAATGAAATGTTTAAGATGCAGGGATAAAAATACATTGTATTTCCTGAGCGACAGCAAATGTCTTTCAGGAGCCTTCTATTTCTCATGTCTTCCATCTATCAGGTTCAAAACCACTCCTGGGGAAAGCACTGGACCAGCGGTAGTCAGAAATGATTAAAAACTACCCAAAACAAAAGACAAGATGTTAGGAGAGAGGATGAAAATAATATGCAAAATTTTCTAATGCCGTGATGTGACTCAGTTGTTCAGCCTTGTCTTGAATACACTGCTCAGGCCAAGTCAACACATCTTAAAATAGATACACAGCAGAAGAAATAACAGGGTCCAGAGACGTGCGGTGAAAATGATTAGAGAGATGAAGAGACTTCTGTGTGAAGAGAGATTGAAGAAGTTAGCACCATTTAACTCAGACAAGTGACAAGTAATGGTGAACATGCTAGAGATACACAACACAGCAACTGTTCATGGCAGATAAATCCAATACTACTAATTGTTGTTTTGATAAGCCAGCAGAGAGAGAGAGACTGTATGGGACTGGAAAAGTAACTTATTTACAATCAATAAAAGGAAACACATTTCATGTAAGATCTTGTTTTTTTGTGGAACACTGCCACAAATTGACACTGAAGCCTAGACTTTAATAGGATTTGAAGATTAGCCACTTATGTAGATAATAAAAGCATCAATATTCACATTATATAAGAAACAATACACACCTGGACATAAACCCTTATGATTTAGGGCACACAAAAACTACCAACTGGCACTGCCTATGAAAATCTTTCCTTTGGTGCTCACTGTACCATTCCTTAGCAGAAACTTGCTACTGAAAAATGTGAAAATTAACGATATGAGATAAGGTATAATAGTGTTTGTAGGTGTGAGTTAGTATAACAAGTCTTGTGTTCCTAGACTGGAGTTTTATTATTACACTTATTCTTCCAGAGAATTTCAGTATAAAGATTCAAAGGTTCTCCTTGCCACACTTCTACCCAATACATTTAGCAAATGGTCTCCACATCTTTTTCAACGACATGGCGCTCCTGTAACCTGGGAGGAAAATGTGGCGAGGAAGTTACTTTGGGGGTCACGACATAAAAAACTTATGTAAAAGATGTAAACCGCTATTTTTCAGTGCTTTTTGACTCCTTATCCTTCCATCTTTCCATGGGACATTGCTTTTATAATGAACACACAGATTTATGCTCAAGTAGAATCCACCTACGGAGAATTCTTTTATATCCTTGGAAAAAAAAAGGAATAAAGCAAATGGGGTCATTAAAATAAGAAGGCTGTTGTAAACAAAGGGCTAGACAAATCTACAGTCCAGTACACAGAAAAAATAAGGCTGCCTGTTACACACTGCTGCAAGCTCATTTGGCACAGATTTGCTTAGGGTGGAAACATGAGTATAAATATAAAACATAGAAGATTCTTCACTTGCCCATCCATGTAGCTTTTGCTCTTTCTGCTCTTCTCCTCAGTCTTTGCTATCCGCTATACCCGCATCTTTGCGGGTGTAAAGTATACATTTTTTTTCTCCCTGCAGATTCTTGTGCTCAGTGACTGCTCAGGGATGCCTGGTGTGACCGTCAACAGTGTGATCACACTGTGCTCTGAAGATACAGCAGCGGTGCTGTTTGTTCAGGCAGTGCCCTGATGAATGGAGCTGGCAGAGACATCATTCCTCAATGCCCATTTTTTTTTTTTCCACAGAACAAACAACAACAACAAATCCATGGCCACAAGAGCTTTAAAAGGAAAAAACCCCACAGGGTCCTTTATACATTTCTACTACAGTGCACAGGAATCCTTCAGTTTCCTAGAACACAGCTATAAATAGAGAAACATAAAGATGATGATATGACACCTGTATTAATATTAAATATGAAAGCAAATGTCATACCATGATAAATCTCATTAAATAACGTAAAACTAAATGTTAATTACTGTTGTTGTCTGTAAAATTGCTCGCATGTAATCACTCACCATAAACTGTTTCATGAGTGGTGTGGTTGGTGACTAATGACCACAAACAAGGAGTAAGTATATACCTTCAAAGCTCCCAAGTTGCACAGCTATTGCAAAAAGCTCTCATTCCTTGTTAGGTTTCTATACTATAATATAAGGCAGTGAGTGTGAGTTTACAAAAGTTTTACGTGTGGTTACGATAAAAGAAACAACATAAGAAAGTGCATATGGTGTTATCTTTCCCATACAGAGATTGAGCGTTATGAGACTCTCAAAAATGTGCTATGCCGACTGCAAAACGCTCTTCCTTTTTACATACTGCACCAATATAAAACAAACTCTCCATTATCATTACAAAAAATATTATTTTATGTAGTAAAAATAATGGCAAAAAGGACAGGAAGGACCAAGCCCTGCTGCTCCCTAATTTTGGGTTTCTTTGCAATTGGCAGGGCATGAAGTGCCAAAAAGGTACACAGACTTGTTCCTTATCAGGTAGTTTGCGATCAATGAGGCAAAGAAAAGTTTCCTAACTGATCATATGTTCAGCTGAATAGCATGACTTGGGGGTACGGTATTTCCTGCTGCTGAGCTGCCTAAGGATGTCTGTTCTAAGGAGGTGATTAAGGATCACCATGGTTGAACCCAATACACCTCAAGATTAAGCCAGGGATCCCACTAATGCTTCCAAAGCTGCTGAAAGATGAAGAATTATACTTACTCATCTAGCTCTTCCTCTTCAGCTTTAGACGTATCTGCATAGAGGTATTTGCTCATATCCACTGGTCTGACGTTTTTCCTTTTTGCAGGTTGTGGAGGAGAATCTCTTACAGTTACATATGTCTCAGGCTCAGGATCTGGCTCATCAAATGGGTTCAAGTACTCTGGGGCATCTTCATCCTTGAAGGGATTGTAATTGTCAGCATAGAAACTTTCTTCTGGCTTTGAAGATGAAGCTATTTCAGCGTCCGGTTCTACCAAATAACAAAAAAACATTAAACAGATTTAACATAGAAAAAAATTGAAACCATTTTATCAGACCTTTATATTTTGAAGGCTTACGAAAAGGTGTACTTCTTAACTCTCAATACATAAAGTCCTAGCCGTAGATGAATTTTCACGCTTTCTTTATTTACAGTGTAACCTTGTTTATTCAAAAAAAGGTTTTTCAAAAAGTCATTTCATCTAGAGTATATTGAATAGGTTTCATTTTCTCACTTACTAAAGCTCTTTCAACCTAATCAGCTATTAGTTTTCTTATTTGTCATATAAATGGTATTGCAACAGATTTTAAAACATTTTCCCAAGCTATTAGCCAATTCATATCCTAACAAAATGTTCCTAATTATTTATTTGAGCTTTTAATAAAGAAAAAAGATATCCTGTATTTTATAATAAAATTACTTTTACTGGGTATTAAAAATGGTGATAGCAAGTAGGTGGTCTTTTCATTGCTTAAAATGACCGAACTAAAAATCAGTTATTAGGTATGACCAGTAATTACATTTCAAAACATACATATTTTCACTGCTAACTGCTCCTGGTAACAATACACAGTCTCACAGTAAAAATGAATTTAAATTAACCCTAAAGAGACACATAATCAAATTACTCATCTATTATTTGGGCTATACAACAAAAGTTATTAGCAACCTGGAGCTGCACGCAGTTCTTTAGAGTAACAGACACTACAGAAAGAACATTACCCAAAAGTGAATGGCTGCTGGATATTGAATAATACAAATCCCCATACAGCAATACAACATTTCTTACAAAGACACTTAGTAATGTTAATCTTACTCTTCCTGGAGCATCAAATGATCAGAAGCTCAGTTCAATATTGGATTTGAGGTACTTTCAAAATCTACACAAACAGGAACTTCAATGTAGTGTTATTAAAACCTAATTCTCAATAACTACTCCCACACTATTCTTAATGAAAAGTCTTTCTTTTTCAGGTGCATGGTTACTAAATTGAACAAAGCATACCTTTTAGCTTTAAAAGAAAAACTCTAAAGTTATTTGTAGCAAGGCTCTAAAAAATAAAAACATGGAGTTCCAAGTGTGTTTGTCACTAAACAAATATTCAGGAAGACAAAATCACCAGTCACGCAACTAACAGAGGGAAGGGGCAGCAAAAGAAACAGCACTGTCGTTACTTGGTTTTGGATGGATGATGTACTGAAGTTGCTAATCCTGATGAATTGCTAGAAAATCTAAGTGTTCTCTACTCTGCCAGTAAACTTCCAGTTCACCCCATCTCCAGCTATTAGCATAGCTCAAGGTGATAGAAAGCCCTACCCCACGTAGTGTGACTGACTATAATCTACACTTCGAACAAGAGCCACTCCTAGTGGGACAGCAATATGGTCCCCAGATGCAGGTAGCAGCTTCACCTATCTACGCACTGGAGTAGTCACCAGTCACTAGACCAGGGCTTGAAGCAGGAAAGCCTTTAGTCCTTCTCAGAACAATTGAGACCTACCAGGGACTGGAAAGATTTAATTTTAGGAAGAACCTCACATTTCTAGTGCTCTTCTTCCTCTTCTTGGTTCTTCACATTTGAACTGCAAAGACTATGGTAGCATATTGTTTCCTATACTGTTTCTAAGGGTCTGTTCCTGAAGTGATGGATCATTTCTCTATGGTCAGAAAGTACAAACCAAATGGGTTTGGCTGGAATAACAGAAAAAAAAAAAAAAAACAAAATCTTACTTAAGCCCAGTGTGGACACTCAGGAGATAAATCACTCATCTGAGACTGAGGGTAAGCTCAGCTGGGTGAAACAAAATAAAATCGCACTTTGCCAGACAATACTGCAGATTTTAACTGGTAGACACACAACTATGCACAAGTGCTCGTGCCTGAGGGATTTCCCTACGGTGATTATTCAGAAAATTACATTAAAAATTTCCTTTAATTCCAAGTGAGGTTTGCAGTTTCTTATTCCTTCAGTAACCCAGACCAACTTAGCATTAAAGAAGCAACATATACACTACACACCTATTTTTTATGTATCTCATAAGTTCTTATATTTAACTTCAAATTCAGAATACACCTATCACTGTTTCAAGTAAAAAACTGGAGTCAAAAAGAGACTGAGAAAAAAGCGTATATCAGACACTACACTGAAATGGGATGAGACAAAGGTAAAGTGAGATCACAAGAAGTTGTTATAATGCTTAATGGTCAGTCTTTATACTGTCAAAATGTGTTATAAAAAGAACTAATTAATCACAATCCTTGTGACTAACAGTAAAAAACCAAATAATCAGGGTTGCAATAACAGTCTCAGCTAAACCTAAAAAAGAGGTTCTGTTACTGTTTAAAGTGGTTAAGCCTCACCTGAATGTCACAAAGCAACATTTCAGCTGTATCTTAGGAGATGGACATATAGACAAACTACGGCAGGATAAATCAGAGTGTGTATTTGCAGCATGTCAGCTGTAGTGTATGTGTTTGCTCCTACCCCATGCTTATCCTTTAATGAAAGGGAATAAACTACTGGGCACTTATCCTGGGAGAATGGGTAGTTACTGCACAGTAGGTGATGTATACTAAGCTCACACCCTACTTTACGTGTAGTGATTTGTTCACAGGCCCGCATCCTTACAAGAAAGATGTTTCAGAGAAAGCCACAATAAAATAATATTGAAGGTCTATATTTTAACTGACAAGGGAAAAGAAATCAATCAAGGCAGAAATTCTTAAAAACACAAATATGATCAAACTCTTTGACAGTGTTATAGGTGAAATACATCAGAGCAGAGCCCAACATTTTAAATATAATTTTTAATTTATTTTACACCAAAAGAGGAAAAGAGGTCCTACACTGGCTTCCTTACATCACTCTAGTATCCAGTGCAGGTGGTCACGACAAGCAAAGTTTCACCCTGCTTGCCCTGGGATGTCCTGAGTATATCTACAGCTGAGCTAATTGTCTCAACCCCTTTACAGTCAAAGGTTACAGGTACACGTTCAAACTGTTAATGTCTATAATCAGGTGAGCTAAATCCCACCCTTACTGTGTAGATATGTGTGACTTGAAGCTCATGGTAGTCAGGATACTACCCAAATGCTAGCCACACATTTAGTGATTTGATGAACTAGTCCAAGCAGAAATGCTTTTGAGATCTGTCCTCAAAAGATAGTTTTGTATAAAAAGCAGAAGTAACTTAATGAAATGCAAAAAAATGACTGATGTTGTGCTCAAATTGTGCAACTTATTGATGACATTTTAACCAAGACTTTTGCTACTTTAAACTTTGTTCAAATCTTAAAATATTTTATCAAGAGACTATAAATACCTGCTTCTGCAACTGCATACAAAAAGATAGATCACTGCACCTGCACATGAATCTGTTGATAAATACATACTATCATATCTGAGCAAAACTTGCTGATAACTCACAAGCAGTATTCAAACAAATATTACTAGAAGGAATGTTAGCAATATTTCCTGAAGTCAAAAACATTCAGGGAAACAATCTCTTAAAACTATGCTGTAAGCTTTTGTTTTTAATTTGCTTTTAAGTATCTCCTGGAATCGAGGAGTTAAATGCTTGTTTAAATCTGATAAATTTTAAGGGACAATGCAAATGGTTTTTGCAATTCTTTCTATTTCAACACTATGGATCAAGTGCTGTAACCCTAACTAGGCCAAAATTCTTTCTCTTGTTCGTTGGCTCAACAGTAACTACAGGTTTGGCCTTAGATGCAGAGCATTGCACATCAGCGCTCAGAGACCTCTGGCTTATTATTAATTAAAAGATTTCACAAAATCCTACACACAGGCTAAAATTAAAAGAGCTTCTAAAAGTATAATTCTCAAGAAACTTTTATAGGCAGAATTTTGTAGGGGCTCAACCAGAACCCACGTAACTTGGCTGCTCATTCTCTCTCCTCCTGTCATCCAGGATACTATTTCTTCCCCTCTGCTTCCTTCAATGTCCCCACAGGAGGAGGGGTCCCCATGAGGGTCCTCACCTGAACCCAATCAGGCTATCTCCCACAGGGTCTCTGAAACTGTTTAGGACTAGCTTTTATGTCAAGTGTGGTCATCACTTCGTGAGCCTCTCTACAACAAATTAAATTGCTAGGACAGTGACTCAACAACAATGCTCTTAAAGCTGCAGCCACTGTTACCTTCTCTGTAACAAAGCCACTCATCTTCTCTAAAGGACTTAATGGTGTTGGGAAGTGCATTTTGGGGGGCTGAACATACAAGAGCTTAAAAGGGGTTAATTTCCTTCTTCAAGCTGATTTTACACTCAGGAGCCAACACATATTCCCCTGCTTCCCCCTCATCAATAATCACAGCTGAAAACACAGGACTCCAGTCTCTACTGGAACTAATTTTTTTGATTGCGGTTCTCTACACTGATATATAAAAAAAAGAAAAAGACATTTGCAGTTTGGCACTCCAAGGGTCAAACACACAATAATTTTGCATGGTTAAGTACTAAAGCCACAGGGGTAGGAGCAACAAGAGGAGAGAGCACCAGCTGCTCTTGTGCCAGATTCTGGAAACATTACTTGCCCTAACTCCACTGAGAAAGACTGCTCGTGATAGTAATCACTTTGGCACTACCTATCTGACAATCAGCCTTCTAGTTCCCAGAGGATCTCCAAAAATCACCCTGCCCTTCAACCCACTTGCCTTTTGTAACACAAACATATTGTGACACATCCCTTAAAACCAAACAAAACCCCCACCAAAACATTACACACACCACTTTCCCCTTGGCAAAGGATGAAAGAACAAGCCACATGTGAAAGATATTTAGTTATGCTATTTACTGCACTACTGGCAGGCACACAGTCACAATGGTGATGTGAGCAGCGTAACAAACAGCACAGAATAAAAATGTTACTTCCCAGTACTTCTAGAAAGCATAATGACTGGCATCCCTATAAACCACTGATGATTTTCTATTACTTTTATTAATACTCACACCAGCAACACATTATATTTAATTAAGAAATATAAGGAGAAGGGACAGAGTAATTGTTTTCCTCTATATTGGTTCTTGTACTGCTCTCCTTAGGACTATCCCAGAAGGGTTCTGGGGTTTGGTACTGCATTGTAGCACTGTTTTCGTGTGCAGTGTAACACATGCTGCAGGGAGCTCAGAAGTCTACACACATGGTAAAGAAACACATTGGTAAAGTAAATGCTGTTTTAAATGAAAGGGAGAGGCAGTGCCAGCAAATAGTTACCCTCATGTCTCAGGTGTGTTGCAGGAAACTTGTATTGGTCATATGCAACTTCAAAATTTGCATTCCCCACCTAATTAAAAAATCATCTGGAGTGCTGAAAGTGTGTTGTTTTCTGCTTGCATTTGTTGTGTACGTTGACTTCCGCAAGTAAAGTATTTTGCACAAAAATTAACTGATTTTAGAGTTCTGTTGTAACGTGACTAAAAGACAATTCAAAAGGCAGTCCTCATGATCATCTACATATTGTCTAGTATAAAGCCGTAGAGATACACTGTTCAAAGATACTATTTTTGATTTTCCAGATTTCTAATGTCTAGCTGACCTACTAGATACAGAGGGAATTAGCCTCAATTTGACATGTCAACAAAGAAACACAACTGAAGAATTTTTTGAGGTGAGTTGTTCATATGCGCATTCACTCCACTGTGCATGTAAGATCATTTACACTAAGGACTTTTTAAACCACAGCAGCATCCAGAGACAGCTTGCTGATGACCCTCTGCCATGCACCACACCCACAGTGTGCACATGGATGCCGGGAGCACTCACGCCTTTAGTTTCTCTCCACCCCGCATTCCCAGGGTTAGGTGATTATGGGATTAGGAAGATAGAGGGAAAGTAGCTGGTTTGTGAACAGGCACAAGAAATATCTGTCTAGGAAACGAGTATCTACTGACAAGTAATCCTCCTTTCTCTTTGAGTGATTGTCAATACATACATATTCATACCCTGGGTGACTCGAAGCAGTCTTTCACTAAGCACACGGGTTACAGGCTTGATAGGAATATCCCTAGAATATCTCTGCCAAACACCACATCATGCCTCCCAGAGTCTGATGGCAAAGTCGGATGGAAAGTCTGATGGAAAGGAGGCTCCAGATGGCTGCTCTGCACATCTTGGGGAAATTAAGCAACAAATTCTACGGAAAGACTCTGAACTTTCACAAAGTCTAAATTCAAGATTTTGCCTTGTCCAGATAAAAAGATAAAGCAGACTAACATGTAGTGAATAGAAAAATATTTCATCCCTGCATGCCTAAAAGGTTTATCTCTTGATGTAAGCAGATCACAAGACAAGTGAAACAGGTAATGTGACTCTTTCAGCCTGAGAGAAAGTCTGCCTCAAACTCCTGAACCTTTGTCATGCTCCCGGGCTCCTGGGGTGGCCACCAAAAAGGTCCCATTCACTTAAGGATGCAAAAGCAAACAAGCGGACATAGTCTCAAAGAGCTTCCTAAAAAAAGACAGCGGCAATGAAAAGTTCCATTGAGGTCTGAGAGTAGAAGAAATGCCCTAAACCAGGAGGGAATATACCTGCCGCCAAATAGGAGACAAACAGGGCAGCCTTCTGCGGTAGAGCAACAGGGTAAGAACAGCCTCGAAACAGTGTAGCTTCAAAACGTAATCCAAAACAAAGGGAAATCTCCCCAAAATGGTAAGGTCTAGGTGCTCCCCATGTAGAGACACTCATCCAATCAGCCATAGAATAACACAGCAGATTCCTGCTATTGCTGAAGACCAGAACTGTCATCTAATTTGTCTCAGCCCCACTTTTTTCCCCCCTCAACTTTCTGTGGAGGAAGACCACTGGAGAAAAGGTACATGTCAAGAACGCCAAGCAAGGGAAGATGAACACAACCAGTGCCCATTATAGTGACAAGACAGCTCTGGAGTGGAAGAGCCAGCACTTCTCAAAGGTGTCTGAGATGACTAGAAGAATCCCTGGGGAGCCACTAATCATACAGTAAAAGCTTTAAAAATGCCACACCAGATGTCCCACTCTTGGTCTGATAGCCTGAAATGCCTCAGATCTTCCACTTGGTTCCATGCTCCAGGAAGACATACTGCTGTCACATGAACCTGACAGAAGCTCCATCCCTCCTGAATAAAAAACACCTTATGACACAGTAGGAAGAATCTAGTGACACCCTGTTTATCAAAATCACTGTCATGTTGTTGTACGTTGACTGCTGCATGATGGTGACAACGTGTGGGAGGAATATTTGGTACACACACACCCAACAACTCAGCATTGCTGCCCACAGCCGTGTAGATGGGACTTCTTTGGGGACCCAACGGTCTGAGCCCTGAGACTGTTCAAGTACACAGAACAGACACAGAGGAATGGAGAAGTGTCCATGACTGTGACTGAAGATGGCAATAAAGGCTAGGTGCCACCAAAGGGACCAGAATCAACTGAAAAACCATTACATACATACTCCCACATACATTGGGAGTCTTTTGGGAACATAAGCAGGCTGGAGCCTTGGATGCAGGCTGCTCATAGGGAACTTGACATGAGATGTCAGCCTACTCCGGCACTACAAAACACCACCAGTTTATAGCTCCCTGTCCCTGAGATGCGAAGGAAACGATTCTTAGTCCCTACATTTTGCGGTCAGAAGACCTGCTGCTTTCTGCCAGTACAGGTTCTCTCTGGAAAGGAAAGAAAAGCTAGGTCTGGAAAACAGCAGTTTATATAGGACGGGACTTGTATAGCTCTCTGCAGGGAGAAAGGAGCTCTTCTTTCTAGAGCAGATAAGGAAGAAAGGAATATACGCTGAGTCTCTTTGAGCAAGTTGTGTATGGACAACTAGATGGATGGGAATAGGTGTTTTATATCCTGGTTATTCTGCCTCCTTCCATGATCCTAAGGGAATTCATAGCCAAGGAACAGACGAGAAACGAAGCCAAAGATTCAGACACCAGAACCTAATCCATATATATTGGTATCTACAAAGCCAAAACAACTCACTTCTGCAGCTCTAGAAACACCTGACAACTTTATAAAGAGACAAGGGGCCGAAGATAGTGGCTTTATGGCTTCAATGGCCAAATACAAAAAATAGTGCAATGTCCCTGTTTGAGAAATATAAGCTGTGAGACTACACCACAGCCAAGGTATGACAGGACTTAGATCACCACCCCCATTGGCCTCTGTGGACTCAGAAGGCAGAAAAGCCACGTTGTGAGTAAACATTCAGCTTGTCCAGAGAAAGAGAGTAAGCACAGGTGGAAACTGCAGCTCAGAAATGCATCCTCATTAGACCTGGCATTAGAAATCCCATGGCTGTACCCTGGACTGCTCCTTCTCAGTGTGGTTCTTTTCCACCGCCATTACAGAGGGGCTGCTGGGGTTTGGTCAAAGGTGGCAAATGCTGCTTGATATTTCCTGTGAGAAGAAAAGTATTGGAGCTTTAAACAGGAAAGGTTGAGTACAGCTTCAAACTTGGGAATTAACTATGGATTGGCATTTCAAGCAGCTGCAAACTAAGAAAGTCATACACTCTTTTTTTTTGATGGCAGCAGATGGAAGCCTGCGTATCTGGACGTGGAGTTGAGGACAGTAGAGATGCCTGCTGTCTTGGTGCTCCTTTCTGGCCTTATGGCCAAAGTCTCACCAGATTAAAAACTTACAGGGGTTGTATTTCTCACTCAAACAGAACAAGAATGAGCATATCGGTCTGGAAAGGGGATTAACACCTACCACGTGGTGCAAGGCACGATGCCAAAAGGCTTAACTGAGGAAGCCATAAAAGTTAAAAAAAAAAAAGAAAAATGAAAGAGATACAATTAAATTATAATAATGAAGATTAGTGCTAACCAAGAACAGCTGTGATGCTGCAGTGAAGGCTGCAGTGAAGAAAGTTCTGATATAAACCAGCATCCACCTGGAATAGAGGCACTTGACAGTATGTGTTGCTCATTTATACCACATGAGGTGAGTATTAGTAACACACCTGATAGGTCTAGAAGTTTCTGGTTCAACTCTTAGCTGGTAGCCCCCAGTGGCAAATACACATAAGGATGTGACTCAAAGGATAAATCCATTTTCCAGTGGCAACAGAACCACTGCTATTGCTACCTCAGTACTGCATGCAATAATTGTATTTAATCAAAATAACATTTTTAATTTGTAGCCCTACCAAAAAACCCCATGTTTCATTAAGCATTTGCAATTACCAATGAATTACGTAATACAAATCTATTACCTTCTACATCAGGATCTCCAAATGGATTTAGTTCTGCTGTGTCAGGATCACCAAAAGGGTTCGTATTAGAGTTGGCCAGGTCTTGCTCCTCTTCGTCCAGAAAATTAAGCTTATTGATAAGCTCTAGAAACAAGGTGGAATATTGTTTTAATAGAGATACAAACTGCGCATCTAGCATATTTCAAGCTCAAAAAAATTCCATATCAACAGCCCCTCGAAACACTGCACCGGGGTATGGCACGAACTGCACAATTAAGCTAATACACTTCAGTGGTACACCAACAAAGAAGGAAAAAAAAAAAGTGAAATGAATGAAACGTCTCTTCGCTGATCAGAACATTACGTAACAGAAACGACTACTAAGAAAGCCTTCTATTATCTTCATTAAATAAATGTTGCAGAACATCTAACAAGCTAAATACAGAAATGTCTTCTCGGTTGTTCACATACATGTTAACTATCAGCAGGAAATTATGAGTTTTGGATGTAACATGCACTTAAAATCAGAGAGGGGACATTTTGTTAAGTTAGAGAGGTCAAGTATTATTGACTGCAAAACTAATGTTTTAGGCTTGGAGTCTGGGGGGCTTTTTTGTAATTTTTTTTCTTTCTTGTTCATTATCAGATGACAATGGAGCTGCTGAGGACATAGGCTCTTTCTCTATCATGTTGTTACCTGTTGGATGCACTACAAATTACTGAGAGTCATGCTGGGTGGAAGCACAGAGATAAAACTGACAGCTGAATACAAGCAGGAGTCAAAAGGTAACAGGTCACAGTAAATACAGACAATCAGAAACAGAAAGAAAGGAGGAAAGCTCATAGACCTTCAGAGGAACTGGCTGATTTAGCTGAAGGCATATTTGCTCGCTTTATGTAGTCATCTTGATCTTCATCTAAGCTGCTCAGAGCATTCAACTGGTTTACAATTTCTGTAAATAGAAGCCAGTCAAGACAAACGTAAGGCAAGGGCATTTAATGAAACAGAAGTGGGATGAACACTGTTACTAGAAAGAGAGTGAGTGAGGGAGAGAGAGGGTAAAAGAGAAGACACTTAAGAGTTAATTAAAAGAATACATTTAGAACGAGTCCTTACAATGATATACCTACAGCAAAGCATCTGTGTAAGTGCTTCAGTGATAGTTTAACAAGAAACTCAGTTAACAGACATAAACAAAACCTTGCCGGATTCCCAGTGTCAGCAACAGTTATTAGTTTTATGAGCATGAGTACGCACATCAGTTCAAAACGTAGATGTACTAGATATAATTTAAATACTTTTCCTGCTCGTGAAGAAAACATGAATTTTAAACCATTGTCAATCAACACAAAACAGCCCCAGAACAATTTACCTCCCTCCCAAACCCTTAAGGCTACAGAAAACTTATACACACACATACATTTTATATAGTTTATTTATTTACACACACACACTCTGATTATTTAACATTTACAATTAGTCACCATTAAATTCTGACCCTTGACAAGTTGAATTTATCTAATAGTTCTAAGAGATATGATCAGTATTGTGCTATGGGAACGCATACTGAATGTCTATATTGGTTGAATTTGCCACTCTAATGCTATGCAAGTAACACCTTACTGTTTGGTAAAATCCTATCTCACCTTCTGTCCATAGTGGAGAGCTCTGAATTGCCATGAACTAATAACTTTTAAAATGTATTAATGTTTAATTCTAACCAAGCAGTTGACACCTCCATAATTCTGGAAGGAAAGAAAGAAACAAAAACCGACTAGCTCTTAGTGGCTTCTGCCCCAAGGGGAAAAATTCCTCTCTGATCCCCCCCTAAATCAGTCCTATTTATAGCATCTGACAAATGTAGTTCCTGTAGTAATGGTGATTGAGTCTGGGGCATCTCTGAAAGACCTCAGGCACAGGTTTCTGTGGAGAGGGGACAGCTTTCCTCGTCCTTCCATCTGACAAACAGGCAGGAGAAACCTTTGCATGAGAGATGCTCCTGCTTGTTGAATATCATTGCCCCTCTGACAGATTTTTTTCATCTCCTGTCTTTTCCCAATGAAATAAATGGATGATGTCTTCTGGTGTCACCAGTGAAGTTAAAGCTACGTAGATGCCTTTACTGCACACTTCTCATGCCAATCATTCTTGGATTTCCTTTAAACTTCAATTTCTTGTGTACACAAGAAATTACTTCTTAGCAACGCTTTTAGTTCCTGCTGTTTTGAACTTGACCTTTTCTCATATGGCTTTTGTTTGGGAAAGCAAACTTTTGTCACTGACTCTCATACAGTAATTTTCATTCTATGGACTAGTAACAAGGAGTAAGATACCAGAGTGAGGTGAAAATTGAGTAGTGTCATGACTGTCTCAACTCATGTTGGTGCCCACAGCTATCCAGAACCTCCTAGCAAGGGGGACTCATGCTTTTTCACAGTGCAAAACCTTCACCAGTTCACACACTGACACAACTTCTGATTCCAGGCCTTCACACACAGCATAAAGAATGTGGACCCAAAAGCAGAGTTCAGAATCTGAAAATATTTCAGTCATATGGTTAAAAAATTCTTTTCCAAATTTAAACTGCTTTGCAAAGATACGCCAATCTGCAAATTACCAAGTGAAATGATCTGTTCTACCAATACCTATTGGACAAAAATCTATGCTGACAATGACAAAGCCACAGCAGAATTCCTCTTATCTGCACCTCCTAACTGTTCTTGACCTTAAAGCAAAAATCTTCCTAGATGGGATTACATTTATATCCAGCTACACAGAGTTAATTGCACCGTCCTCACTTCCTTATTTTTAGCTCCAACAAACAAGACTATTGTCCTAAAAAATAACACCAAAACTATCCCAAAACTTGTCATTTTCTCAATATAAAATCATATATACAACTTAGAGATCTGAACAATATAATACTATCTTCTGGGAATTTTTAAGACTCAAGATACACAATGGTAAATACCTTGCTGTACTGAAATAAAACAGCGTTGACCTTATAAAACACTAACACAAACGAATTACTAGTTTAAAACAGGCTGAGATGCTGACATGATTCACAATTTATTACACCAGCATGTGATAAAAAAACAAAACAATTACAATTCATTTTTTATTGTCAGAAAATAACAAATTAAGTTCAGAGCTTTAAAAAGAGGGAATTCTTTGATGTGGTCTGATTCACCTGGTCCCATCTGCCAACCTAAACACCCATATGCACTATAATGTTTCTCATTACAATATTAAATGGTTTATGTCATATTTTAGAGTGAGGAAATGGTAGGTTGGAGATTTATGTCCTATATTATCTTTTATAAATCTCTATCTACAAATGTATATTAGCTTGTTCTACAAGTATGTCATATAAATCACTGGGGTGGTTTTTTTCATTCTTCTCTCTAGCTCTTTTTTTTTTTTTTTTTTTAAAAGCAGCTTGGTGGTACTGACAAAGTAGATTAAAGAGTATCAGGAGTTTACCTGGGAGGTATGGTTTTGCAAATGGCAAAAAAAGGGTTACACATACTGCTCACCATTAGCTTGCTCTTGAAATATACTGGGATTCAGACTCCTGCAATAGGTAGCACATGGGCATGTTGCTGAGTCCATGTGGTGCCCCAGGACAGCCACTGTGCTCCTGTGCAGATGGAGCAGGAGGCAGCTATTAACTTCAGCACAAGGATTTAAGTATCAATTAAAACATTAAGAGAAGCAATGTATTTATTCCTACCCTAAGTTTATGAGTATGAGCCACTTCAAGTACGCTGGGATGCCTTGTCTTCAACTGAAGACTAAGGATAGAATAATTCTGGGAGGTTTAAATTCATCTATATTAATAGTATAGAAGCAAAATATTAGAAACATATTTCATGGCTACAAACATAATTTTCAACTTCACACAAAACAGAACAGTTAGGTGGAGATACACATGAACAGTTGGACTTGATGATCTTAAAGGTCCTTTCCAACCAAAACGATTCTATGATTCTATGAAAAATTTAAACAAGAAATATTTGAAAGGAAGGGGAAAAGTCTGAGATGGAGGGAGATTTTTTTAAAAAATGAAAGCCGTACTTTGAATGGAAAACATCTTTCAGTCTGATCTTAAAGTCAGTTGTACGGCAACAGCTCGCATGTTGACCACACCAAATTCCATGGTGCTTTTGAGGTAGATCAGTATTGCACCACTTACTTCATAGCTGAAGAAAGAGTGGCACACATACTTACCCAACGTTAGGTAACATCAAGGAAGAGAAGCAGCATTTCTTAACTCACCTGCACCATCTAGAGCCCCATTCAGCAGGTCTCCCTTGTTCTCCTAGCACTGGATGTATTTGTTCATCTATAAAACTGAAACTTTGGGCCCCATAAAAAAATTAGCTTTTGTACACTGCAAAAAGGAACAGTGTCTGTGATAAAGATTTGCAGCACCTCTTGTAGATGTGGCTTGAGAATGGTAACGTTTCAGTCATCAAGTCATCCAACGTTTCTGTGAGAAGACCCTGAGTCAAAAGTAGGATAATAATCCCTTCTGCTTTACTACTTACAAACATTAACCATGTAACACTCCCATCATTCCCGTACAGTAGTTATAGCCAGTATCCCCATTTTACAGTTGGGAAAACAAGCACACTGAGGCGAAGTGATTTGCCGCAGGGGGCTCTGAGTCAGTGAAGGCATTCCAGCTCGCTCAGCTGCCAACACCCTAAGATGGCAACAGATGAGAAAATGTTGGGAGCAGCAAGCTTTCAAAAGGGTTATGTAACTTCCTCAATTAACTTTATGGGATTCTGTGAACACAATTATTTTTGAAAGAATTTTTTTTTTAAAAAAAAAAGAGTACTTCACTACATCAGTTTTGTTCCATTTCCCTCTTTCTGTATTTCTTCCTATTTTTCTACAATGATTTCTACTTCTTTCTCTCTTGATTCCTCAGCTCTTCTCCTTGTGTTTTATTAGTTTTTCCCATTCATTATATTTATTACAGGAGTCACTCCAACTGCCAGTGAAATCAGTTCTTGAACACATGTTGAAATAGATCCTTTACATTTTATTATTAATGTTTACTTACTGCCCTATGTTTTATGTTCTCCCATTTGCTTGGGAAACTACGTGCACACATTCTCCTTCAACATCCCTCTCATCCTTCTCCTTGTCTAACGTGGGAAAAGTTGAACAGACTAACAGAGCAACTCAACTGTTGTAGCCAACACAAGAAGAGAAAGTCCAAGGCTGACCTTTCCCCCCTCAGGTTCCCTTAATGATGCATCTACAAAAAACTCAACCCTCCCATCCTGTATCATTAGAAAACAGTATCAGAACAGGCTGAACAATGAGCAGACATAGTGTAGCTGAGAAGTATTTATTGCTGCTGCCTTTCAAGTAGGTATTGCAATGTTTGCTTAGAACAGATAATTTTGGCCTTTACAACAACCGATGGAAAAGCTGAAATGCCTCTAAAAGAACTTGAGCTAGGACATCGTGCTGCACATCAGACAGCTCACCCTCCCCCATCTGTCTCCAGGATGTTCACTACATAGCCAAAGGATAGTGGACAGATTAATCTACATCAGCTTTTCGCTTGTTCAGTAATCGTTTGTTGGCTTGTTTAGATGCCGAATGCTGCAAAAATCAATAAAGTTGAGGAGCAAGATCTGCTTTTCAACTACTGTCCTTCTGCACATGGGTTTTCTGTAGCAGTCCTCAGTGAAGTATCTAGGCATATCTTAATAAAACACTCTGCACAATAATTTATATAGACTTTATGTAGCCTCTTCTTTATGTGCCCTTCTCTTCTCTGTGATTATCGGATGGCCTGCTGAACATGTCAGGTTTTGTTTCGTGTTCTGACCCACATCTGAATTATTCTGGTTACACTGGGAAAGGAGAAGATGACCTGGCAGAATGATTTCAGTGTGACCAGACTGGTATTTCTCCGCTCTCTGACCAAGAATACATTATCTGTGTCTCTCAAATATTTCATTCTGGACTTCTCCAATCTGCTCTGTGCCAGACACATACAGCATAAGTAGAGATTTGGTCAGGGTACAAAACATTTAATTGAATATGTAAAGCATGGAGAAAACATATTTGCATCCTTTCACAATACTAGATGTAACTACATAGTAACTGCTTCAGGCTGAACCTTTCGACTGCAACGAAAGGTCGAAAAGAAGCAATGTGTAATGTTTCATAACACCAAACCAACGTTCCTCAAGATTTTCAAGAATAGATTTGCCAATTCACTTCTCTGCTTGGGATATTTTTCCCCTCCTTAGAGTAGATTCCCTTTATTTCAACAGACATTTTTAAAGAGCACTGGCAGGCATGAAGGCTGGCACCAGAAGTTCATTTGTCTCTTCCCAATTCTTTTACACTAAGAGTTCCTACAGAACTCATCTGGAGCAGTACTACATAATGATCTCTACCAACAATTTAACATCATCACATCCTGATCTGTCTTGCATCGATTAGTTCAGCTATCCTGGACACACTAAGCATTTTCATCAGCAAGCAATTTAAATGTGGTTATACTATCTCACTTCAAACAACCTTACTATCAAATTCCGTTCAAGTCCTTTAACAGTCTCCTGATTTCATTTCCACAAGACACCGTCAACCAAAAGGCAGAAGCACGCTGCCTGGAATTACCATGTTATTGAGCAGAACCTCAGCACCTACCTACGGCACAACTCATTTCGCAGTTATTCTCACAAACTGTCTTCATTATTTCACTTCAGCTATTCCTCTTGCCTTCTCACTCACTGACCCTTTCCCTCCATCTTTTTACTTCTCTGTTCACACTGGTTCTTTGCTTCCCTAAAACACTACCTACTTAGCACACTCTCTTCTAAAAACAGGACACACACACACAAATCAATGCTCTTAAATTCACAAATATTAAACTTCGTTATGCATGGGTCCCTCTTCAATCAAACTATCCTAAGTTTTGTTTTGGTTGGGATTTTTTAAGAGTTAAATACAAATACAGCCTAAGGATAAAATCCACAGAACATAGTTGGCAATTAGCAAAGGAACTATATTTTATCACCCCTGTGGCAAAACCAACCTGTAATTTTTGCAGCCTTTTCCTCTTGATTCACTCTGTTTTCTTCATCTTCTTCATTGTCTTCCTCAAAATCATCTAGATTTCCAATATCAGCTTGTTTCATACTCATCAAACTAGCCAGGCTTTGCATGTCTTCATCCCTAAATAACAAATTTCAAACGAGGCATTAAAATGCAGCCTGTTAATACCACATCTGACACTACTGCATTATTAAAAATCCTTTAAAATATTTTTATGCTTTCTTTTCTTCAGGGAGGTCTCTGATCTCAGATCTGATCTTGAATATAGTGAAAGCACAAAATTAATACACTCATGTATATTAATTTCTGCAGGGAAAGTTTTCTACTAACAAAAATCTAAAGGGTAAAAAAAGTGCTGCCTTGCTTTATGAGTTAATTTAATGACTGCTTCTTAAAATTTTAAACCATTCCAGAAACGCTAGTAAACACTTATCTGGTCTTCTTTGGTTAAAGTGAAATGTTTGGGCAGACTTACTGTCATATGCTGCACGTGACACCTATCACTACATTTATTCAGAACTCCTGATGCTGTTACAGAAATTAAAATCCCTTTTCTAAATACCTGAATTCATTAACAAGATAAAAACCCATTACCTATCAATGGCCAATTTCAATTCTTATTTGACTGTATTACATATATATATATCTTTCACATAACTGTACCTTTCATATCAAATACATGTTTGATGAAAAGATGGCAGCAGGCAAAGATTCAGAGAAACAGATGTTCTACGTTTGTTTCATAAAAAACCCAAGATTTTTGAAGTACATGATGTCATTCTTGAAGCAACAGCAGTCTTGCCTCTTCTCTTTTAAAACTATTTCAATAGGTTTATTGGGATTAATCAAATTTTTTTTTGGCTCCTTACCATAAGACAGACTGGGGACTGCCTGGCTAGGAAGCACCTCTGCTGAAAACAGTCTGGGCATCTTGGTGGAGAGCAAGCTCAAGGAGAGCCGGCACTATGCCCTGGCAGCCAAAGGAGGCAAACAGCATCCTGAGACACATTAAAACAGGACCATAAAAGCAGTAGACTGAGGGAAGTCATGACCCCTTTTACTTGGAGTCATTGGACTGCATCTAGGGTACTTCACCCAGTGTTGGGTCCCACAGCACAGGGAAAAGGTGTTGATAAACTGGAGCAAGGTCAGCTCCAGAGGGCCATTGAGATGGCTGGGGGCTGGAGCATTTGCCCTACAAAGAGAGGCTGAGGGAAATGGACTTCTTGAGCCTGGAGAAGAGATGGCTTCAGGAGGACCTAGCAGCAGCCTGTCAGCATTGTTGAGAAGACCGTGGTGCAAGGCAGGAGGATGAGAGAGAGTGGACATAGAGATTGAAACCAGAGAGGTTCTGATCTGATGTGAGAAAAAAGTCAGAACAGTCATCAACAAACAGCAGGATGGGTTCCCCAGAGAGGTTGTGCAGTCTCCATTCTTGAGGGTTTTCAAGCCCAAGTGGGATAAAGCCCAGAGCAAACTGATCTGATCACACAGATGACTGCTTTAAGCTGGAGGCTGGACTAGATACCTCTACAGGTCCCTTCCAACCTGAATTATTCTATGTTCTTTGGAGTTGATCATGATAAAAGCAGATGCACAGATTTTGTGCCTAACAATGACAAGAAAACCATACGAATTATTTTAAAGGTACCACTAATAGGAATAAAAATGACGTACTAATCATGCCTCAAATCTGCACAGAAACACAGAGGCACTTAAAACATGGGATTAAACTCAGTGATTTAACATGTCGTTAAAATCAGAAACTCTTTGGGGCAATCATTTCCTACTGTGTGAGTTCAAAATAATCAGCACTACAGAACCTGCAGTTACGTAGGACAACTAAGTACTTCTATAAAAAGTATTAATAATAATAAATATAAAGTAAGTAACTATCAGGAAGTCACAAAGATCTTTCTGTTCATGCAGAATCCTCAAGGTTTCATCTTCCTGTTTTGATAACCAATAGGTTAAATCAGCTCTTTAAGCACAGGGGGAAAAAATGTAGCATCCTATAACTGCATTGATGGGCAGGCTCTTTTATGCACTGAAGACAAAATGCTGGGAGCAGTTAGCACACAGATCTTGTATATCACATGTTCACGTAAAGTTTAGAAATGAAAAGGTCTCCAAAGTACTATTTCTTTTTACCATCCTTTCTGTATTCATACTTTATAATATTTTTTTTTCTGTGTTTTAGAAACAGATGATTTTTGGTACTGCACAGCAACAGGTTGCAGCATTTTCTTTCAAAAAATGCATAAAATAAAAGGTGAATGTCACTTTATGGAACTACAACAGTTTGGAAAAGGTGTAAGCAAACCTTGGCCTAGCTACCTTTTCTTTCAGTTCATGTATCTGACACCTAAATTCTCTCTTTTATTTTGACCAATAAGACAGTCTCTATTTACACATACTGGAAACCAATGCCTTCACAAACAGCAGACTATTTTTTTTTCATGTCCCTGGTTCAAGGCAATATTAAAGCCCTGTTTTTAACTTACAGTCTACCTGACTTACAGTCTTGAGCCTGAAATGTATCGATTTTAATGGGAAGAAGGTATATATGATCCTAAATAGATCAGCATTTACAAATTATGGCCTCAAAAAGCAACAAGAGCCTAGCATAGCTATTTACTGTATAGTTCATGGATGTTGGTTGTTCCAAAAAAGTTAAGAGGTTATCAGATACTGACTTTTTCGTTCCCATTTTGAGCTGCAATATCATGTTAAACCACAGCTAAATACTTCAAAATATCATTCTTATATGGTAGGCCAAAATGTGGTTCACAAGAGGTTAATCAGAGAAAGGAAACAGTAATTAACGCATCTGTGGCTTCCAAAGCATGTAGACAAAAAACCTTTTTGTGTCAAAACTATGCCTTAACATGGCAGTCTGGAAAGCTGTTAATGCAACAGCTTTGAGGCACTTGTATTTCAGTGGACAATGTCTATAAGTGCATTCAAAATCCTGAAAGCTATAAGTAAACTGTTAGCCTTTTGGAAAGAAAAAGAAATTCAAAAAGAGGTAAAAGAACAACTAGAGCAGTAGCTTCCCCATCTACCTCTTTTTGTTCTGCCATTCTCACATTCCCATATTCTAGAGACAGAAAGGAAAAGCAAAACAGGATGGGTGACAAACAATCCATCCTCCAGCCACATGAAGTTGTCAACAACTGACACCTTGAATCTGACAGAAATTGCAGGAGAGGTTACAGGATCTGTAAAAATAATCTGTATCCTCTGCCCTCCAAATGCTGTTGAAATAAGGGACAGAATCAGGTGAGGGAGTAGGGCGGGAGTGGTAATCAGTGCCCAATTGAACTCTTTTCACAGGATGTTCTTGTGTTCAACCCAAATCTTACTTCTGACTCCACCCTCTCTCACCTTACAACTGACTTTGTCCTTCTTTCATTCTTTGTGAAATATAAATAGGTTAAATACAAATAAGTTCTCCTTCCCACATTTCCCTTGCAGTCTGCTAAGGCTATTGTTGGATGAACACACACATGTACACAAACATACACTCCTACTGATTTCAGACCTGTAGATATTTTTAAGCTGCTATTATTTAAAATGTCTATAACGGTAGAGGACAAGCCATTTATCTCTGAAGAACACAAGACTAAAATCAGAGTAAGAAACAACGTTTAGTCAGCTAAGAAACAAAGTATGGCAGGAATGATAGGTATGCTGAAGGATACTCTCAAATCCTGCCATTCTATACAGAAAGAGCTCTTTATCCACAGAATTCTTTGAAAACGAACACAAAGCAGGCTACCTGGTTTAAAAAAAAACAAAAACAAAAACAAAAACACAAACACAACCAAAAAACCCAACAACTTACGTGGCTTTTCCTTCCCTCAGGAAAATACAAGATAAAGAGAACTGTAATGTGGCAGATACCACTTTCTTAGACAAAGGCTTGAATTTTAACTTGACATCTGTCTGTGTAGGCATGGGGCTTGCATATTGCTTCATGTTGATGCTGCTGGTGGCAAGCGCTTTTCTGCGTCCAGAAGGAGATTCCTGAAAGCAAAGGAAAAAGAAAACTAATGTAAAAGGTTCTGTTACACTAAAACCTGCATGTGCATAAAACAAAAGATATGCTTATTAAATTTGCATCATTCTTTTTTCAAGTACACAGGCAGCAGAGATTCCTATGGTCCTTTCTAGAGACAGAAACCCATTTCTTAAACTAGGTCAGCCACTAATGGTGGTTCCTAGAACACTTGCTTAGGGCAATGGAAAAAAAAAAGGTTATTCATTGTGATTAGTGGTCTTCCATATGAGAACCTCTGTCTTTAAGGGCTTGAGCTTGTAGTAGCATCCACAGCACACATCCATCTAAGCAAACGGGAATATATCTCCATTCCTTCTGAAAGCAATCTGGATTAGTTTTATCCAAACTTGGATAGTCCTGGACTAGGACTTCCAACCTATGGAAGACATGGGTTTCAATTATGCATATATTTCTTTTATGTAACAGTATGAAGCCATCAAGCTAATATGTTGAATTGCTATCTGTGTTCAATGCTCATATATAATGCCTGAATATTTTCCAAAGCAATGGTACTTCTCACTAGTGTTGTACATGTATTATTAAGAGTGACAGGTTTCTGAAATTAAGGTTGACAATGCTTCCAAAAATATTGATAAAAATTTTGCAAGGGGAAAAAAAATAAAAAGCAAGAAAAGAGTAAGAGAAAAGCCTAAGTTCTATTTCAAAAGCCTAAGTTGTATTTCAAGATAAAGGTGTTGCTCAGAGTTTCATAATACAGACAAATTAATCTAAAATGCATCTAAGAATCTACTCTCTTGTTCCATCTAATATCAGCATCAGCAGCAAAGGAACGATTATATGTAATAAAGATCCAGTAACAAAAATAAAACAAAAAAGCCCTGCTGTTAACTCTTTTGAAAAATGTTCTCACAATAAGACTACATTTTACTGCAGTTGACAATTTGTGTTGAATAAAGAACACTAATTTAATCAAAACATTCAAGCATCCTTTTCCAAAGTACTTGACATTTCCGCCCAGTAGAATAAGTCAGAATGTAATGTCATCCCCAAAGAATACCTTGTTTAAAAAACTAGCCTTATCTGTCAGATTATGCACAGCAATATTATACAGAACTATTAGTGCATGTAGATACCTTATGAATGAATTTCAAAAATGCATCAAACACTTGAGAAGGATTTAGGCCCTCTCAGAAGAAATACTTTAGAATATGCAAATACTCTCAACTGAATCACGTTGAACAGATGTGACCATCACAAACAATACGAGTGCTCTTTCCCCGGCCGCAACTGTCAATCAAAGAGCGAGATTAAGGTCCAAGGTTCTGACAATGTGTAAAATGAAAAGTATGATCAGGGAGTTTCAATTATTACACAGATATGAACAACAGTAATCTGTTATTGTACCACACCTTTAGAATAACTAAACATTACAACTCATTATACCGAACGCAAGATTTACTGCAGCGCTTGTTCAGAAAGCAACGTGAGAGACGCAGCACTTCTTTTTTTGCGTGCTCTCCAGGTAAATGTAGGGAAGCAGTTTGCATCTTAACAGCAACTTGCTTCATAAAACTAAACTTTCAATATTCATACTACGGTGTAAAAACGGTGGTCAAGGTAAATAGAAAGAAAGTTTGCTTAAACCTCTTGTAGGGTTTTTTTTTAAGTATCTTTAGAGAAAACTTGCATATATAATGTAGTGTGCAAGTATTTATGCAAATGGCATGGTAAAAACTACTCGCCAATGCTAGTGCATGTGTTTTTGAGCCAAAGAGAACAGAAGCAACCAGAAATTAAAAAGTAGCTTGGAGCCACATGGAGAAGACAAGGGGGCAACGGGTACAAGTTGCACCAGGAGGTTTCTTCTTGATACCAGTCAGACATTTTTTACGGCAAGAACATTCATTCACAAGAACAACCTCCCCAGGGACGTCGTAGAGTCCCCATCGCGGGAGGTTTTCAAGATGCAACTGGACAGGGTGCTAGATAATCTCATTTAGGCTCCCTTTCCCATGAAAGATTGGACCAGATGATCTTTCCAGGTCCCTTCCAACCTGAGCTGTTCTACAGTTGTATGAGTCTTCTTTGAGTATGCCCCCACCTGCAGTCAGGCCAAAGGAAAACATTCCATCCATGGGCTATAACGACTAGGAAACATTTGTCACACTTTGGACTTGACTCTTCTTTGAATCAGCTGGGATGAGCTTATGCTCGCAGACAAAAACCAATTGTAGCCTAGCTGGTTTTTAATCTGTATTATGGTACCAGTGTTATTCTTAGCGAAATGATAGGTAGGCTCATAACTTGAATATGTGGACTCTTCATTTGTTCACTATGCAATTAAGTTTTCCTTTAAAAAAAAAAAAAAGTTGTGGGTTTGTTTTTTTTTCCCCTTTTTAAAGAAGATGCATGTCTGCTGTCATGTCCTCACTCCCCTTCATCAATGAAAACATCCAAGAAAAGCTCAGGTGTATCTATACCCACTGAGAAACAGGTGTAGCGAACAAATCACGAACACGAGTACTTGCTTGCAGCCTTCTGGATGAACCTCTGATCAGCCACACTACGCCTGGATTCTGACGTACTCTTTGCAGTTTGGCTATGAAAATCACTTCCCAGCAGCTGTAAACATCCCCAATTTAACAAAGACTTAGATTATTTCCTTGTGTAGCTACCAATGCCTTCTCAGTGCTGGCTCACCAGTTACATACACACTATGCTACAAGAGCAACACACAGACCTCCCAAGAGGTCCCTGTGAGGTATCACAGGGAACACAAATAGGCTTCAGTGACTCCAAGAAACAGAAGGTGTATTTGAGGGCAGAGCTACCTTCTCTTGTTACAAACACACCACCTTATCTGATAACATAATTGAGATGCATGTAATCTTTATCAAGGTGGTTTTACTAAAAAAGTAAAAGCAAACAAGCAAAGCCAGCCCAAAGATTAATCTGAAGTGAAGAGAAAGGACAAAGCATTAAACTTTGCAAGCATCCAAAAGCTGGATATGGACATCAAGGCAGTAGAATGTTTGAATGATGTGGAATTATATTTTCATTTAATATCTATTTATTGTATAAACAATCGTCTTGGCATTTGCAGCTTCAGATTATCTGGATCAGAGAGTGAATAAGAGATGTGAATCAGGAAGAGGTGAAGTTCTCGCAGTGAAGATCATCATCAACAATTCCTTGTGAAATCTGATGGTGTTAGCTGGTGTAGAGGAGGAGGGAGATAAGAGTGCAGGCAGCTGTGTGCCAGTACAAAGGGGAGAAGCCAGCCATGTGCAAGAAGATTCTCTTAGCACTAAATATCCTGAGGTCCTGTGAAGAATAAGGCATAGTTGGCAATGAAGTTCAGTCTTCCTGAGAAAGGGATTCATTTCATAATCTTTTTGTGAGCCAAAGACAGATGTCAACTTTTCAGGTTCCAATTGCCTATAAAAATCCAAATTTGTAAATTTACCATATTAAAAAAAAGGAAAAAAAAAACGAAAAACCAAACAAAAGTAGACAGTCTCTGATCTTTCAAGTTTTATTTTTCTTAACGTGTGAGTTTAAGTACATCCTCCTACTCTCCCAGAAAATTGTGTTAGAAGCGTTGTAAAGTTTTCTCCTTTTAAGCTTTATAGGCTTGGCCTTACATGGGCTTAGCTATATGAGTAGAGTGGGGGAAACTTCTTTTTTTGCCCCTGGGAAGGATATCCTCAAGGTGCTTAGGTCCATGACTGATTTCACAATGGATTATGTTTTCTACTCTGACACACAACCAACTTTTCAAAAATTGTTTTTAAATGTCAGAACATGCTAATAACCACTTCTTACAAAGGCTGCAACATTTTCTTCAAAAAAAGTACATGCTTCTTATAATACAATCTGAGTTATTCCAGAACCATAGAGACATTTTCTTGCAGAAGAATAAATAATTCCTAAATCAGCAGAGACAAAATAATCCAAGAAATACCTCTGATGGCGTATACAGGAACAGCTCAGCAGTAGGCTGGAATGAGTTATTTCAAACAGAAGCACACTTTGGTAAGATAACTAACTATGTAACATCCATTTAATAGTAAAAGTCTGATCTGGTGTTAACTTGTGTCTCGTATGAGCACATGGAGTTTTGTGGAAGGTAAAGCTGGAATCCCAGTGCAAGTATTGTAATTGCTCAACTTTTCTGATTTTAACTATATAATCAAAGTTTAAAACGCGTAAGGCTCAATTATCCCCCCAGGTATTTTACATACATGTGACTGTCAGAGCTTCCACATCACATTTTGTGAAAGGGTGCATGGAAAAGTCAATTTTGAAGTCACAAGAGGAAAACAATCCATGTGATAATAGAGAGAGGCGACAAAATACTCAACAACACTTAACTATCAAGACGAAGTTCATTCTGTAATAAAATAGTAATTTGGAAACTCCTTATATTTTAAGAAAGGCAATGCATTATACAAATAAAATCAACTATGATATTTGAATATCACAGAAAGATAGAAGATAACCTATAATACCTGTAAAATACAAATTTCTAGGTTATCTTCCAGCTCAAACATAGTACTGTGTGTGAGAATGGGCACTGTTTGCTTCATAAGATAATACGTGGAATACTGGTTAACAATCTTTTTTTGTTGTTTTATGTTTGTTGCTGTAGGGTTCTAGCAACAGAAGCAACATACTGGAAAAAAATGAATTCTTTCAGAAATCAATACATGATTAAAAAAAGAACGAGTTGGTATGATAGCAGAAACTACCGAAACCTGTCTTCTTGCATAACAGAATAATGGCTCTGCTGGGTCGACCAAAGGCTCTGAGGAACCTGTATATTATTTATGAAGTATATTGTTTACAAAGTGATCATTATAATTTACTTAAAGAAGAGTAAAAACCATACATAAACATATAGCAATACTTCTCCAGAATATTCTCCTGTGTTGGGGAATTTCTGCTTTTGTATTGTATGCTTTTATGCCTTTCTCTCACAAGTAGCTCCAGCCCCCTTGACAGTCTCCTCCTACTACTCCCCTTAGTCCCTGAAATGCCTCCAGCATACACCATATTTTGTGTAAAATAACCCTGTGCACTACACCAAGCTGTATCAGCTGGGGAAGCAGCGGGATGTGGCATGTGGCTGGCTCTGCACTATGCTGACTGGGTGGTTGATACTTGTGTATCCTGGTACTTTAGGAAACATAGCAAAATATTAAAAATCTGGAGTAAGAAGAAAAGCTCAAAGCTGGCAAAACAAAAATTAATATAGAAAATAGAAAGACTTCCTAATACCCTGGAGTACTTTGAGCCTCACCCCGGAAAGGTGATGGAGCAACTTGTTCTTGGTGCTGTCTCTAGGCACATCAAGGATAGGGGGATCATTAGGGGCAGTCAACATGGCTTCACCAACGGGAAGTCTTGCTCAACCAACTTGATAGCCTTTTATGAGGATGTTACCCGGTGGATAGATGATGGTAAAGCTGTGGATGTGGTCTATCTCGATTTCAGTAAAGCGTTTGACACGGTCTCCCACAGCATCCTCGCAGCTAAACTGGGGAAGTGTGGTCTGGATGATTGGGTAGTGAGGTGGATTGTGAACTGGCTGAAGGAAAGAAGCCAGAGAGTAGTGGTCAGCGGGACAGAGTCCAGTTGGAGGTCTGTGTCTAGCGGAGTTCCGCAAGGGTCGGTTCTGGGACCAGTTCTATTCAATATATTCATTAATGACTTGGATGAGGGATTAGAGTGCGCTGTCAGCAAGTTCGCTGATGACACAAAACTGGGAGGAGTGGCTGAGATGCCGGAAGGCTGCGCAGCCATTCAGAGAGACCTGGACAGGCTGGAGAGTTGGGCGGGGAGAAATTTAATGAAATATAACAAGGGCAAGTGTAGAGTCCTGCATATGGGCAAGAACAACCCCATGTACCAGTACAAGTTGGGGACAGAGCTGTTGGAGAGCAGCGTAGGGGAAAGGGACCTGGGGGTCCTAGTGGACAACAGGATGACCATGAGCCAGCAGTGTGCCCTTGTGGCCAAGAAGGCCAATGGCATCCTGGGGTGTATTAGAAGGGGTGTGGTCAGCAGGTCGAGAGAGGTTCTCCTCCCCCTCTACTCTGCCCTGGTGAGGCCACATCTGGAATATTGTGTCCAGTTCTGGGCCCCTCAGTTCAAGAAGGACAGGGAACTGCTAGAGAGAGTCCAGCGCAGAGCCACGAAGATGATTAAGGGGGTGGAACATCTCCCTTATGAGGAGAGGCTGAGGGAGCTGGGTCTCTTTAGCTTAGAGAAGAGGAGACTGAGGGGTGACCTCATTAATGTTTATAAATATGTAAAGGGCAAGTGTCATGAGGATGGAGCCAGGCTCTTCTCAGTGACATCCCTTGACAGGACAAGGGGCAATGGGTGCAAGCTGGAGCACAGGAGGTTCCACTTAAATTTGAGGAAAAACTTCTTTACTGTAAGGGTGACTGAACACTGGAACAGGCTGCCCAGAGAGGTTGTGGAGTCTCCTTCTCTGGAGACATTCAAAACCCGCCTGGACGCGTTCCTGTGTGATATGGTCTAGGCAATCCTGCCCCGGCAGGGGGATTGGACTAGATGATCTTTCGAGGTCCCTTCCAATCCCTAACATTCTGTGATTCTGTGATTCTGTGATTCTGAATTCAGACAAAGAAATATGTAAACCAAGCAATATTACATAAACCAATAGAAGTTGCATTCCTTTTTAGTACAGAAGAATATTAGTAATAATGAATTCACTTAATTCCAGATTTCTAAGCACACTGTATGTGCTTGCACAGACTTTAAAAACATTGTCATCTCAGATAGCAGCAGAGGTGCAATCCACTGGTGCCGCTACTGATGTGGCTGTTTCTAACCAACTTCTGGCCTTTAACGTGGCATCAGTACACGTGGTTGAGGAGCTAGCAGGGATATGTGAATGCAACACGCAAGTCAACAAGAACCTACTCTAAAGAGAGATAAAATAATGTCAATCAGAAGCCACATAGCTGCAAGTAGCACAGGGCCAGGCTGGGATGAGCTCTCACTGCATGGGAGCACCTTGCACTCAGCTCTGCCAAAGTCAGAAGACCTATAGTACGCACACAGACATACACTGCAAACAGGGATTTAAATAGCTACGGATGGGTTTTCAAGGAGCAGTCCCCAACACTATCCCTCCACAGCATTTTAAGTTACTTCCACAAGCCCTCAAACTACCATCATATTACAAATTTTGGGGTAGAAAAAGGAAAAATTAACACTGGCCAAACCGCAGTCAGTTCAAATGAAGCCAATGAAGCTGCGTTTACCGTCACAGCTACAGGACCCAGGTCCCACTTATCACACAAATTTCTGTCTTTCAGTAATGCAACCGTGCATCATTCTCTTCCCCAACATCATGACTCTGAGCGGTGTCAGATATCACAAAGTTACTCTATAGTAAGTGCCACCCTTACATAAAGGTCTGCCTAACGCAAAGCATCCACGTAGCCTGATGTCTTTCTACAAGAATAATGTGAAGCAATGCTATGATGCACTAGCCTTTTCTAGGCATCATCACCCATCTTCCTCTACTAAAGCAGACCTTTCATAGCAAATAGGACTAAAATACTGACAAAGGTACTAAGGACCACAGATATTCTGTACCACACATACAAAACAAAACAGCCCATTTTTACTTGGAAGATGATGATCACAGATGACAGTCATGTCACACTATCAAACAGTGCCCAACTCTCTTCTGAATGAAGCAAGTCAAAAGATTAACACCTCCATACGAAAGGTTTGAACTCAGACTTTTAGTTTAAAGGAGACCCTAATAATGGAATAATGCAAATTTCACGCAGTCTTCTTTCCTTAAAAATGTATTTTTAATGACCTTGTGTCCTGTAATTACCAACTGCCTGGTAAGCCTTCTTCAAGGTTATATATAGAGAAGTGCAAATAAGTAAAAAAACAGCCTTGTATTTTCTTTTAAACTGGCTTCAGGCTTCTAGAGTTACACAGAAACAAAAAAATTGGCCAGGTTTTGTTCACAGGTGTACATTTCTCTGGGTTATTTGTGCTGGGGAGAAAGAACACCTCCACAGAAAACAGCAGGAATGTATTTTACCTCTCCACACCTGAACTCAGCTTAGCCTATAGAGACCTTCGACCCCTGCTTGCACTGCAGTCTTTAATCCCCGAGACTCGAGTGCCCTCCTTTCGATAACACCTGTTGAGACAAATGCAGCAAAAATATTTCCATTCAGCAGAAACTCAGATCAAATAGTACTGTACTTAATTATTAGATACTAAATGATCCCTCTTTAATAGAAATATATTAAGTAATGCGTAAGTGACTATACAAACATTACCGCGGAAAAGACCTAACTGGGGAAACAACACGTTTCCTAATTGGATATTGTTATTTTGTCAAAAGAAAAAATGAGTTTTCACTGTCTTTCTCCTAGAAAAGGAAAGATGTATAGCATAATATTTTTAGAGGCTGCCATCTCATGTTTTATAAAAGCAAATGCTAAAAGCCCCCAAAGATACGCAGATTTTAAAGAGAGCATTCTGCTGCACACTTGGACATAAAATAATTAGACAAAGCAATTTTCTAGCTGTAAAAATCCATTGAGAGTAACAGTTTTGAGGATTTTGCTTTCCTTTTAGCTTCACAATGAAATGGGGAACGTTTGAAGGGAAGGTGTCCTCTGGCACAACCCCACCGCCCCTACAGCCACCACACACCACAGGAGAGGAAAGCGGAAAGTTCTCCCTCTCCCGACGCTGGATGCCAGCCCCGCCGGCTGAGTTGCAAGCACCATCTTGCTTAGATGTAAAGATCACTGCTTCACCGGCAGAGCAAAAATGGATCACTACAGAATTTAATTTGTGAGAGTATACAGCAATTAAATGCTAACTAGAACAAGCTACAGGGAGCTCTCTCAACTGGAGAGAGTAAATTAGAAACTATGTCAGTTAAATAATTTAGACAGTCGGATGGGAGATTTGGAGGACCGAATGCAGACAGCACGATCTGCGCTGAAAACCTGTTTAAAAGCAAATAATGGTTTCAAGGTATCCAGAACATTATTAAGAATTATGATGCATTTGAATGGAGAATTTAAAAAATTCTGCACATATCAGAAAAGTCTGAGCCCTAGACATGAGGACTGGGAAGGAAATAAAAAAATATATAAATGTTGAAAACAGCTACACTTGATTATATAAATATATATTTGTGATGCTCACAAAAGTGACCCTTGCCCTTATCAGAACCCGTGGGTGTAACTGTAGGTGACAACAAACCGTTCATCTTCACAGACTAATCCTTTGCATTCACAGACTCTCGGAAATCTCCAAATTTAAGATCAGATAGAAGTTTAGAAAGTGAAATGACACCTAATTAATTGAGATAATTAATCTACACTATGCAAACTACCACCAAGAAGATTTAGAGGTCCTGTTTTGCTAACAAAAATACTATTAGGCCTTCCTAGACAACTATTGGACAGATGGCAAAAAAATGTGCACAACCAAATTTTAGTCAAGCACTTTATTAATACACCATGTGTATGAGACAGGTATCCCTTCTAAAGTGGGCTTGATGCTTACAAAGGGCAAACAGTGAAAAATTTACAGGTGAGCTGGACAATTTTAATAAGTAGCAGAGAACTATTGAACCCTGAAATACTCAGCCTTGCAAAGGATGTGGGTAACTGCTTGATGCGTCCTTTTAAAAAGTCTTCATTTCTCCTTGAACTGTTTACTAAACAAGGAACACTTCCTGAACGCTCTCGACCACAGAAGGACGCAATGAGATAGATAACTGATGTTGAGAAACATTTGCTCTAGTAGTTGTAGCCTTTTTCCTCCTTGCTCTTTCAGATCGCTTCCTCTAGAGAAGCTACGCAAGTTTCTGTATTTCCATTAATGACAGGTTTAAATTTACTGTTAGATGCCTTCAAACATCTGCTAAACTCTGTCTGTCCTTATGCTCTATGCAAACATTACTGCAGCTTTGTAAAGTACATGAATTTTTGCTTGTGTTTGCAGAGATACAGCTTGTGTTGTACCGCTCAGGAGCCCCGAATACTTGACTATCCCGTAGTCGCTACTACTTCGCAGCGACAAAAATCACACCCTTTCCTGCAATGCCCAGATCCCAATGTGGTGGGCTCACTAATGCCCTAATATTGTCTGGTATCCTGCTTCCCTTTCGCAGCCATTTGCTCTCTCCTGTTGGGATCACTGCATGGCAGGGACCATCTGCTCCTTTCCTGGCCCCAAATGCTACAGCAGCCAGTTACGTGACCATCTCCCCTTGGCCCGCTAAGGTACACGTTTCAGCTATGTGTAAGTCTGCATGTATTACTATATAAATCACTAGCAAGCAAAAGACATTGAGATGAAATCATTTTTAGATAGCAAAGACTATAAGCATAAATCCTACTGCAACTCCCATACAGAATTTTAATTTTGCCATGGATTGTGGGACACAATCTCACAGAGGCTCAGCCGAAGTTGGCAAATAAACTTGTTATTACCAACTGGCTGTTTAAATCCTCAAACCTTTGCTCTCAAAGGAGCAGATTTAAAGTAGTCTGGGCTTGAGCTGCTGCTGGTACATGGCAGGTGAGGAAAGGTGCTGCACACAGGGCTGGCAGTTTGGCAGAAAATAACAGTCCTTCATTTTCTGTGAGCTGTGTGCCCCTGAGCTGGATCCTTCACTGCGTGCTGCCCACCTCCGAGAGCAACTCCCACACTCTGCTTCGGCTGGGGCACTTCCAAACAGTATTCCCCCTAGTTTGGGTTTATTTTTCTCCCTACTTTTGAAGGGTTCATTGTATAACTGTATAGTATTTCTGTAGAGGTAGCTTCAAAACAAAGTAGAAATACAGATAATTTATCTAATGCTAGAAGGGGAGAAATAGCAGATGATAAAGTTCATTCCTAAAATTTTAGCTGAAACTGGAGTAAAAAACATCTATTATGTGAGACCTCCTCCTTCCAGGGAGAGGACAGTGGAGTTGATCTGATACCCACGACTTTATTTACTCCTCAGCAACTCGTAACTCCACTTTTTTCCATGTATTGACTAAAGGGACTCACAGGTTGTTTTCTGGTTTTTGTTTTTAAATAGTAGGCAATACCTGTTAGAAAATCTAGATTTAATCTCACTTACCAGTGCCTGGCACTTTAGCTCTATTTTGCCTGGCAGGAAGTCTCCTTTTTTAGGATTCACTCTATTGCTCACCTGCTCTATGCGGAGGTATCCCTTGAATGGTGCTACTGAACCTTCAAATAGTTACACAAGAGAGATGTCCAGTTAGTGTCCTCTGACAGAAGACTGTCTTTGGCGGAAAATAAACATTTTTAAGAAAGAGGGTAAACTAGTTACCTATTCATTGTTGGTTTCAGATATGAAAAACCCTTCTGTTGCTGACACCGTCTTTTCACTTTCCATTCTAAGATCTAAATTTGGTTACTCTCTCTTGGTGTCACTTCAAGACAAAGACCCAGAATCTTTGGCATTAAGAAGGTGAGCTTGAAATAATACCTCAAGCTCAGCAGTGAATGTTTAACCTGAGTTCAATATAACATTAAGAACAGTCACTGAAAGGTCTATAGCTCTGTACATCAGGCAATGCCTACCTGCAAGCCTTCTCCTGAGGAAACAAATGCCGTGCAGGAAGACACATATGATATAGATCCCGGAATTAACTCAGGATTATTTAAACAGACTCGCAAACGTAACCACATTATTCAGCTCCTTTGTAATCTCCAACAAGGAAGCAAGTTTGAGGTAACACTCATTAAAGAAGAAACAAGGTCAAAAGCTCCAGCAACGTTATATACTTTCATTCACCTTTCCAGAAAATACTGTATTTTAAGATGGCGTACAACATTGTCTAGACTTAATTATCTAGCACAGATAAAACCTCTTCAAATGAGTTTTGTAAAGTGTGTCATCAACCAGTTATTACTGAGGATAACTTCCATACAGTGAATACACAATATTAAATGAGATAGAATTTGCAAGGTTTACAACACAGAAAAGCTTTTAACGGTGTCAATCAAAGATATTACGACTCTTATGTTATATTGCTTCTGTCCTGAAAGTTGGACCTTAACTTGAAAAGCACAGAATGGATGGATGTACAGTCTGTAATGCCTGATGGCCATGTGTTGAGCAGTGATGCTCACACAGCAACCGTTCTCCTTGTCAGGACCAGAGCCCTTGGGTCAAATTATTTACCATATGGGTAATATCTCAGGCTTAGGCTAAAAGGCTGCTTCAAAGAAACCAGCATGATGTCATTCAAAGTGAACATCTCAGTTATTATTGGAGCACCAATGCACCTCCATTATTAAATTCATGATTGTGCTTTTTTTATTCTCTTCCCTCTTGCTCACAACTTCACTTGAAGTGTGTGCCAAAACCACCAAAATACATAATCCCAAGAAGATATAACAGTTGGAAAAGTCCCCCAAACTACAGAGATATTATTGGACCTGCTGGTGCTCCTCCCTCCCTCTCACTATATTTCCCAGCTACCACCCTGGAGGACACACTGCAAGACCACGCAAATCTTACAGCTCCGTGGTGATGATACCAATCCCAAAATTCACTCTGGAAGAGCTGGCTCTTCAAGAAAGGGTCTTCATACAAACATACAGTTCTCTTGCCTATGCCACTTTATTATTGATTACTTTTATCCAAACCTGCAGCTCACTATCAGGGACAAAAAGACTCGGTGAGAAACTTTAATAAGCAAACCTACTCCAAGCAGCCTCCACAATCTACCTAAGAGCAGTGCAGTATGCAAGTGATGGTTCCTGCGTGCAGCACTCCCCTCTACAGAGCAAAGGAAGAAAACAAAATACTGAATCAATGGACCTAGCCAATGCCGTACCGCTGACGTGCGGTTTGAATCTGACGTATGTGGGAAGAAGCAGGGGGCAAAGGGCAGGTATATAACTAGGGTAAAAGGTAGGGAGCTGAAAATTAAGATCTGTGTGAAGCTAGAATAGGGCATGCTCACACATGTACGACATCTCAGCTGTCACACCCTATGCACACACAAAAGTGAGAATAGTGTATGGTGCAGGTGCAGTTACTTATATATATATATATTTTTTATAAACAACATAATCTACATTTTAACAGCAAGGACAAACTCAAAGCATTCCAAAATGCAGCCCTGCAATAAACATAAACCTCAACTTTTTAAAAGCCCACCCTTCCCTCCAAATTTGTTTTAATCAGGGAAACAGCTAAATGGATTTTTTCTAACTTTGCACTTAAAGTAAAATTCACCTCAAGGCTGACAAGCATAAAAAATTTCAGTCCAATGGGTGATTTTTTTTTAAAGCTGGAATAGCCTGAAAACAGGGGCTTGTAATGAAGCTGCCCCATCAACCATAACCACACTGTCACTAGAGCAACACAATCATATTGCCTGTGCAAAGGAGCAATGCATTTAACATTTTCTTCACTGTGTATTATCTATTAGCCGAGTTTGTCACAGAGATATGTGGCAGTTCCCTGCAATACTTATGAATATATGGCAAGGCATACAAGAATCCATCCATGTCTGCTTCAGCACAGGTTTGTCGTCTTATATTTTGGCAAACAACTTAAAAAAAAATCCTCCCTTCTCCTATCTCAGGTTTCTGTTAAATGCTGTTACTATCAAGAAATAGAAGTCATCCCAGGCAAACACCTCAGATCTCCCCATTGCTATTCACTATTACCAATGCACATTACATGTTCAATTCTCCCTTGCTGCTTCTATGAAAAAGCTCTTGTCAAAAACAGATTTCATTTTTTCTGTGTATGCACAAATTAGTTATGGATGATTAACAAAGCATTCATTCTTTTATTTGCTTTGGCTGAGACTTGATCTGTGTTACATTCATGTGAGGGAAGGCACTTCATTTTATGTTGAATTAAATATGAAACACTGTACTGTTGATAAAGAGTGTTGTGTTCAGGGCTGTATATTATACTGACAAAAGATGCGTGTTCTTGGGCTAACATTTTCTTAAACAAGTTTTTCCAGATTTTTAATAGCAAAAAACTTGATACACCATTTTTTTTCCTTCTCACAAGTAGCTGGGCATTAAGAGCTTTATGTCCCAAAGCATCTGCTGCAGTCTTAAGAAACAGCAATATTTATTGCATATTTAATATAATAAAAAAGGAATTTTCAAATTCTGCCCCACAATTCGATTTCTTTAAACATTCCCCTTCAAGGCACATAACTTGCATTACAAAATTTATCCAAAAAAAGACTGTAAAACTAAGTAGGACAGGCAGCAACTCATAATTACAGGATTCTTCTCCTATTACATGAAAAATATAACAAAAATGAAGATGTATTGGTGAAGTCTTATGGAAACTTATAGCCAGTTGTAACTAACAGTTTGGCCCTGATCTGGCATTACTGACTCCAGCTATCACAGGATAACACACACACAAAAGCTCATCTATAAGGCTCAAAAATCCTCCATGTCCATTGATATAGTGACACCAAAAAGGATACACTTCAGTTCAGGGAGGTATTTATGCGCATGCCTAACTTCAATACACGATCGACTCATAATTAAATCAAGTTAAAGAGAGCCGTGTGATTAAGCACCTTGTTAAATCTGGGAACAAATCATTAGCCCTTATAAAACAGGAGATTCTATCTCAGGGTTTACAGCCATGAAAACAAACCTGTGCGCACACACGCGCGCAGAGTATTATGCTTACTTTTGCAAGAGGGGATTTATTTTTAGTGTAACTACACAGCAGTAAGTGCAGCTCTTACTCAGGTTGGGAGGAGGTCTGGCCGCAATGACTTCCAAGCCACAAATCTCATCCAGGCAACATGGTTTCATTTTTTCCTAAACTTCCAACAGAGATCGATGGTATTGCACCTTAATAAAACCTCCGCTAACATCTCTGTATCACAAAACAAGTCTATCAAGTGTCTTTCTTAAACATTAACAAAACCAAAGCATGGACTTAGGGTTTTCATCTCACTACCACGGAGAGAGAGTCCTACCATAATGTGAGGCAGGAAACAGCCCAAACCAAGAGAAATTCAGTGCACGCTGGGTTTAGAAAGGATGGCTGGTGCTCCACAAAGAAGTTGATTTCTTCGTGCGCCCCTGAACTACCACAGTGCTGGATGAGAGGGCAGCAGGAGAGAAGATGGAAAGCTCATTTTGATCCAAGCAGGCTACAGCATGGTCTCTGAGCAGCAGGTATCTGTACCCCATGAAGGGATGTGCCTGTTAGCTGGCAGCTGTTTGAAGCACCTGAGACCTGTCCAGAGGAAGGTCCCTCCAGCGCTGATACACTGAAAGTAGAAGGACAAGAAAGGGCCAGCAAAGACAACCAGACCCATCTGGAGCATGCTGTGCTCTGGTGCAAACATGTGAGCTCCTGCAGTGCACAAGAAGACAAGGGCTCACAGAAACATCCATTTCTCCTCCTCTCCCTCACCCAGAGCAGAGGCAGAAGATAACAACTCCTACCTGACAGTGCAGCCGATCAGATAGTGTCTGACTCCTAACTCGTCTCCTGCCTGCATCCCACTTTTCCTGCCACATGCTCCTGCCTTGCACCAGCCCTGGCACTTCACCTGCTCTTCTTTCACAACCCAGTTCCTCTCACTGATCCAGCAGAAAACTCATCCAGAAAAAGAAAAAAAACATGAACACAAATTTCTTCTACTGGGTCAGGGAGATGAATGAGCTCTCCAAAGGCCAGGTGAGAACCAGCATCTGTGCACTGAAGGGGCAGCAGCACAAAGTGGGGAGCAGAGAGGAAGGAGCAAGAAGTGGCCCATTTTGTCAGCAGCAAACAGAATGGTTCAGTTGTCCCATGTGGCTGCATTTTCAGGTTCCCCAGTATTTTATGGAGATTTACTCTTCCTGTTCCAGCCTGAGTGTATTCAGCTCCTGGTCCTTGCAGATAGGGGATTGCTGAAGTGAAACAAAGATTTATTTTTTTTTTTTTAAGGTTCCTCAAAAAGATTTTTTTTCCTTTGCTTCAGGTCACATAAGAGCACGCAAAAGGACCAAGTGATAAAAGCTCACATGCACTTTCTTGTCTTTATTTCCACTCTCTGGAACAAGGCCAGAGACACCTAAGTAGTGCAGTCTGTTCTTTTCCACTCCCTCTCAGAAATCACGGCCTCTTTCTCCTCTGCAGCCAATTTCCTCCTCCATCTCTGTCTGGGCCCAAGCTTCAACTCCTACAAAACAATGTTCCCCTGTTTCTCTCCCAGGCCCATTCTCCATGCGTCTACAGCAGGCTCTCTGAGACCTCCCAAATCTCTAAGGCTTTATGTTTACAGATCCAGGATGAAAACCTGTTCTCTCTGCTCTGATTCTAGGAAAATTCCACTCTCTCCCCATTTTGCATATGACCTTGGCTGCACTCATTTTTTTAAGGTTCAGCTGCTCCACGGTCCTAAGTGGCTGCCACTACTGAGTTTATTAGTATGTTATTAGCCCTACTTGAACATACCTGACATGATCGTATAGCTGACTCCAAAAATACTGAAATATTTCGTGGCACAGAGTCTCCCTAATTTAAGCCTGAAACTTGAAATTGGGCATTGGCAAGTCAAACAGCAAGTATGTCACATATTATACAGCTTCCCGTTTATTTATAGTATCTACATATATTATTATTAGACTTGTATAAATTATAATTCACAAAAATAAGTGTTACAAAGTAAATATCAGTTTCAAACAATCAGTTTCTATACATTCTTTTAAAATATGTTATTCTCCACATATTTTGTATGTAGCTGTTATTCCAGCTACATCAGGAACATTCGTGGAGTGTTACAGGCACAAGTACTGTCAACATTTCTAAAGCTCCCCTAGAAACAAGTTCACATGTGTACAAAAAGCAAAGACGTTGCTAATGGTTTATTTATTGACATATCATGTTGCCATCTAAAACAAATAGAAGAATAAATTAATAAATACAGAGTCTCCCTAATGAAAATATTTTCTTTTTCACTTCTTGGCTGTGAAGTTAACCTAACTTATGAAATTGAAAAAAACTCAATGTTAATTAAGCTAATATTTGATCCATCCATACTTAAGAATATTCCACAATAAAAGGAAATTAAAAAGGAAAAAAAAAACCAAACAAGCAGTCTTAATCTCGTAATTAGTGTAATATAAAAACACTTGCGAGATGTCTGCATTAATCAATTATCAGAAAGCAGTGCTTCAGTCCCAGGTAGTTAGCAATAGCACTCTTACAACATTACAGCGAGCCTGATGTTTTGGCAAAACTAGAGCAGGAAAAAATGAGACTAAAAGGCATATTGTACATGTGACCTACAGGACTTGGATTATTACCTCTAAGCTTATTAAGAGTAAAAGCTGTCAGTCGGACCACCCCACAACCAGGGAGGAAAACTAAGATTACTCAGCAGTAAAAGGCATAAAAAGGAGACGTGCATTCTCAGAACAGGCGCAGGCAGAGAGAGTGAACCACAGACCTGCTTCAGCTATCTAGAGCGGTAATTGGCTCACAAGAGCGACTACCACGTTAAGGCATTACCATTATCTAGCTCACATAACTGGAAATTCACGCTCTGTTCTTTAAATTGGCTTAACCAGCAGCATCTGCAGCACTTTAATTAATTACAGCAATTGGCATACCTTAAAAGTAGATGCACAGATCTGAAATGATAATGCCCTGTGAGTAATAATTGTAAGGCAGCATTAATCCAGATCTATCCTAAACAAAACCAAGGGTACACTGTTGTGCTTCAGCTGCACAGAAAACAAGCGTCAATATAGTAATTATTATTGTCTGTCCAGGTTCACCAGCAAATACTACAATTCTGCGTGATACTTTACATTCAATTAGCTCAGGAATGCAGAAGCTTAAAACACGCACAACAAAAATCTGTTCAGGTTTGATGTTGTCAAGTCAAAATTCCGTCGGGCACTTAAAGTTGGGTTTCCTTCGAAAGATAAACTTGAAGTGAAAATCATAACAGAGACTGATTACCACTATTTATTTTTAGTACACTCCTTATAAAGAAATATAGAAGCCAGACACCACAGTAAGCTCAGAACAAAGTTTTCTTGACAGCCATTAGCTTCGCTTCAGTAAAAAAATCCACAGGCACTGTACACAAACATAAATTTTTTTCCCTAATATTTGCAGCTCTAAAATACAGTAGAATTACTTTTAAAAAAAATCAGAGACAAGAAGCTAAAAACCCCTTTTGTTCTCTTTATGTACAGCAATTTGAAATCTTTACTTAGAAGAAAATAATTTTTAAAAGCTTGACAGTGAAATCCATGTACACATCCTGGACACATTTAAAAGCTGTTCTTTAACAGACTTCTTCATACCATTTCCAGCCAGAACACAAAACAACACTATCAAGATTTGTTGTGACTTGTTTCTGTACAATTTCTGGTTTAAAGACAGATTTTATGTGTAACTACCACCATGCTGCAAAACAGGACACAAGAATCTTAATCAAGTGTCTCATATGCAATGGAAGTTTAAACAAACACACACTTGAATCACTCAGTGTTACTAAGTTGATCAAATCTGATCCTCAAATTCATACAAAATTCACGGCTCAAAATACCTGGTATAAAGGTTATTACCAAGACAAATTTGAACTCCTCATTTATCAAACACAAGTTTTATCTTTCATAACAGTGTGAAAGAATGAAACATAACTTTCTTGATTCTAGTAAACGTGTAGTAATTTTTAATATATTTTTAACCAAAACCCCACAGCCATAGAATAAACTAAGGGATGACCAGTTTTAAGTTGCAAAAACTTTAACCATCTCATACAAGTAGATGCTACAGCACAAAATATGCCTTTGTGTAATTTTGTCCAAGACCCATTTTCTGAAAGCACGCCTGTTTTCAGTGTAACACACAGAACTAACAAGGAGACAGAACATCAGCAAGGAAGCAAGTGCAAGCCCGAACAGCTAAAATACCAGGGCTGATGCAGCAGCAAAAACCAGAAATAGCAATCTGATGTAGCAACTCACACCACAGAGACATGCAAAAGGCAGTCAGAGGAGAAAAATATCTTTTCTAAAGCAGCGAACTCCCGTGATGGTGATTATATACTCTGTGCATAGTGTGTTTGGGCTGGGCAGACAGTGGTAAAGCTCTTAGCCTATACTTTCTAAAATTAAACACACATTGCCATATGTATTTGTGGACATAAAATGATCTTACTGATATGTGTAATTTTAAGACATGAATATCTGTGCTCAGATATGCTCTGATAACATGTTTATTTAGGGTGCACAGAAAACAACTGCATGCACAAATAAACAACTGCACACGCAATGTAATCACATTCATCTCCTGAGTATCCACTTATAAATATTAATCTAGAAAGTACATGTGCTACTAAGGCACCAGCCTCTGAGGAAAAAAGGCCACAGTGCAGGAAAAATATAAAATAAAATAATAATTCTAATCTAACACTGATACTTATTCCACACAGTCACTCATTTCTGATGGAGAGAGATCACAAGTGCACCATACAAGTTATTTGTTGACTAAATACCAGCACGAAATGCTACAATATAAAGGTTGGAAGGATTAACACAAAAGGTCCCACTCCAAGACAAATGTCTCCTTCATAGTTCAGTTCACAGCCATCATGACTGCTCAGTCAGGCCTACGATTCCGAAACGCCGGGTATATACCTGCTAACCAAACACGCCAAAGACTTTCAAAATCTCTTGTTGATACTGGCACATTTTTAGAGGAGATTTTAATTACCACCACACTGAAAGAGACGGGAAGATCACCAAATAGTTTCCCGCTTCAAATCTCAGCGCCTTCTGAAACAACTTCTACAGAGGAATTACAAATTTGCCAAGCTGGCAGGGTTTACGCTCCGCTTCCTCCCTTCTCCTCCTTCAGTCTCTCACCTTTCCCAAGCAAAAAAAATGCAAGACTTTCAACAAAAAAAACTATTTTTAAGTATTCCATATTTGCCAATGCCTCACACAATTTAATTGCACATTTATAGAGAGGCCGCTTTTAAAAATAAATGCAGAGAAATTAATTTATTAGCATGCTCTAAAACACATCAAGTTTTGCTGTAACAATAAAACTACATGGTGATTTTCAAACCATCTATAAGTACTAGGGGAAAAAAAGTGCAATTCATATTTCTAAATATATCTTTGGATTTAAATATTCTTCTCTAGTAACACTGTTTCACATGTTCTTACATTTCAGAAACTATCTGGGCTGTGTTTATCTTACCCTAATTCCATTTTCTCAAGGTACTGGATCTTTTACTTTCAGTAACAGACTACAGTATGAAATACTAAGATTTCTAAAGGAGAAAGGGCTGAATTTTAGTGCAGAATATTTTATCCTTACTGGGATGGTAATTTTTCTACTCCCTCTACTGGCATACTTTAAAAGGAAAGAAAAACCTGAAGGGTGTTCCAGCTTGTAAAACATAACGAGAAAATATTTTTTGTAACCTCAAAATAATTGCTCGCACAACTTGGCAAAACATTAATCTCAAATCCTGGGGATTTTTAAGCCATCAGCACATTTTTGGCAGATTTCTTCGTTGTAAAAATTAACTGAGAACGTCAAAATAAACACCCTGGATCACTTTGTGTTACAATTACTATCAAGCTGTCCCATCGCCTGTCACTGCTCAGATCAAAACAGATCACTCCCTAAAACATACTATAAGGCTAATAAAAGACCCTAAGAGCGATCTATGGGATATAACTCTACACAATTACCATGGGTCTACAGAAACGAGAAAAAACACCCTGAGCTTAACGAGTTGCTACTTAAATGTTAGCCAGTGCTCTGTGAACCATTTTATATTAAAATTGGATAGTTCTAAACATCACACATACAAGAAGTATTGTTTGACACAGTGCCATTTTGATGATAAATTGCAATCTACAGCTCAAATAATTCTACCCAGGGATTAACATTTCAGAGGCTGAGCCAGAGATTATGTGTGTGGATCTTGAATTTCATCATCTCCCTTCGGCACAATAGCTTATTCTTCCTTTTTTCATCTATTCTCTCATGAAGGGTCAGGAAAGCTTAGCCTTGCTGTTTCATTCATTTCATCTCTACATTAACCAGATACCTTGCAGTCTTTAGTTCTTACATGTTATTCCATTACAAATACTACAGCTACACTGCGCTACGCTACGGCTAATGAGGTATGTACCAAATCAAAGGGTGCCATCAAGTGGTTGTAGCACACTACCAGCATTATGCAAAGTCAGTGTTCTCGCAAGGGGTTTCACCAGGACACACTATACAGGGTGGATTAAACTCTGCCATAATTTAAAGCTTTCGGGAAAATTCAGATGCTGAGAGATGGTGGTCCCACACAATTTCATTTCCCTCCTTTCAAACTCTAAGGCTCAGCTGAACAGTTGGCACCACCATGCAGAAGACATCCCTGTCTCTCACCGTATGGGTCAGCAGGCTCCAGGATTGTTTTGGCTATTGCGTGCTCAGCTACTTATCACTGTGCACCAGAGGACAAGTTAATAACCTCTCAAAAGCCTCGCAACTAGCACTGGGACAAGAAGGGTGCTGCAGGGTGAGGGTTTCAACAGAAGATGGGGAGAATAAATACAATTACTTGTGCCAACACACCCAGTTTCAAATCAAACTGAGTTACAGATTACCTGTTAATCTATACTCGTACTGAATTTGAAGATGATGTGAGACCTCCTCCCTGCAATGATAGTGATGAGTACCTTTGGCATTAGTCAGCAATTTGAAGTAAAGATGACTTGATAGATCATTCTCCGGCACAAGCATTCAGTCTGACCCAAACAATTGGCCTTTCCAGATGAAATACTCCATAGTCAAAACCCATTGCATATCCAACCATTTTCTTCCAATCCATATTATCAGCTCTAAACCACAGCCGAGTACTCCAACTCACCTTTGCCTGGCAGGTAAAAACCAACCAACCAAAACCAAACCAAAAGCCAATTTGTGTCACTGAGACAGATTTTTCCCATGAAGAAGAATAGTGCCTTTCTAAAAACTATGGCAACTTTTGTACTGTAGGAAAAAAGTTTGGCACATGCCATGGGGGACAGAAGAGTTTTGCTTGGTGGGGATGAGATGAGACTGAAGATTACTCAGTTGTGTCTCACCAGATCATGGCCATCCACACCATGCCTCCCAGAAACTCAGCTGTCACTTAAAATAACACCTTCTAGCTTGCACTTGCAAAGAAAATACCAAGAAAACATGATTTGAATGTAATTGATGAAGATAGACACAATCCTCTTCATTTCTGAAAGGGTTTGGCTCCAAAGTATAAAAAGCTGGACAGCCATGACCACACCAGCACATTGGCCAACTTTTTAAGGACGTAACTTCAACCATCCTGTGGCAGTGACAAAGAAATGTCCACGCTCAAGAAATGCTCAAGGCAAATGAGGTCTAAATTCTCCTGAGACCGTTCCCATCTGCCCGAAAACTAGTAGCAATGTTCCCACATCTGGACTACACAACCTGCTGCCAGCTCAGGCAACCACTCATAATTTGGGATGCCTACCACAGCCACTCTGAGGAAGCGTACAGTTACAATGCACATGCGTTAAGACCAATAATGAATTTTCATCAACTGCAAAGCAACACTCGTGTGTGGTGGACCAAAGACAAATGGAATTTGTTAACGCAGAAAGAAGTCAGCCCTTAAAACTCCCCATGTTCTCCCTCATAACCAGCTTCACGCTTCCCATGTTCCCCTTACACTTGCTCACTTTAGTAGGTAAGCCAAATTCCCAATTCTGCAATACAGACCCTTCACAGGAAACCTGTACATAAACTTCCAACGACTGAACTAGAGGTAGGAAAAAAAAACATTAAGAAGTTACCAAGAAACAACTGAAAAGACGCTAAGCTACTTCCCAAAGTATTGCACAATACGTAAGAGTTGTGGAAATAAAAAAAAAATAAGAGAAAGAGCTTGGTTTCCATGAAGCTGCAGAGGGCCGCTCCATCCGAAGGGCAGATGGCAGAGAAGGGATGCAGAGGTAGCAATGGAGCAGGCTGCATTAAAGCCAGAACTATTTCACCAAGTCCAGGTGAAACATCCAAACTGTTTCACAGATCTCAAATATCCTTTGAGATAACACCTTCTCTCAACAGCGTCCATACTAGTTATTTATGCAGTCTATTTATTTAATGCCTCAAATCCTTCGCAATAAATGTGTTTCTTTGGTTACAATATATAATTAAAGTTATATAATATGAATTAAAACTAATTATGGGGAAGATATATATAGATGATTCATGGAATAACAAGCACATAAACTTTACACTAATTCTTTGCAGATGGATTTTTAGGATTATTTTCCAAATACTCCATTTTGTCCTTTCATTGACAAATATATAGACAAAATCCCCCAAACTGATCACACTCCTTCCTGCAGCTGCTCCTGGAAGCAAGCACCCAATGCCTTTATCATTCAGGGTTTTGGCACTCAGCGGAGCTACTTCTACAAAAGAGTTTCCCTCGCTCTTATTCTACTTTGGCCCAGCTACAGCTCATTCTCTCTGCTCCTGTTTTCCCCACTGTCCACATTACTCAACCATACGGTCTCCTTTGGTCTCACCTTTCTGTTGCAGACAACAGTTCCTTATGCAGCAACATTAGCTATTTCTTGGGTTTTGTGCTTCTCATTTTCAGGGTAAGATATATTAAAGGACAGGGAATACCAGAATAGTAGGGTTGGAAAAAAAAAAAGAAAACCACACACCAATCCAGGGGCGGGGAAGAGAGGTGAAAAGGTCTAAGATTTTGTCAGAGACAGATTTTGATGGCAGTTGATTTCTGTGTTCTTGTATTCTTTTCTGAATTTATTTAGCCCTTAAACATGAAAAGCACTGACAAATCTGTCATTCCAAGTAACTTCTCACTCTTCATCAGAAAAAATGAAAATATAATTAATTTCCATTTCAGGGATCTACTTTACAGACAAAATTAAGAGAGAGAATTCTTCATGTAATTTTCAACATTACTTCTGATTTGGTAAATATTGTAGGTGTTCTTAGATTTTTGTGCTGTGCCTTCCTGCAAGTGACGACTGTTTTGTGGAGGTTTTTTTGCTTTAGGGAGCAAAGCTTTAGAGAGTTTCCCACATCTTACCCCTTGCTGAGCAAAACGCTCTTATGGTATAAATCATTAAAACTACATGCAATAACTGAGAGCCTTTAAAGAAAATCTCTGAAAACTAATGCATGCATTTATAGCAGGCAAAGCCCGCAGAGACAGACCTGGCAGTTTCCTATTTCGGGCAGTGCACCACAGGATATTAAAATAAACTTATAGAGCCTGGTGTCCATCCTACTCAGCCTGCCCTTCTGCCAACCTGCTGCACTCCCAGTACAGACAGTGCAGTTAGTTCTCAGTTCTGGTCTACAGAAAACACACCAGAAGCAGAAATATTACTATTTAACAGCACAACACACAACTGTATCATCTTCAGGCTTTAAATTCATCATGTTTGGTATATTATTACATTTTATTTTTCAAGCCACTGGAAAATGTAAGGAACATTGCTTAAGTATAGACCACTGTGCTCAGAATAGCAATCTTTAAGCTCAGGGTTGCAACTCTGTATGGGTCATGAATTTGGCAGAAATTCAGTTTAATCTTACATTTATACTAGCAATGTGGAACCACTGAAAATATTGCACAGCTACAAGATGTCATTTTGTGGCACTTCAATCAATGCCATTTCATTCACACAATCTTTCCAGCCTAGTCTCAGGTTGCCACCACACCTAAGCCAAACCAGAAAAAGTTCACTTATGCTGCCTGTCAAAATTCAAGCAGCAATTTGGCCCAGATATAGATAGCACAAAACAATGAGAAAGGAGAGGCTTCAGGTGAAAAAAATCAATATGACTGTGCAGTATCAATTCCGAAATGAAGAATATGCTGGGAGGGAAAAAACCTGAATGAAATGGCATCAATTAAGTTACGGAGGTCAATTAATTTCCACTATATTAAACTCTATTAAGATGGCTAACAACCAAAGATAAGAGGCTGAAGGCAACAACACTCAGTGCTATTACACTGCCAGATGGTTTTCCTAATAACAAAGGTTTTCATGAAGCCGGAGCTCTCATTTTTCTGTCAGCTGGCTACTGTTCTGCTGGTAGCCACTATTTTTAAATAATATGCTCCAAGTTAAATTACAACTGCTCGCATGTACAATCCTATCCAGTTACTTAATGCAGAGCTACATTTCACACAATAATGGATATTTTAATTCTTTTTTGACACATATTTCTGTACCTTGAGTACATGCAACTGCAAGGTATTCTCTCAAATCAACCAACATATTCAATTGGACTCCCAGATTATCTGCCTTTGAAGGTGACTTATGTCAAAAATATTTTTCATTAAATGCATTGCCATTTTGTCCATTTTCCACACTGTATATTTTGTACTACATGGCTGCAACATATGCTATTTTAACAGCATACGGCTACCAGGTCAAAAATGAGATTTATCCATCGTAATGTTGCCCCAGACAGTGGCATTTTACATAATGATATTCTGAACTGCATCAAGAGCAAACACATATCCGTGACTGAATGTAAATGTAAAAACACACTCAGACACATAAAACCAGGAAAAAAGTGGCAAGATGAACAAGTTTAAAAGCAAATACTTTTCTATTAAAAGGCAAGTTGCTCGGCTCAGCTTACACCTAGAGTATGATTAGAACCCCACTGTAAAACAATTACCAAGACACTCTTCTGTATTTGATGTCTGAAAGAGAAACGACCTCATGCAGACTCTCTCTTGCGTGCTCTGGCAAGTATATTTTACTGCTGATTTTCTATGAATAAACATGTGCTAAGAGTGGCTGAAACACACTGCTGGTTTTAAACATGCCTAATGTAGTATTAGAGGTTCGTTTCCAAAGCTGCCTGCCTTGTTTATTAGCTTCCTCCCTCCAGCTGGCAAAGAATACCACTGATCACAACTCTGATCAGCTGTCTTGCACAGTACGCTCATCTATAGGAGACACATTCTTCTAGCAGGAAATAACCCACCCCAAAACCTAAACAAAATGGTTCTGGCAATTTAGAAAACAGTTGTCCTTTACTACTGTGAATCAATAATAACCATATAAATCGTATGTCATCAAACTCGTTCCATCGTAAATGTTCCAGCGTACTGCACTCACTGAGCTTATAAAGCTGGAGCCTAATACCCAGGCTGTTCTGCCCAGCGCCCAGCGGCCTCCTGTCTCCATCTTCCATTTGCGAGATCCTCTCATGTAATTGTAGCATAAATATCAGAAAATAAGATGTCTCCTTTTCTAGAAAATTTTAAACTGAAATGCTGTAATATAGTTTTCAAGACTGCCATATCATCTGCCAAATTATATTTGATACAGATCCACTTAGTGCTGTTATTAACATGGCATCAGAAACAACATTATTTAAAGGACAGTTTGGGCACTGCATTTCATTTGGGAGATAAAGATTAAATAACAAAATAAAATTTTCATAACTATTTTTGAAAAAACACAGTGGAGAAGAGATGGAGGGACTCATTTCATACTCCATTTTACTGATTCAAGATAAATAAGGTATTAAAAGTGTAAAAAGTTAATTAGATATTAAAAGTTCTTTCAACAATTCATCTAAAATTCTCATTTAGATAAGATTTTTGTCATCTCACAGCTCTGGTTTAATAGATTATTGTATATTAATGACAAAAAGGATTAGTGGTGGCCCTAATTTCAGGTGATCCGGGCACAGCCTTGTTTTGGTCAGAAGTTAAATGTCCATTGCAGCCTATATAGCAGTGTGGCATGAGTGAACACCCTTTGAAGCAACTAGCAGGCTTTGCTTGGGTATACGGGGGTTGTGCAGGTCAGAATATAAATGAATTGACAGAGCTGTTCAGAAAAGCTTATGCAGCACTTGCCCTCATGATGCCTACCTCAAACTGGGACTGCTGGTGCCTCCTCTCAGTGTGCTGTGCCATACAGAGAGGAAAGCACTCATAAACACCTTGTCTTTCATGCCTTGCTCATGTAAACCTGCACTAAATACAGGTGGTAACTTACTTGTCCTACAGCATTTGGTGTAAAATATCTCCAGCAGAACTCAAGCGTGCAATCCACCTCCGTTATCTTCTGTAATTTTCAGAAAAGGTGCCTGATTGCTTGTTTTTAAGCAAGTGACCCCTGTAGGGTTGGTGTGGACAGACAGGAGACTCACCCACTCCCAGACACCCTAAAACAGGGTGATTCGCTCTGCGCAGAGGCCTCTCTCCTGCTCCTTACCCGAGCCAAGACCCTGCCTCTGATCATGTTCTACTTTTACTTAAAATTGCACATAAACGCCATGCGGTGCACACAAGAAATAGTGATGTGCTAGTGAAAAAACACAGGATCACGCCTCCTAGAAAGATTTCCTACCCTGTCTCCTTCAGACCTCGAGCAGCCAATCAAGACGACTATTTCCACCAAGTTTTGCTCCAAAAACCTAATCTCGGAGATTTCTCAACTAGAACAAAGTGTTAAATATTTAATGTAAGCAAAAACTAAAAGTAAAACAAGTTTTCTGATTCTCTATTACATTTAAAGCAGAGCAAGAGTGAGATGGCTGACAAAGCAGCATTTAATTCCCAGCCGTATCTAGACCAGAATACCCAGCCTAATTTACACAGACAGACAGTCACAGTTCACATAATCACATACAGCAGAATATGACAGGGGAATTAAAGGACCAGGAAAGCATGTCTGAACTATGAGCTTCCTATTCTAAATGTATTAAATGCAGACATTTAATTCAGGAAAAGGCTAACCTGGTCGTTTCTTATTTTAAGCCAAAAATTTATTGCAAGTAGAAAATACAAAACGAATGAGAGATTTTTGATTACTTTTTCTTAAATAAAGCAAATAGCCAATTTAAACTTAAGCTCCCACATGCTACAAAGATGCACAAGAAGTGATAGCCAAGATTTTGTAATAAATTCTGGTATAGCAACTGATCAGCAAACAAGGAATCATCTTATTCCGTATGCCGGTCTTTTTCCCCAGGTTCTTTCTGCAAACAGCGTTAACAGTACTCAGAATTTCAATTCACTACGCTACGCTGGCATTTTCCTCCCAACATTTATTTCCAGAAACAGATGGGAAGATTTGACATCTAGACTTGGGCTTTTATTCCTGATGTAAAGCAAAACTTGTTCTTGTGAAGTTACTGTCGCAGTACTGCTGTAAAAGAAGGGAATTAAAACACCCAGCATAAAACATGATATTACCAAAATTATGGGCTAATTACTGTTCAAACTCAAATGAGCTGCTATTTCTTGAAAAGCCTCATTTGGAAAACAACATATTCAGAGCTGTATCTGATGAAAACTTAACTTCTTGCTAAAACCTCATTTTATTTAAAATCAGTCACCTTTAAGACTAGAAACAAATTAATTTCTACATCCCATCCACCTGCTCTCTTTTTCCCATTATTTATCACCTTTATTTGTGTTGTCATACCTAAAAACAATGGATGGGCATTTTAGGAGAGAGAAATAATCTCTCCAAACCTGTGAGTGACATAACATGCTTTAAGGCATTCAAAATGAGAAATAATCATAAGCAACCATGACACAGAATTGGGGGCAGGAGGGAGGGTGTGGAGAAAAAAAAAAACAGAACAATGAACTTGTACTAACAAAAATGAAACTAGACTATGTCAAATGTTCTGTAAATTTTTCTAATGTTTCCTTCATCTTGACGCTTTGCCCACATTTGAGCAAAAGCCAGTTCAGAACTCTTTTTGGGTTAGGGTTCCTGAAGTTACGAAAGAGCAATAGACAAAAGGAAAAGATACATCTTGTTTTTCAGCTTAAACTTGTTATTCTTTATAACTGTTTCTGTAGGCTAGTGTGAACAGCAAACTCTAAACTCTGTTTTTCTCAGTTCAGCAGCTTCGTTGCACATATTTTCCTGGAGAAACCACTTAGAATACCTTTACTGGTTAAGGTATTAAAAAATGACTGGAAGCATGGATGTGTCTCGGAGAGGGATGTACATCCAACATCTTATAAATCACTGTCAAACTTGAAAGGTTGGCATGGTTTTCTTCACCATTCATTACCTTAATATTCAAAAAGGCACTATTAGAAAACAGTGGTCTAAAAAGGCACATCAAAACATTTCGGAAGACTCTCTAGAAAGGATCGATGCAGAAGCAAGTTCAGTTTCCAAGATTTCAACACAAGAACAGCCTGGAAATTCAGGGCAATGCCCCACCAGTCATCACCAGGTGATGGTGTGCAGGCAGAGCTGGTCACTGCTAGTCCCTGAAAGCAATGGGCAGCACAAGCAGAGCACAACACTGAACACTCGCTCACACAAATGAGTCCTTAGAAAGAGAATGCTAATGATCTGCTAATGCAATCAAGTGAAATTAAATCTCATGTGCAACCCCTATCACATTATTGTGGTTGATTAGTCAGAGGCGAGAAGAAAGGAGGGAGCCTCCAGCCACACAGAAAGAAGAATCTGTTCTCCATAGGTGTAATTGGTAAGACAAGAAATAGCAGCTTTCAACTGTACCAACAGAGATCTAGGCCAGAACAATTCCCAAGAGCAACGACAGTGGAACCCTGAAACAGGCTGCCTGGCGATGCTGCAGGGACTCCATCTTAAAAAGTTTTTAAAAACACTTTAGGCAAGTGTTTGCCTGAGATGATGTTGCCTTAATGGAACAGGCCAGGCCAGGCCAGGTGAGGCTGCCTCCAGCCCCAGCCTAGATGAATATATGAGCAAAGCTTCAAAAACAGGTGGGGCATTTTTCTCCATTCATCTGCCAAATTAGTAGAGTTCTGGGATGTGCTCTTCTGTAGTCAGCAAGGACCGTGTTTTAATAGGCCTGCCACATAAAAAGAGGAATATGGTGAGTATCAGGGATACAGCAATGATTGCCAATGCCTTGATTACATCAGTGCTACTGGAAATGGCTCACTCACCACAACCCTGGGCCCCGTGAATAGCCTATATACAAAGGTGAAGAACAAGGCACAGGGGGGAAGATGGAGAAGCCTACTATGAACCTTGGAATATATCAGTACACCATTTGTTAGCTACTAGAGACACAAATCTGGGCTCAAAAAACATTTTCTACAAAAAGCCAGAAAAGTTGTTTCATAGACCAAATCTTTTATACCGTCTGAAAACATTCTATGAGTTTTTCAGTTTCATTTAAGAATGTAGGAGGTAGCTGTCTACATAGCTGTCAGCAAACAGCAAGTGTGATAGTCCATCCTCAATGAATGTTCTTATGTGCTTTTCCATGCTTTAAACATGCTAGGAAGCAAGATTACACTTTTCCATCACTTCAGCTACCTTTATTTTAGACAAAGTTCTTGTACATAGAGCCAGTGAAAGCTTCAACGTATTTGGACCAATTTAAACCTCCACTCTCCCCTCCTGTCCCTTTCTTCTTCCATTAGCTAGACAATCTGCACAGACCAAGAAACACTGCCCAAACTTCAGGTCAGTCAAACTCTTCTGAGAGATGCAGTCTTCATTTCCAGTTGACTAAAACTCATCAGCTGCCCCCCTCCTGGCACCTCTGAGGGGACACTTAACAATCGCCCCAGCACAGACCACTTCACTTGAAAAACATTTTACTGCTAAAAGACAAAGATGTATTTAGAAACATGCACTGTTCTTTTACTTTAATGGGAGAGCATGGAAACCCTGCAGAAAGTTTGATGGAGGCATTAATGCTGTTTGTGAGAGTTTTCTCTGGTACCTATAGAGTCTCTTGCCATGTGGAAGCTCTTTGTTGAGCATAGATACAGCAGAAACCCCAAGAAAGCAATTCATAAGAGAAATTAGAAGTTAATGCTGAAAAAAATTAACACTGGAAGCTGGAGCTCAGTGAAAGGAAGCAAGTGTGGAAACAGCACATGTTCAAATGACCCGTAGGAGCAATGAGAGAGAAAAATTACTTACTAGCAGAAGTGGCTTATATTTTTAAATGGAAGGCAACTAGTCCTTGTTCTCTAAACCGAATAGGCAAAATAAACTAATGCCAATCTGTATGATTTTGAAAGCCTATTACTTCTCCACAGATGGGTAAGTCTTATTCTTAGCTATGAATTTCTTGCTCTCCAACTTGCAACAGCCAATCTGAACATCCAATATTATTATTCAGAAAAGCACAAAAGCCAGCTCTAAGAAGTTCCTCATGAAGAAAAAAGAGATAATCAAGTACATAGAGTGTGGTTAAACACAGATGAAATTAGAGACAAGAAAGTTAGCAATAAATATACAAACACCTCAGCTGTGAAGGAGGTAAAGACATAGAAGAGGCTGATGGAAAATGAATATCAACATTAAATATTACAAAACCACATCAGGATCAAATTATTTATGGATTAGACATATAGTAGATGACAAACGTTAACTTACTAGAATACAAATACAGAGTGACTAAGACACTAAAAATACAGTTAGAAAAAAAATCCTACAATAACCAAGGTGATCGACCACAAAGTACATACATTTGCAGGATTAAAAAAAAAAACAAACACCACAACAAAAAAAAACACAAACCAAGAAAAAAAAAAAAACAACAAAAAACCCCAAATATCTTGCTTCATTTATATTTACAGCATGGTTATCCTGCACAAATCACATCACCGCTACTTAAAAATTCCTCTGAAAGTCCAGAATAATCTCATTTTGAATTTGGTAGCATCTGCCAGCAGAGGCATCAAACTTCAGCTGAATAGCTCCTTTAGCTGATCTTTGCTCAGCCATACTGAAGCATTACAAAATTATTTAGGAGATTGACTTTTAATAGTAATAAAAAAAGCTCAAAATAAATGTTTTTAGCAGAATTCAGATTGCTTCATAAATGAAAGAACGCCCATAAACTTTTCAGGCTTCAGTATTTTGCATACCGAGCGTTACTAACCAAGGAGGAAGGGAAACCTTGCCTCTGAGCGCAGAGAACATACTTGGACAAAAAGGAAAAGCCCCCAGAGGACTGTAAAAGTCCCCACACTTCCCAAATATGACCTCTCCTTGTCAGGTGTGATAATAAATATGTTCCTTTAAAACCAGGAAAACCATACGTTAAGCCTGAAAGGAGTAAATGTCGACAATTTAGGGAGGGAGGAGATCAATCTCTTGCCTCCCTGGCTCCCAGATTTTTAACAAGCAGGTGTTTTGTGCTCTGAAATGTCAACCAGCCATTGGATCATTTGTTACTTGCTCGAACAGATGAAAATATTTTCATTCACCACTAAGTGGAGCTGTTACTCTTGGAAAAGAGTTTCTCCATATTTGTCAAGCATATTTGCAGACCATTTTTTTGGCAGTATCCACAGCTTTCAGTAGTGTTTCATCTCAAAAAAAAAAAAAAAAAAAAAGGAGAAGATTGAAAGCAACTAGTTTTATAGTTGCTTTAGCTCTCAATTTTTGCAGTAAAACTATTTAATAAATTTATTGTTCTGAGGATAATATTCATATATCCTCTAATCCAAGCATAAACATCTACCTATCAGTGACTATTTGGCAGTTCTTGGGGGATGAACTAATGACATAACTGAGGTTGTAAAGAGTAAGTTTGCACATAAAAGATTACTCCATCACTGATACATACTGGAACCGTCTCCATCTGTTTCAGCAGAGGCCGCATTTTGGGGCGCAGCAACTGAAGCAACCTCCCACCCTGCAAGCATTACTGCAGCTCGGTGAAAATTTGAGGCAGAGAGGGAGAACAGCATGCAGCAGATGTACTACTGCCACCTCCATATATCATACGATGACATGTGAAAAAAAGCAATGTGTTATAAAGCAGGACACGAGGTCTACATGCCCACTATAAACTTCTGAAAAAAATCTGCTGCAACGTCACAGGAAATCCAACTATACCCAGAGGAGTTGGCTGAGAAATATACTGGCATTGTTTCATCCAGAGTTACTTGTACAGTGACAACTGGTGATGGAGACTTCCCTGATTAAAATAAACTAAGTGAGAAATAAAAGGAAACTCCAGGAAGCAGTAACTAAACTGTGTTTTGTGTTCATAAGTCTCATAAATGAAAATAGAAACTTGACATTTAAAAACAAAACTATAAATTAAGCACTTTGCTTTCAGCCCTTTTAAATGTCCAGTCACTGGTGATCAGAATAAACCTTAGCTTTGGACATCCAAATAACTTCTGATATCCACAAGAAAGAAAAAGCAGCATTTTTAGGCAAAAAAGATAACATGCAAGTTCCATTGCTTCCCCATACTTCAGTGCTGGATGGTACTACTACAACTCAGTGGAAGAGCAATGTTTTTTTGTTTAAAAACAACATAAATAAAAATTAAATCATGCTACTGAGAAACAGTCCATAATGAAACTGTATTAATGAGATATAAACACACTGTCTTGATACCACAGTCCTTTTAAAAGTATTTCAAAAAGAGTTTTCTCTAAGAAAACTCCAGATAAAGCAGCTCCCCCATTTTTCAGCCCAGGCAGCCCCAGAGCAGAAGCTGCAGCCCAACACAGAGATGAGAAAGGAAAAAAGTACTTCATGAAGCACCTGCTCTATGCAATGCTAAGCTCTGCTGTTTGGCAAAGCATGTTATTTGTACAGCCCTCAGGGGTTCAGCTCTCCCAAGAACTTCTGGGAGCTCCTGACTCAGAGGAGTCAGACATTCACAGGAGCTGCCTTTTAGGTTTTCACTGGGTGTGCAAGACGGCTCCCCCCACGCAGAGAGTGAGACTGGGATCTCAGGGAGCACGGGGCACATCATGACTCTCTTGCTCTTCGGTTAGGTGACCTTGGCTGGTCCCACCTCTCCACTCTGCCTCAATTTCTTCACCTTTAAGATGTAGGTGATGAAACCGTGCTCTTCGCTAAAGAGTGGCATTCAAAACTTGGAAGGGCGCGCTGCCATTTGGGATGTACAGATGTCATAACCCAGCTCTGACTTGTTCACTCCCCTACTCATAGAAAAATAGCGTGTCATAACCTGTAAAACAATGAGTCATAACACAGCTCTAACTTGTTTACTCCATTGCTCATAGCAAAATAACGCAAGGAAGACTGATGCTTACAGGGAAGGAATTTAAGCAGTGTAGTATAGTACCCCCCTCTCCTGTATTTTAATAAGCCTTTATTACTATGGAGCAAGGCTTTACTGTGGTTCAGCAGCTCAAATTTTACTCAAGCCCTTTTCAGCATTTAGACACCCTTTAATCTTTTAAATGATTCTTACGTGTATAAAAAACACAAAACAACATTCCAGCTTACATTCTCTATGACAAACGTCCATTCTTTGTCTTCAAACTCTTCAGCGTGAGGATCCTAGAAAAACAAACCAGAGAACTTAAGTCTAAAAATAATCCAGGGTGCAAGAAATTGTAACTCAGCCAAGATTTTCATATACTCATAGAAATATTTTTACCCACTGAGGATGACAGAGGGAAATATTTTAGCTGGAATGTAGGCTTCAGTGGATGCCAATAAGATGATTAGCAAGTTGGGGTAAAATTGTCAGTGAGGATTTAATAAAGACTCCTACGGATAGAAACATGAGGATGATTCTGATAAACGCCTGTAATTCTATTTCCTTTCATCCAGACGAAAAGAAAAAGAAAAATCTCTCTTTCATTCTTAAGTTCCACCTCCCAAATAAACACAACAAATCTACACCTTGCAGAGAGCAGTGGAGAAAGCCACCGCTCCCACCCTGCGTGAGAAGGCGTACACCTACAGCAGGCATCACCGCAACATCCTCATGCCCAGACTCCATCAGCATGAGCAGACATCCAAAGTCACAGCTTCAGCACAGTACCCCATTTTACCGCAAATTTCTTAAATACCTATCCTTACTTCACAACATTTCTATTGCATCACATGTGAGGACCAGAAAACATTTTCACCAACAGGAAAATAAATAACTGTGAGGTTCATATATTTCACATTTGTCTCCAATTTAATGAGCTTTCAATCTGACAGTGTGGTCTGTATTGTTGTTGTCTGAAATTATGATAACTGTGGAGACATTAAGTCATCCCCTTCATGCCTCTATCAAGGATCCTACTTTTAAAAAAATAATTTAAAGAAAACCCATTAATTTATCATCCAAACCTAGTTCTGAACAACTGTACTAAAATAACTTCTGCTCCTCTTGCAAAATAGCTTCTCACACTAAGAGAATGTGGCTTTAGGCTTTCTCTGGACATGAAGCCTAATTTTGCTACACCTCAATTTTATCCTATTATTTCTAGTTATAGGAAACGACTCAATTACTCCTTTGCCTCTGACGCTCACATGCTATAGACACTTGTAGACAGATGTCACCTCCCCATAATGAGCATTTGCCATCACCATGTATGAGACCCCTCAGCACCTGCAGAGTTTTCTTGCTATTATTTGAAACCTGCTCACGACACTACACCAAGCATTGCACCAATTCCATCTCACTGCTGTAAATTAACAAAATGGATAGAGATATTTTGCTTCCACTTTATCTCCATTAGTACCATATTTCTTTTCTTTCCAGAAGGCTGCAAGCCTCACATTCAATTGTTTCATCTCACCTTATCTCAGTCTTTGCTTTACCCATCCTGGTTTCACTCAGTTTTTCCTTGAAGTCAAGACACACAATGAGCAGAGGTACTGTATTGCAGTACTACACATGATTCTTTTAACTAGTTCTCACGAAATACTCAAAATAAAAGATTTTGTAAGTAACAAGCCTACAGCGTAAACAACCAGTGAAAAGAATTTTTCTTTTTCCAGCACACAAAAAACTTGGGAAGTGTGCTCTTAAATAAACCTCCTCTTTGAATGAATGACAATAACATCTCCAAGAGGATATCATCCTGTCTCCTCCAGCACACTCTTTCCTACAAAATCCAGCAAAGTGGGTTCACTGCTCTGCAGACTCCCTGTAAAACGCTGGCTCTCCTTACAGGAGTCCCACTGGGCATCAACATGCTTACAGGGGAAATCCAACAACACACCATACTGCTGGCACCATCATCAGCTATATATTTAACAGCTACAACCACGTGTCATGTGCAATACGTATTTTAAAATGCATTACTCCAACAATGGGACATAGTTTCAATGAAAAAAATATAAGATGTTACTAGAAACTTATGTCAAAATTGATGATTAATTTTGATATATGAATAAATCTTTTTACAATTTTTTAAAAAAATCAGAATAATTTAAATACTGCAAACGAGTGTAAAAAAAACATACTGTGCCATCAGTCATAAGAATAGAAGGGCAAGTAGATACATACAAAATTATACTGAGGTATCTCTGTGTCCCAATTAATGTACTTGTAAATATCAGATTATTTAATTATACATCCATCACATTAATCAATTTCGTGGAATTCTGCATTATGCAAATAGAGTTCATGATAACTGCTGGTTTGCTGTATCCTGTATAAACTCTAAAGATATGATTTTCTGTAATCCAGTTATTAAATACTTAACAATTTTCAGGAGTTAACCTGGGGCAATTACCTTTTTGTTTAATTGCTTCCTTTGATACAGCATAAAATGACATAATGAGATTTAATGGGATCATTAATCACATTATGTTTTAATAAGCCACTCCATAATAAGTGACTAAACTCTTAAATATTTCATCCTGCTCAATTTTTTTCATAACTCCCCCAAAAGCTATTAATGCAAGCTTCCAGGTTTACCTAAAACTGCTTGCAAAGTCAGGGCCCACGTAACAAACAAACAATCGTTATTTTGTTCATGCAAGGCAATAATCTATAAAGAAAAACAAAGCTCTTCTATCAATGACAATAAAGCCGATTCACTTCTCTGAAGGCTACAGAATCAGATGCTCTGCTGAGTATTTCTGATAATCTGATAAAGCAAAATAATACTGTAAAATGAAAAGACTTCTTAATATTCAACGTTTTAGCATGCACTTGAAAGCGAGTTGTGAACACTTCGAAAAATAAACGTGAGTGTGTTACCCCCAAACTCCCTACCAACTACCCAGAATAAAAAAATAAAAATTAAAAGCTTCAAGGGCTTCTCTAATGAACAGTCTTACCAAAAGTTTGGAGAGTATGAAATATGAGGGATCTGGACAGGTTAGATAGATGGGCCGAGACCAACGGCATGAGGTTCAACAAGAACAAGTGCCGGGTCTTACACTTCGGCCACAACAACCCCATGCAGTGCTACAGGCTGGGGGAAGAGTGGTTAGAAAGCGGCCCGGCGGAAAGAGACCTGGGGGTGCTGATCGACAGCCGGCTAAACATGAGCCAGCAGTGTGCCCAGGTGGCCAAGAAGGCCAATGGCATCCTGGCCTCTATTAGGAATAGCGTAGCCAGCCGGTCTAGGGAAGTGATCGTCCCTCTGTACTCGGCACTGGTAAGGTCGCACCTTGAATACTGTGTCCAGTTCTGGGCCCCGCACTTCAAGAAAGATGTTGAGGTGTTGGAGCGAGTTCAGAGGAGGGCGACCAAGCTGGTGAAGGGTCTGGAGGGTATGACCTATGAGGAACGGCTGAGGGAGCTGGGGTTGTTTAGCCTGGAGAAGAGGAGGCTCAGAGGTGACCTTATTGCAGTCTACAACTACCTGAAGGGAGGTTGTAGTGGAGTGGGAGTCGGCCTCTTCTCCCGGGCAACTAGTGACAGGACAAGAGGACATAGCCTCAAGCTTTGCCAGGGGAGGTTCAGGTTGGACATTAGGAAGAATTTCTTTTCAGAAAGGGTTATTAGACATTGGAACGGGCTGCCCAGGGAGGTGGTGGATTCACCATCTCTGGATGTGTTTAAGAAAAGACCGGACATGGCACTTAGTGCCATGGTCTAGTTGACAGGGTGGTGTCAGGGCAACGGTTGGACTCGATGATCCCTGAGGTCTCTTCCAACCTGGTTGATTCTGTGATTCTGCTAAGATATGGACCCTTTGCGTATGTGTAAGATATTTCAGATTTAAAGATAAATCCAGATTTTTTTTTTTAAAGCCACATTTCCTGTTAGTCTTAAAATCTCTCTAGAAACAGAAAACCTTGAGTAAGCTTATACACATAAGCCTCACCATTTCCTTGCAACAAACAGGCAAGTGGCTCCACTCTTCTCACTAAAATGCTTTTATCAGAAGCCCAGGGAGCAGCAAGCCTAGTCCTACTGCTAGCTAACTTACAACTTTATTACATGTCAGCATTCACAGACACTTGTATGATTATAGTTACAACACAGTTTCTATTGCAGCCACCATTTCACCCTTTGGGCTAACATTTCAATGTGTGGTCTCCATAAAAAGAGATGTTTCTATAAATTTGGCTAAACTTTCAGATTATTTTGGATTTGAAGAGGGTAAATACCAGTAAAAAACCATAACAACACATACTTCTGTCACTGGCTAACCCATATTCTCCATTCATTTCCCATATAAAACTCACGTGATGAATTTAGCGAACTATGCTTTGAGGACTATACAGTTGACTGCTCTTTAGGAAAAAAAAAAAAAATGCCACTGCAAAGAATAACCCTAGGAGTAACGGTTATAGCAGCCTTAGAAATTTTCGCTGTATGAAAGCCCTCCCCGATAACACAGCACACAAAACCTCACCTCACCTGCAAGCAGATACAAGTAACCACTGAAAATGCGCAGCTAGAAACACCTAAAGACAGGAGTTAGACCTCATTCCCATCCTCCTTCCTGAAAGCACATGATAATCAAAATCACCTAAAAGCTCAAGGAACAAACTCTCTCCAGTATTCTTCTCAGCCTGAAACTGCCTCATACCTCACTGTAACATGAAGGGTGTTGGCAGGAGCCATTTTTTTGGTAACATTCAAAAAAAAAAAAATTTATGTTTTCTTTACCAACATACCACAGCTGCAGAACTACACCCTATCCAACATTCATTACAGTTTTACCTTGAACTGAAAACTGTGAGTATTTGGGCAAATTGATTGAACAGTTTGTTGTTCCTCCTCATTTTATTGTGTAAAAAAGAATCATCATTCTTAATATCAAGAGATGGGCTCCCATTTTCCTGTTTCTCTTTCCATATGCATTCGTCTCTCAGGATGACACTCCTTTTCAGTAGCTTCAACTAAGTTTTAAAGCCTTCTTTTTTTTCCCTAACTGTTTTCTTTTCTTTTTTTTTTTTTTTTTTTTTTTTCCCTCTGGTAAGATGACTTTAGTGTTCAAAAGTAATGCTCATGTGAGAGACCAATAGTAGGGAACTGTGCAAAGGACGGGACATCTTATGGTTCTCCTACAGCGAGACCCTCAGATAGTGACTTCAACTTTTCTCTCAAGGTCAGCAGAGCACCTTCATCCACCATCGAAAACCTAGCCCATCTCACATTTTCCCAGTAACTCTGTTAACTACTTTCTTAAGAGATACACTGGCTCTCAACAAGCTCAGTCCTACAAATTTTTCACTGCAATCCCACCAACCAGCTTCTTTCTGTGACCCCATTCTGCCCACCCACATGCCAACTACTCAAAACCAGACAACTCTTCTGGGCTCTGGCAAGTGAAGAGCAACAACGAATGGGTCTGCCACATTTTTCTGTTCTCTGTTGATCAGTCCATCATCAGCCCATCCAGCAAGGAGCTTTGTCAAGGACTAGATCCTTTCTACAGCATACAAGGTGGTTTCTGAAGACTAAAGAAAGGTGACCCTTCTCCAGTAAGCTGAATTATCTTCAGAGTTATTTCTGTATCTCTTCTAACAGGAGTGAAGGAAAGATATCAGCAAACAAGAGACTGCTCCTTCTCCTAATCAGCAGCCAGAGCGGGTGGGGAAGATCTTCAGACTGTTAGTCCCTTCCTCCTTTCCTTCCCCATGCCTCCTCCCTAAGCTTTCCTGGCTTTTGAAACTTGCCTTTCAATTAGATCACTTCATACCAGCCTTAATCTTCGGTCTTTCTTCTTGGGGAATAACAACTTCAGGACTGTCATATTGAATCAGATCAAATGATGACAGGGTTTGTGATCTTCCTCTGCCAGTGACCTATAGCAGATGCTCTGGGTACTCCAGCATCTATCCTCAGCTTTTGTACTTGGCTGTTTGAAGCTGCAGAAGACTCAAAATTTGACCCAATTCTTGTCACTTTCAGTGCTGCTTACAGAGGTCTGATTAGTCTAGAAAGTCACATACAACTCTGGTCAGCTTTTGTTGAGCTTCCAGACAGCAGGGAGCTCTGAGCAGACCAGCAGAACTGTCCCTGTACATCACCACACCAAGCTCATGACAGCTCACACTTTCCTGTGAAGCCTCTGGGCTAGAAAGGCAACAACGATTGAAATTTGTTTCTAAAATATATTTTTTTTACAATTAGTCCCCACACTAACCCTGGATATTTAATTACTTAGTGTGCAAGTGTGCTTGCTTCCCTGAGTGTATGATTTTTGTATCTGACACACAACATCTTGTCTTGCTCACAGGGCTGTTTTTTCCCTCCTACAGAATATCCTTCACAGTGTCCAGTCAAGCCACTGGTCTCTCCTAAACTGACACAATTATGTTCTGAACCTGGATTTGTTCTTTGCTTCTGGGAAATGGCTTTATCAAAGGGGTTTGGTTGTTGGTTTTGTTTTTTTTTTTCCTTCCCTAAGACAATGTATTGGCTCTGCTGAAGTGTTCCTGCCAGTGAATGGCCAGTTACTGCACTATAATCAAAGCACATAATTGACCCAGGCTTTTGAGAAAGATGATATAGGATTTATTCTGAGAGATATGTAGGGACAGGAATACTTTCAACAATACAAGCCTCCTTTTATCATCTATTTTATTCTTATTTTACTCATAACTAATTTTTGTGTGCTTAGAAGGCTACGCCTTTAAAAATGTCTTTTTTTTTCAAACTTTGGAATGAAGAGCTGGTAATCTTCCCTGTTGTTGCAATAGTACATTGCTGTGATAAACCACATCTATTACTGACAAGTGGCTTTTGTAATCCAATGAAGCAAAGTCCATGCTTACTCCAGAAGAACAAATGTTTTTGCCTAGCAAGTTCACTTTGCTTTTAAGCTAGAAAATAACGATGTTGCAATTTAAATCCTCATAGTACAACTGATGTTCACTTAGCTTTGCTAAAAGCACTGGGCTTGCTTGGCAGTGAAAATGTCTCATTTAAAATCTCTCTCAGTTGATACAGGTATGTGTTTGTACATAAAACCACGGAAAAGTACACAAGCTTTCGTATACGATGGTTAAACCTTGCTAATGCAGGGACTCTAAAAATGAACTTCTGGAGTGCAACCATGGAAACAATGAAAAATGGGAATTCAGCTAGCTTTTCTGGCATTTGTGGATCTTTCCATGAAAGCACTACAAATCACAGACTTAAAATGCACAATAGGCTTATTGTTTCACAATGTTTCTTTTTCCCCATTTTGGTTGAAAAACCCAAGGCATAATCAAACATCAATGGAGAGCATGGCAAAGGAAGAAGTTAAACTTTCAGAACAGATGGAACTTTTTATGTAATTAGCACTTCAGCCGGCTGGATGGGCAGGAGCTAGAGCTAGTCAAGCAAAGCTGAATCAATCTATCCATTCGATGCTTTTCCCCACATGACTCCAGAGCATTATGAAATTTTACCAGCAGCCCAGAATTAAGTGAAATGAAACAAAAAGTTTTTATTTATTTGAAGTAAAAGTTTTCTAAATGAAGGTTATCACTTCTTCAATGCTTAGCTCTGCTTACCTAAGAGTTACAGATACACTGTTGGAAACAAGCTAACACCCAAAATAGGGATGTGCAGATAATGCAAAATACCTCGTCTGTTGACTGATCACAGGCACTTTGCTAGCCAGCTCTCAAGTGTCCACGGGTGACTACTGGAGAGGATATTCTTAACATTCTCATCAGCACTTGAAACCTCGACTTATCTCCTAATCCTACCAGCAACACATTTCAACAGCCACTTACGAATGCACAGGCACTACTGTGTGAATCGCTTCCCAAAACACGCAGCTGTCTGTTCTGGAGCCGCTCTTTCCCTTCCCTGCACTTCCATTTCAAACAGCACCACTGCGCTAACTTGCTATGTGTGATTGCTACAAAGCTCTGTCAGAGCAACTTGCTCCCATCAATGGGCTCTGCCAGTGTGGACGCAGAGCCAGCAGCTTCCCTTAGCTTCTCCAGCTGTAATGAAAGAGGACAACTACTGTTTGTTAAACAACACGGCCACGCTAAGTGTACTTACTGCAAAGTGCCAAACGTTCAGCAGTCGCTCCCCTTCGCAGGGGAGCGGCTCCTAAAGCGACTTTTACAGAACTGCAAGATGAGCCGTCTCATTTTCTGAGCTTTCCCGCTTTCAGTGTTTTCGCCTCCCTCCTTCCAGAGGAAGGAACGATACAAATACCTGACTTGTAAGTCAGCTCCCAAAAAGGCTGCTGTAGTGTTCTATTACATACTTCCCTTCCCACTACTCTAGCGCTAACCAGCCAATGCATTCAGCTGTGCAAAAAACAGCAAGTGCTTTTTGACCTTCTTTGCCCAGAACATAACAGCCAGAGACGAGCCAGCTCTCCGGGTGTTAGGACATACCCTGCGCTACAGCTGAAGTGCTGCCGTAGCACTGAGCCAAGAGAGCCAGAGGACTGGGCACAGCCTAAACTGCGCTCACAGCGTATTCTGCCTGCAATCACGTATCACCCACGGCTCATTCATCCAGGCAGGCTGCTGGTCTTGCACATATACAGGCTCCTGGTGCATTACCCAACTTGCTCAAAAAGCACTGCTCTGTACCACACCTGCATATCCTTACAGAGAAAAAGGTGGGTTTGGCCACTTATAGGCACTCTTGTTGAAGGAGCCAGAGCATCAGTCAGAGCAGATTTACATAAAAACTGCCCGACAATATGATGCTTTTTGAATGATCTCAATATTTTGATTATAAAAGCCTGTGCTTGTTCCCCCAAAGATCAGTGTGTACCGTTCCCAGAAGGCACAGCCTCCAGCACTATTCATGCTCCTACCTCTCCTCCCAGACCAATCCTTATGTCAGGCAGGCTCACTTCTGGAGAGCGGAGAAGGCAATCCAGTGAACAGATCTGCCTGTAGAGTCACAGTGCTGGGTCAAATTGAGGCTGTAGTAACACCTAACACCAGCTCCAGAGGCCCTTCTCTCCCCTCACTACCTGGGTCCTAGCCCTCACACTCACCTTCAGTGGCACAACTACAAGTCTGTTGTGCCATACTACAAAATATAGCCCTGAAGTGGTGCAGATGGGAATAAAAAGGTAGTGTGGGACAGCAGGAGAATGCTGGGACACACTTCTACTCCAAAGCCACAGCATCACAAATCTGCACCCAAAAGAAACTTAATTTCTCATTCTTCACGCAACATCTTATTGCACACACAGTCAAGAATTGTATACATTTCTGCTTCACTTTAAACGTTAAAAATATTAAGTAGCATTTACTGCATTACATAACCATATTCAGATTGTACAGACACGCAGCGTAGTCACATAATGGTGTTAAACTTCTTAATCCAAGAAGAGGCCCTTGAAGCTTGCAAAGGCAAACAATTTTTGCTAGTGAACTTTTGAACCTCAGTTGAAGACCATGTGTCTGCTAAGAAGAGAGACAAATTTATGATAGTTAGCATCACTGGCAACCTGGGAAGGTTCTGTTCATTGGTGATCCCAAGGACACAAAAAAAAAAAAGAGAGAGAGAGAGAGAAACCCCCTTTTTAGGCTTAATGAACCAAGTAATAAATTCACATTCTAAGGCTAACCAGAAGCCACTTCTAAGCAGTTATTCAGGGAAGTCCCCAAGACAAAGAAATATAAGTACTACTAATTAGAAAAAAGTATGTTACTGTTGCCCTAAGCTGTAAGGGGAGCAATTATAAATAAGAACAACTAGAGTATAGCTGGAGACACCAGAGTAAAGAACTAACGGAATGAAAATCCCAGAAATCTTCAGCCTCCCGGGCAGCCTCCTACGCTCTCAGACATGCAAAACTGCATTGTTTATCTTTATGCAGAAAGGACTTTCCCCAATGATATTTGGGAAAGAAGTTCCAGTATAACCATCAATTTCTCCTGCTTCAGTCACACAAATAAGCTTCTTTTTTTAGTAGAACAAACGCAGTTCCTAAAAAAATCCCCCATAAAATCTTATAATTCTCTGTACTACTCAAATACTCCACATCCACTCCTACGACTGCAATCACGTAAGTACTGTGATGTTTGTGCGGCATACTAAATACTGTGAAATTAAGAGCTGGATTCTGTTTCCTAGTCAATAGCATAAGAAATGGGGTCACTGCACTGCAACTGAACAAGGAAGTCTAGAAAGGGCTGTATTTTGAAAACTTCTGGCATACAGTATTTAAAGAAAACCAACCAGACTATAACCCATGCCAAGCCCTTACATATGTACTACGTGCGCAGTTACACACGTACTAAGTTCTATGCCAATGACTCGCCATAAGCAGCTCAATGGGATACTTCAGTGTGTTAACTAAACTACAAAAGTAAGCTTTGGCAGTGAACAGACCATCCTTCTCTCCAGGATTTAAACTGGGGACATAGGATGTGCAGTTAACAACTTAATCCCAGCAAAATTAGGCCTTTGTGATTGTAATCTGACTTTTCCAAACAATTTTTCACACACCGTTTATGAAATAGGAAAGATTATGCTTTAAAAAACATACCTTAAAGAGTGTCACAGTAATTTCAACATTTTCAGGAACTGGCCATACCACCACCCCACGGTATGGGTTCTTGATTCCAGGCTGCCAGCTATGAGCCTAAAGGAACAAAAGAAACAGTTGTCTTAAAGTCATTATAAAAGCGCTGACTCAACTCTCACGGGACCCAGTGCGTGTAGGTAGATGTAACATGTCACTGAGTCCAAAAAGGCTGCGTTCTTAAACCTATGAGTCTACTGAACACTGTAAAGGACATCATTAAGAACGACAGTAAGGAAACTCAGGCCACTAGCAAGCTTTTTTTTTTCCACCGAACTAAAGCTGTTCCTCACAAGGTCCTAACCTCTATTATTTTTTTAAGTACTAGCACAGGTCAGGACACTCAGAGCCTTGCAAAAAATTAAGGCCTTATGGCCAGAGCTTCTGTAGCAAGATGAGCTTTATTTTGTTTTTATCCAGATGAAGGAATGCGTTTATTTAAAGAACACATGAGTACAGCACATAGTGCAGGCTTAACCACATTTAGACCTAAATAGAGCAAAAGGCAGTTTTATTTGAGGAAAAAAAAAAGGCAAAAACTATTATTTATAGTACAGATTAAATGCTACTAGAACATTTAAATTCTTAAGAACTAATATGCTGGGGTACCTACACCTAGAAAAGATAATGAAAAAACAGTGAAATAGACTGAGAACTTGTCTACCGTCAAGTATCAGTTTGGACTGATGTAGGATCTGTATTTACATTTTAACAGCTAGTCCTGAAAAACACCATGTGTGAGCATTTCTGTTTCAAATAAGTATGCTTTTTTCCAAGCTCAACTTAATCCACTTTGTGATGCTGTAAAACAAATGAGGGAGAGATGCTGATGCAACGAGTGACTGCTGAACTGCATGGGGGTCATTAAAGATCTGTGGAAGTTTTATCAGGAAAGAATGTACAATCTACTTACTGCTATCTAAAGCCAATTAACTCGGCTTTTTTTCTTAATTCTACAGCATCACTCATTGCAGTTTTATACTCCTTCCAACACTCAGAACTTCAGATTAAGACTGCCTATTTGAACAAATTTTTGCTGTAACAAGGTTAGTAGGACATGTGCCTCAGGTTGTCAGGCTCCCTAAGGTTGCCTGGGCAACTTTAACCATGACTTTGCTATACCAAAGTGGGAAAGACAAAGGTGGTGAAACAGTCCCATTCAATCACACAGAGGCAATAACTCTCTGCTGCTCTGTACTGTAAGCAGTGTGTACTCCAGATGCCACATTCATATCAGAGAGCCCTATAACACGTGCCTGCTGCTTCATGAGCCTTCTTGCATTCAGCTGGGCTTTCACTGGAGCCTGCAGCTTCACAGGTACCTCCACTGTACTCGCTCTAATCCCTCAATCCTCACAAAGCAGAGGTCTGCAGATTAACTACAGGTGACAATAACTGCTAGGCCGTGGGGACAAGGAGAAGAAGGACAAGGCTGAGGAGCTGGGAAGAGATGTGAAGCTGAGGAACGGGGAAGCTGCTGGCAGAATCCAGCCTGTGCAGCCACCAGAGAGCCCCACCTGCCTCCGCAGATACATGCGTGCAGCACACTCATTTCCATCCCATTATTTTTATTTTCTTGCTGAACATTGCCAGCTCTCCTGTGGTTTTATCACAAGTTTTTCCATCTTTGGTGTTCTGCTTAAAACCCCAGCTCCCAAAGATGCCTAATTATATCAGAAATTTCAGCAAGTTTCTATGCTTTGTGCTTGCAGAGTAAATTTAAATAACATTACTTGGGGCATCTGAAGAAAGGAATTTAAAAAAAAAAAGAGCAACTTAAAAATAGTAGAAATTGTGTTCTTTCAATTCCACGAATTTCAGCCTACTCTCATTATTCTAAAGCAAGCCTGGATGAATTTCTGAATAACTGAGCAAACAACACTGTTCATAGCTTTACTCTGCAAGTGTATTTTACAAGAAAAAGATGTTTTGGGAGCAGCAACACGTACCACAGTAGTTGTCATCCCCATCACAGCCTCTCGAGCTCCAGCTTCATGTCTCTCCTTTCCATGCGACCCACAGTCCCCCACATCATTCTCAGCTTTTCCGATGGCACAAGGCGGCGATCCAGAGCCAGGCACATGCTCACCTGCCAGCTAGCCTTGTAAGATAAATCGACTTCTCCTCTACAGGGGCACTCCATCCTCTTTCCAGATACCAATTTTCACAAAACTAATAGGAGCTCATGGCGTGTCTAGAACCTACACTTTGCTGCTGGTTTTGGCCAATACTGACAATTACATCGAACTTGCGATGTCCAAGGTCCAAGCACTGACAGCCTGCTCAGCTGAGGATCGCTTGTTCCATTATAAAACAAACTAGAAAATAAGCATTCGCTGGTGCAGGCAAAGCTTTATTTCAAGCCCTTTATCAGCATTGCCTCCCACCAGGAGAGTTAGTGATACACAATAAACACACACACGGATATATATACGATTTTCTGTCACTGTGGCAGGCATGTCACTGAAAGCAACAACCAGGGGACAAGCCTTAGCTAATGAGCTTTTAAAGCAAAGCTGTTCTGTGATCAGCTGAATGTTATTAAATCATCCTTCAGCTTTGAAAAATAAATACTGTACCACACAAACAGCACGACAGACAAAGATAACATCAAAACTATGTCTGGGCTGTTGGGAAGGAGAAAGGGAAAGGGGAAAGCAAAGCAGGGAAAACACAGAGAAAAGGCTAACAACGATGATAATTTAAAATTACCGTGGAGAGTGTTATTCTAACACAGTATTTCTCATGTCAGGGACCTCTGTGCTGCAGTTTCTTTAAGTCACATCTGGCCTATATCAAAGAACCTTTTCAACCTCCAAATTATAAGCCTTGACTTTGATATGTGAGCTGGATCAGGCCACCTCTGCGCAGCAGAATCCCCAACACTTCCAGACAGGCGATGGCTGTCAGGGCTCAGCCAAGGCGAGGCGTTGCGCCCGTGCAGTACATTTCCACCCTAATCCTCACTTGTAACTAAATTTCCACTGGGTTGTGCCTTCTAGACCCATTTGTTCCTCATCTCCTACTAGTCTTCACTAGCCATCTCCCCTTGTCTCTGAACCCAAGGCGGCAGAAGTGGCCAAGCAGAAGTGACTGCTGGCAGCAGATGCCTCACCCACAGCCCTCCCCTTCCCAGACTCATCTCCTAAATCCAAGGGACGAGAGCCATGGCCTGGAAAGAGAAGCAGAAATGCTCTGTTACGTTTCAAGGAGAAACGCAACTCCTCCCTTTTTCTGCCAGTGGAAAATGAGAGGAGAGGACGTAGCATGAAAGCTCTTTTAAACCAGGAAACAGGAGCTACAGGAGGGGTTGCTGAAATACCCTATAAATAGAGTAGGGCTGTGAATGACATTGTCCAACCTACCGCATTGCTCTGGCACAAAACTGATGACTGTTAAGAGGCAGAAAGCCATTTAAGAAAGGACGTGGAGGTGAGCTTAGACTCACACAAGCACTTCAAGCTACCCAGTTCTGAGATTTTTTTCCAGTTTTCTCTCTAAAACAATCCAGACAACCTGCTTTGCAATCCACTGTTCGTGCTGTTGTGAACATCACAACTGTTCTGCTGTGCTTGAACTGTCAAAACAGACTTGATACCTCTGCAGTTTTGGCCTCTGGTTTTAATAAGAAGGGAAGAATCTTTAAAATAGACTGAAATCAGCAACTTACAGGGCCAGATAATTAAAATGTTCAACACTCCATACGATAATGCATATATAACACACCAAAGAGCTTACAAACTGTACTCAAAAATCAGTGAAACACTGCTGAAAATACTGAACCTCGTGTCAAGCAGGCTTCAATAGTCAATAGTTTCAAACACAAAAAGAGAGCTCTGATGTTTGTGCAGATTCTCAACACTTAGTATTAAGCTATTATCAGCAAGGTACAGTCTCTCTACTCTTGGGAAGCGTCCACTTTTTGATTGTGTGAAACAGCAGAGTCTCACACACCTCCCTCACCTCATGCACAGGCTCGACAAACTCAAGTCTTGTTCTCCAGTAGTTTCGAATGAGGAGCACAGAGTGGGCTTGCTTTTACAAGTGGACTGAATTGTAAAAGTAACATTTCCCAGCATCGCTGAAACTCTTGTACCAAAAGGGGAAATATTACAGAAGACTATAAAGCACCTCTATCTAGTTCAACATATGTCAATACATTGATTGAACAAAAGAAGATGAGACCAGGTCACCTGAGGGCTGCCTTTGGTACATCACCTTTCCTTATAATTAGTCACCAGGGGCTGACCTTGACCATAGGAAACTGCCTCCCACTCTGCAGGGAAATTTGGACAACAGCAATTAACAGAGGTTCTGGAGAAGATGACGACATCACACAGCTTTCCCAAATACAAATACATTTCTGTGGAACTTGGAACAAACCAGGTAATTTTATAAACACTTATTTTTGAAGCACTGTCTTCCCATCTAGAAAAAACAGTTACTATAAATTCTCTGTAATATAAGAAAGTGTATAAATATTTATAAATCCAGTGTCATCCTCTTACAGGGAGGAAGGGAAGGTAGCAACACCAAAAAACCCTACCAAACCTACACCAGAAATTTTTACCCAGTTCTGGGGCAGGTAGGGGGGGAAGATGGGGACGGACAAACACCAAACCATGAGAGACTGAATATAAACATTCCCTACAGTCACTTCTAAGCTATCCAGATGACAGAACATAAACAGACCAATCAATAAAAAAAGATAAAGTTGAAGACAGCCCCAAATCAGGAACTTTGTTTTCAAACATGAAGTCAATAAATGCCACCACCAGCTGTTCATCACTTCATCACAAAGAAGATAAGGCAGATGCAGGCAAATCAGCTAACTAGAGTACATCATGGAAGTCACTTCCCCAGCCCCTGGATGTAGGGGATTTCATGACCTGGCACATACGCCATTCCTATCATCACAGAATCACAGAATGTTAGGGATTGGAAGGGACCTCGAAAGATCATCTAGTCCAATCCCCCTGCCGGAGCAGGATTACCTAGACCATATCACACAGGAATGCGTCCAGGCGGGTTTTGAATGTCTCCAGAGAAGGAGACTCCACAACCTCTCTGGGCAGCCTGTTCCAGTGTTCAGTCACCCTCACCGTAAAGAAGTTTTTCCTCATATTTATGTGGAACCTCCTGTGTTCCAGCTTGCACCCATTGCCCCTTGTCCTGTCAAGGGATGTCACTGAGAAGAGCCTGGCTCCATCCTCATGACACTTGCCCTTTACATATTTAGAAACATGAATGAGGTCACCCCTCAGTCTCCTCTTCTCCAAGCTAAAGAGACCCAGCTCCCTCAGCCTCTCCTCATAAGGGAGATGTTCCACTCCCTTAATCATCGTTGTGGCTCTGCACTGGACTCTCTCTAGCAGTTCCCTGTCCTTCTTGAACTGAGGGGCCCAGAACTGACCAACTCTGCTCACTGCTGCTTACAGTTTTCCTTGTCTCTACAAAACAATCTCTTTCCTGACCTTTCAAAACAAAAATATTACATTATTTCAAGAGCCTACCCTTCCAGATGCTTTATGTTACTCATCTGCTTTCTCCCTTCTTCACTATCGCCTTGTCTCACCCTGCCTCTGTTATGCAGGATAACTGCAAGTTACTTTGCGGTAAGATCCTAGAGCTGACCATAATATTTTAAGCCTCCTGCAAATTATGGAACAGTTTATCTTTATGAATCAAAAATATGTTCCTATAGCCAAGCCCTCAATATTGTTTTTTAAAAGCAAAAGTCAGAACCAGACCTACCATTATTTCTCACCTGCAGCCCCAGGAGTGGTTTTATTGTGAGTCAGCAAGCTGCTGCTTTTCTTTCCCTGCTAAAATTTTGCCTATTGCCTGTGATCAGACCAGCTCTGCTACTTGACTCTGCGACAGGCTCTTCAGGGTACAAGAGCCAAGCAGGAGCTCGACGGGCTCCAATAGTGCTTAGGGCAACTCAGCTTGTAAGGATAGTCCAGTGGTTTTTTTTCAATGTTATCCAGGCAGAACACTTAGACAGGAAGAGAAAAAAAAATTAATAACTCAAAGAGGAGAAGCTGACATTAAGCAGACAGATCCTTCATCTGGTGCCTCCACGCCAGCAGTGTGGCTTGTGAAGACTGAGCATTGCTCTAATTTACTCTGTGTGATGAGTCCAACCAAAGCCATACATCATCTGGGGACAGCCACAGGTCAGTATGATCCAGCTGCTAACGGACCTGCTGGAAAAGGAACAGACTGGGAAAAGCTGCCGATTCCCCCACACCAAAGAAAACCTCAACTGGCAGTTTGTGGATGGCTGCTGCTTCTTCTGTACCATAGCTCAGGATCACAAAGGGAGGAGGCAAATTAAAGACCATACTCCAGACTACAGCTTGCATCCCTTGAAATCACTGTGCTTGGCCCTCCAGTTAAAGAGGCTGGGCACCAGAACAACACTCCCATCGCATTCCCACCCTTGGATGCAGTCCAAAAAACCCAGCACGTGCCGAAGAACAAAGTTCAAAGACCTGGAAATGCCAGGCAACCTTTGTTGAACCCACTGCTGTCCGTGTTCATTGAGAGCAGATGAGGAAACTAGCAGATTCCCACAGGTCTTCCCATGAATATCTTCAACACATCAGCACACAAATGTGTTACAACGGTAATTATGCATCCATGTATTACTGCTAAAAAGCTACAGAAATACTGCTAAGCTTGGAAAATGAGCAAAACCTTGTCTTCACTAGGAAACAGATTCTCTAGCACTGGGCTAGCTGTTCAAACTTAATTTCACACATACACACTCATGACATACGCCGTAAATACATGACTCATGCTATTTCTTTCACCAAACCTTGCCTTATTCACTGCCCACGATAAATGATGCTCAGATAAAGAGCCTCTTCGCCTTCTCACTAAGCAGTTTCTGGCCTTATCTACTGGGCTTTTTATTAAAAAAAAAAAAAAAAATAGAACTGGATGCAGATTTATTTTTATTATAGTTTTCTGGGACATCCATCACTGCACCTCAGAATGTCACCAAAATCTAACTTTATGGGATCCCTGGAAAAAAGAAGGGTATTATGGTCCCCCATTTACAAGCAGTAAGAAAGTAGCCAGTTTCCATTAATTTTTGCATGGTCTGCTTACATCAGCTAGGACCTTACTTTATAGGGATTAAGCATGAAACAACCTTTTTTTTTGTTTCCCAAAGCAGACTTTTTTCACTTCAAGTGCAATGATGGCTGCTTAACACTGCTGCAAGTCAGCCCCCATGCCCCAGACACCCACTAAATGGAAACATACATCAAATCTCACTTTGATACTCTACCTAGCCTCAGTCAGGAACTTTGTAGATGAGGATGGGACAAAACTGAACTCACTAAGGCAGCTTTTAACCACATAACAGTGAGGCAGAGTTTTCTGTTCATGTCCTATATCTTCTTTAACAATCACCCCCCAGCTTCTTTATCGATTAAGCAGTTTCACTCATCACTCAGTCCTCATGCTCTCCCTAACCACTGTCTGCTTAACGAGGTGGCAATGCTGTAGGAAAACAATTTGCAGTTGCCTTTTAAAGACTATATCATATGCCTAAAAGGCTATGCACCGACCATTAGAATGATTCCTCCTAATTTTGACCGCTTGCATTTGCAACCCAACCTGATTTCCTTACTTTACTAACAAACCGAGAAGCCCCAGGAGCGCCATTACTGGACTGCGCTGGTCCCAGGCAGTCATCAACATGTCAGAGGCACAACATGCCTTTGTAACTCCAGTTAATAAAGAAGCTGGTAGTGACAGGCAGGGCTGGCACTAGGCAATGAAGTAGACAAAAAGGGCAACAGATTGCCAAGGACAGCAAAACAGGTGACCCAACTGCTGCTTTATGGATGGCATATCCTTGAAAAAAGGCTGGGCAGGCTGCTGTTGTGGACAAGAAGGGATGCTTTTTACTCCCTACATACAGATCCTTTTTACTCCCTGGCCCTCTGCTTCTCTTCGCTCCGCTTCTATTGTTCAAGTCCTTTCCCTGTTCCCAACATCGTTCCTTCTCCTCTGTGTTTAAACAGTTTTTGATGAACCTACAGCGGAAGTGCTGAATTCACAGGCAAGGCACCTTCTTTCAGTTTTGATACAAAAAAGGATCTTTGAAGAATAATTCTGTCAGGCACTCAGAAGCAAGTGCAAATTTGATTCTTCAGCGGTGTATAATTCAACCGTAATCCTGTGTGTGTTCAGAGGAAGAGCAGAAAGTACCTCCTTGACATCATAGCAACATCTCTCTTCAATTTGAAATTTCTTAGTTCAAAGCCTGGAAATGCAAGAGCCTCTCAGTGAAATGAAGGTAAACATATTTACAACACATTTTTCCCTTGTTCTACACTAGAACAAAGACATTCCTCCCCCATTCAAAAAAAAAAAAAGCAAGTCCAAAAGCCCCGGGCCTGAAAACCTGGGAGCAACATGCCAGTGTGACAGGGTAGCAAAGAGTAAGAGAAGTCCACTGCTTACAAGCTCCACTTCTGTAAACTATGGAGGCTGGTTACCACCTAAATGAGGTTTGAAAAGTTGTGGCAAGCCCCACCTACATAATTTTGAAGACAGACATTTGCACCAGCAGATTGGTGACTTCCCCCTCACGCCCCCCAAGCTGAAAGTTCATTTTTGATTGCTCAGTAATTCTGCCAAATATAGCAAGACTGCAAATCACCATCTTCTGTAAACTCCTGGCACACACGATGAAGATGCCCAGCTATAGAGAGCCATCTTGTCTTGACACACCTCTTGAGAAGCATCAAATTCAGACTTGCCCAGAGAGAAGGGATCCCAGAATAGAGCTGCACGTAACTTAAATTTGCATTAAGGTCAGTAACTGCTGGATACATTTATGATCCTGTATCCATCCATCAGACTGCCATTTAAACACTCTTTCTAAATGGTTATTGCTGTTCATTTGCAATACTTTAAAACTTACTATAATTTAACATTCCTACATCTCCTATCCTACATTTCTCACAGTAACAACTAAAATATTCAGACTCCTGCACATGATGTCTCCCATGATTTCTTCTAATGGAGGAACCACTCTAACAGTTTACTTGGAAAGAAAGTATGTGGGCCAGAAGGCATACCAAAACCACAGAAAACCACAAAAAATAAGTGCTTCAAAGGACATCAGGAACTCAGCTTTCAGCTCAACGGTATCTTAAGATTACATTAGTTAAGCAGGCCAGTTTCAGTATACATCTATAGCACCATCATACCATCTTCCAAGTTGTATCACATTTTTTGATGACATATGTACTTTCCCAGTACAAGAGAGACATGGAGCTACTGGAGAGAGTCCAGTAAAGGGCCATGAAAATGTTTAAGGGACTGGATTATCTCCCATAGGGGGAAAAACTGAGAAAGCTGGGACTGTTTGGCCTGGAGAAGAGAAGGTTCGGGGGGATCTTATCGATGTATATAAATACCCGAAGGCAGGGTGCAAAGAAGACAGAGTCAGGCTTTCCTCAGTGATGCCCAGTGACAGGACAAGAGGCAGTGGGCACAAAGTGAAACAGGAGATTCCTTCTGAACATCAGGAAATACTTTTTCACTGAGTGAGTGACTGAGCACTGGCACAAGTAGCCCTGAGACGTTGTGGAGTCTCCCACCTTGGAGATACTCAAAAGCTGTCTGGACACAGCCCTGGGCAACAACCTTTAGGTAGCCCTCCTTAAGTGGATAGGTTGGACCAGATGCCCTCCACAGGTCTGGACCAACCATAACCATTCTGTGAGTCTGTGAACTAACACAGGGATATCCCTCATTACCCCTAACGATCTGAAAAGTTCAGAAAAGAAATCATAACCTCTGAAGAAGTCTTTACAACATCTTTACAGTAAGGTAAGACTGTATCCCCCTCCTCCTCCTTCTTAAAGAAGCTGAAAAACATAGAAAATTATTAATGCTTTGTACTCACTGAACCCGGTATCCATCAAAAATAAAATAAGAGGAAATATTCATTTGACTTGCTTCCAAGAAAGCAATTAGATGAAACAAATATGTTGAATAAAGTATTTTACTGGGCGGATGACTAAGAGAGCAAGACCATTTATTGATCTACAGTCTTGGACCCAAACAGCTCAAATCATATCAACTACTTAAGCTTTAAAATTAACTCTATCCTCTGCCTAGGCCTCAGGGCCACTCAGCCTCTTTCATAGTACCTTTGTGGGATCTTAGTAAGCATGAATTAATTAGTTAGCAAAAGACTTTTCTGAGTCTCAGGTAAATCTGCCAGTTTATTCAGGAGTTGCTTCTACTGCCTGGTGACTAAAAGAGAGGACACTCACAGGAGGACATATCCTGGAACTTTATGGCCCAGCTGAAAAAACTTCAAGCCCAAGAAGCTGAGCGAGCGTCAGAAAATCCTCTTGCCTCAGTGATGTGTTGCCATTGCAGCCTACAGCATCACGCCCAGAACACCACAGGCAGAAACCCATCACTTCGCGAAGCCCTACTGGACTTCTGTTAGGGCTTCTGTTTCTGAACATATTCTGAATCTCAACAAACCAGTCATTCATGGACAAATACCTTGCTTTTCACCAAGCTTTTTAGGGTTACAATGCTTGTGTTAAGTACTGAATTTACTGTTCTATATTATCTTTTCTTTCTCTGTTCTACAGAAATTAAATGAAACTAAACTAGAAAAGTTATCATACAGTAAACCATAACAGACACCATACATCAGCAGTGACTGACTAGATACACACCATGCTATAAATTCAAGGTAACTTGAGCCAGTTTATCCTTCAATGAAAGAAGGATAGTCTGACTGGCTTCGCTGAAGAGCACGAACACAGAACAGGAGCAGTTATCTTGGAAAAGGTGCCAGACTATGTACACACCCTTGTTTACTCACTAGGTAACACCTTTGGGTTTTCATACCCTAAAGTAGAATTTAGGGTGCACACACTGGAGTAGGAATTTTGCTGTGCAGTCACTTTCAGTCAGTAACGAGTCTTCAGATAAAACAGCTTAGAATAGCTTAGATCTCAAGTTAAAAGACAAAATACAGCAAATATGCATGACAATCAAAAAAAGAAGTCAGAAAAAGAGGAGTACCAGTAAAAAAAACCCCAAAAGTCTCTCCTGAGTAGGGTAGGAAACCATGTATCACATTTTCTAAGCATTTAAGTTCTTCAACATATAATTATGTCAGGACATCTTCTCTATTGCGGGTGCCCTCTCTCCACTGTCCCAGAGTTCTTGGAAGTATCATTTTGAGTTACATGCATACACCTAAAGATGGTTTAGACCATCTCTATTTAACTCAAGTTAAAGAATTATTAAAGGCTGAGTTCCAAAACTTCCCCTCTGGACAAGAGCACTTGCCCTAAGTCCAACCAGGCTAAGAGGCAACAGTTATGGGGAGAGGGATAGAGCAAGTGCAGCTGAGTTATCTTGAAGAGGAGATGCTCCTGTGAAGGGAGGAAACCAGCATGCAGGCCTTTCCCCTGCAAACCTGTCCAGTGGTTAGGACACTTCTTTTCCCCAGTTCATTCATGTTGCACTTCTCAAGCTTTCAGACAGATGGGAGACAGCCCTACACCAGAGGACACAGGGCAACAAAATCCTGCAATATGATCAGCGTTCAAAGGCCTTTGCTTGCCTGCTGTATGCATGAAATAGGCTCCTCGCCTCCCTGGGCAACAACTTACTGCTAGGATTGACAAAAGATTTTACTCTTATTAGTCAATAATACAATACCATATAAGACACTGTCATATCAGACAGTGCAGAGGTTTAGAAATGCTTGCCATTTGTTTCAGTCTCAGTGTAAATGAAGAGTGTTGTGGTTTTTTTTAAGCTTCGTTTTCTATGGAAACCAAGCCACACACCCAGACTGTCTCGCCTTTCCCTTTGCCCCAGACCCAAAGGAGGCTCCAGAGAGGCTAACTGCATCTTAATGTCAGAGAACTAAAATTCAGCAGTCTAGACAAACTGAGCACCATTTAACAAAGAGACAGTAATCTCATAAGACTTTCAGATTTCTTACTGCAGGAAGAAAAGTAAGGTGAAGCTCACAGAAGAGAGGGCCACTCTGCTCGCAAACTTTTACACATCGAAAAACCCAACCGCATACAAGAAACTTTATGAATGCCCCAATACTGGACAGACTTCACTTGGAGCTTCCCTTTCCTCAGGCTACCAAGTCATTAGCCATAAAACACAAATTCACATGCTTCCTCACAATGTTTGTGGAAGTAAAATGTTAAAATTTAATTCAAATATACACTACTGGCTGAAAGAGCCTGCATGTATTCTTTTTGATTTGTAGTATTTTCAAGTTGTGAAATAGCCTCTTATTCAGACTTTATATCCCTGTTGCAGTGATGCCATTCTTTATTACTTTTTTTTTTTATTATGTTTAATACAGTTCGAGTAATGAAACAGATTCTCCTTTCTAATTAGGTCTAGCAATTAATAAGTAAAATTGAACTGATGATGATACAGTTCTGCTAAACAAATAACCGAAGCTGAAATCAGAGTTAAGTGTTTCCATAAATCAGCACTGACATCAACAGCAGCTTCTTCTGAACTTTACAGATGAACTGAGTTAAAAAGAAAAGAAAAATAATTAAAATATTTCGTATTTATTTGGCTGCTTCCTGCACTATAAAAACCTGTCCCTCAAAGAGCTGACCCTGCTTGTCACTGAAGTTGGAACTTATTAAGCAATCAACTAACCTTAGAGGATTTTCTTCGGCTTCTTCTTGTCCAAACCACCACTAGTTTATCTGGCTGCCTGTTGAAGATAAGGAAGAAACAGCTTAATTTACAACAGGATCAATATGTAAACAGTTTATTTTAAAACTCTTGCAATACATAATGACATCCTTAGTGGATACATTATCTCTTAAAAATAGCTCATCTAAAAACCACTCTCAGAATCAGTCATTTAACAGGAAAAATAATGCTGTATTTTTAGAAAAAGGCTGTCTGTCCTCCAGTCTGCAGACTAATGTCATCCTTCTCCTCCTGCTCTCCTTGCCTGTGGGCATCTCCCCAGAGCCAGCAGCATACCTGAGCACAAACTCTTCCATGGGGCAGAGAACAGGATCCAGCCTCTTTAAAGACACCTTGGAAACAATCCGGTACCCAAAATAAACATCAATGCAAACTCTAGTTTGAATTTCAGAGCAGACATACTGAAAAGGTACTGCTAAGTAGCAAACAAAACAGGCAACTTCACTTTTTCACCCTCAAAGGATTTTTTTTTTTTTTCCTTACTCGAACACCTCAAACAACAAGAGAATCAAGTCCTGTACTACTCCTCAAAATCTCCTTGGATGACCACAGACAGGTAAATCAGCACTTCCCCACCTTTCACTCAGAAGGACAAGCATGTCGAAATTCAGTACGGTTCTCCAAGCAACTGTTTGTTTGGTATTTCTAATTATTTTTGATATTGACCTAACTTCCAGGCTTTTTTTTTTTGGCCTACAATACACTTCCCATTGCATGACCACACTTCTGGTCCCACTTCCAGACCCATGACCCCTCTTCCGGAGACTCCTGACCCTCCATTCCGGCTTTGTTCCCTAGCTGATGACCCAACTCCCAGCAGCAAGCCTGACTGCAAATTCACCCGCAAACGATTTTCAATGGAATTCACATCTCCACTTAAAAGTACTAAGGAAAAAACCCTGCTACTCAGAGTTTTGAGACACTGGGGTAAGAATCCCTGCATTTCTAAAGCCAACAGCAAAACTTGTTTCCCGTTAAAAAGAAAAAAACATTGGGAAAAAAATGGATGTTACAAAGAAAAAGTCAAGATACAATGCACTCAAATCATTCATTAAAAGATGCACCCAAAAAATCCACACAAGGATTCTGAATAAAAAAAGCAGTGTTCACACTGCTATCCTAGTATTTCATCTCAGGGAGACTGTATCTACTTCACAACTACCTTTTCAAATGAGAATCCAACTAGTTTAACAGGCTGAGAGCTCATTTTAAGCACCAAAGTGCTGGCCACCGTATTACGTACCTTCCCATGGAGCTGTTAATCATTTCTGCAAGCTACAATAAAACTAATACATCACCTTCTATTTACATTTAAACACCACCAGAACTAAAGTTCTCCTGAAAAACAGAGTTAAAGGCAGATCCTGTGAAGGAATTGAGGACATCGGCTTTTATTTGCTATTCTGTATTGCACCTTATTCCTTTAATATATCCCTTGATTTCCAGGTTGGGATAAATTGAAAGTGAAATAATCTACTGCATTTTAAACTGTCTAAATTCACTCTTATGGCTTGTTTATGTGACCTAAATCATAGGTTGGTTCTGCTTGCAGCTTCTCCTGCAAAATCTTGCTTGGTAATGAGGTCATCCTGTTGTACTCTGAAAGCTCTTTGCTCACCTCTCACCTGGTCTTGTGTGTGTAAGGTTCTCATCTGTCGTCACACCTACATTCACTTTGACAGGAGCTGTGTTTGTGCCATTAGAAAAACAAAAAACACCCCCAAGCAATTTCCTTGAAGCAAGGCAACCCAAACCCATGCCTACAATGAACAATTTTTTCCGGAGTTATTTCACTTTGCACTTTAAAGCTGACTTATTCTCATTTCAGAAACTAGCTCGTGAACTAAATTTAATTTAACCTTGACTCATTCCATCCTGAGCTTGCCTCTGAGCACAAAAAATATGCCAAAAGCAGGGGAAGAAAAAGGAAAAAGTTAAAAGAAGATGCATTTCTGCAGTGCCAGTGGCCACATCGAAGACAACCCTCCCTCTGATAGCGCAACTCTGTGTCCCATGGGTCACACAAATAGGAGCTTCAGAAGGAAAAGGCAGGACAATGCCTGCAGAAGTTAAGGGGAAGTGCACAAGTCCACAGTGCCACCAGCTCTCCACCTCTTCTCCCTCTCATCTAAAGGGACACAGTGCTCAGCAGCATATCTCCTCCCTGTTCCTTCTCGCCAGGGCAGCCAGCCACTATACTTGAGGTGGCCTTGGCCTGCTCAGGTGTACAGGAACACCAGGTATCAGATAACCTGTAAGAGACATTCTTCATGGTATACTTAGTAGATCACGAAAACACTGAGTTTCAAAACGTGGATTTCAAGAGTAAACTTCCACAAGTTTTCATCAGAAGAGCACTCAAGTCTCCAGAGATCCTGTGAGGGAGGCTAAGAAGGATCCTACCCAGGTCCCTTCCTTTCCTGCAGCTCCAGCTCAGGTAACGGAGATGCTGCTTTGTCCCTCTGGATCTGCTTTGATCTTGTCTTATTTATCTTGGCATCAGAAGTTATTTTTTTTCTTACAATGGCACTGGATCATCTCCCCAAACGGGAAACATGCCACAAGCTGGAAAAGTGAAGCAGCACACCCAGCTCCACGTGGTGCCAACATCTAACCAGGAGGCCAACCCTGATGGAAGTGGCCCAAGACCAGTTATACACATGTGCAAACAAACAGGCCAAGAAAAGCAAGACAGCAAAGCAAGGAAATGAGGAGTGTCAGTGTCAGCACCAAAGCAATTAAATTCAAAGTAGAAATGAATCCACACCTGCATTCCTGCAATGTAGACACTTTTTCATTACAGGGTACCCTAGAAAAGACCCATGGCTATGCCAAATGCCTCAAAAAAAGAAAAGAAAAAAAGAGGCTATATGTAGACATAACACAGTCATTCTGAAAAACTTAAGTAGCATAAAACAATTGTCAAGGGTTGATAAGTTCCAGTACAGAAATCCTTTCAAATCTGGACTTAAAAAAAAAAAAAAAAAAAAATCAGAGATGGGCAGTAAAACATGGCCAGTAAAACATGGCCAGTCACCTCCTGTGATACTGGTATGTGTGTGTCCCACGTTGGTAACTGATCTTACATTTAATTCTAATGCTTTCGTTTCATTTTAAACCATGCCATTGCGTGCTTGGCTTTTAGACAGATTGTCAGAAACAGCTGGTACTTCAGTGCAGTTCTCCAGTGGGAGCTGTGTCTGCATCACATACACACAGTTATCACCAAGCCTGGATTTATTTCCCAATTTTGAAGAACTCCCTCTGCCAGGAATATAAAGAAACACACTAACATGAAAAAGCCAACCAGAGTTTCAATTCAGACTGAGAAGACCAAGCCACACTGATGGGAGAGCATGAGCAGCACTTGCTCCCCCAGGCTTTTTCATCAGTGTATTTATTTTTTTAAGTACCAACTAAACTTTGCTCCCTCAGCTTCACATATAAGAGAAATCCACACCCAGAGGTAGTCTGCTAAGGCAAAACAAAGAATGCTGTCATGATATGGAGACAGAAAATTTAGCAAAATGTGATGGGGAGAGGAGGGAAGAGAAGAAAACATCCCAAAGGATGAGTTTCCCCACTAAGTATAACCACATGCTGCTTAACTGAAACAAAACACAAAGAACAGCAGTTTTTCTAAAAGATTTTCTTCAAGAAAGTCACAAATTCAACAATTTTAAAATATCTCCACAGAACTGTTTTACAAATAAAGCCAAGAGCAACCTTCTCTTCCACAATCTGTTCATTGCTCTTTTATGCCAATATACTTCTAGAAGAAAAAGTCCATCTCACATTTTAATCAGCAAATTTGCATTCAAGGTTGTTAGGGATGTCTCAGTGTTAGGAAACTGCCAAAACCACACAATGCAGTTTCCTCATTTAAAGCATTTAAGTAACATTTTCTACTTCAGACTCCTCCCCTCCTTCAACATCATAAACCTAGGCTGCTCATTAACGAACAATAAAAGCAAATAAAATCCCTTCTGAAGAATTAGGCTGAAGACCAGTTTTAGTATCCTTTATAAGTTTACTTTGCAAACTCAGATATCATTCCAAATACAAAATCCACAGTGGTGCAAGCTGAACAAAAACTAATTGTCAGCTACAAAAAAAAAAAAATTAAAAATTAATTTCCTGTGCTGCACAAACAGTATTTCTCATTCCTTTAAACACATCAGCTTTTAGATATTCACTTATTCAGCTCCAGCAAAGCCAGTATGCTTAAGGTAAGGAATAATACACCGCTAAGTCTAAGATGATGGGGTTGGAGTGGGGGAAAGAACTGGGTTTTAGCTCAACAGCTACATCTCCACACTAAGTATTTGCTTCAATCTATATAATTCAACACCACCAACCTTTCAGTGGGAGTATTTAATACTATACTGGAATTTAACTTGACTGCCTTGGTGGTGCTTTGCATTTCACCCCATGTTAGTATGCAGCATCACCAAAGTAGCAGCAGCCCCCTAGAAGGGGAAGTCGAAGGAAGCCAGCAGCACTGGGACATCAGATGCTGCCACCGTGACAGGCAGGGACCAAGCCTCAGGTACTGAAGGATCCTGCTTGGATCCAAACAATCGTATTTTATAAAGCCTACCATAAACTTGTACTTGCTATTTACTCATTTTTGTGTGGTTCACGAGAAACTATTACTGAAGAAAGGCAATCTATTTAAACTTACTTTCTTATTTACAAGTAAAACTTACTCACAAAAGCAGGGAAGATTATGATTTCAGTTTGTGGCTCAGAAAAAGAGCTTCATCGCTGCCCTGCATACTAAGTAACTAAAATGAGATTTAAAATAGAGATTAATAAAACATCTATAATTCAAAACCATGCTTGCTTTTCCTGTCAGATGGAAGCCATGATTCTGGTATCTTCAATTCTCCCATTGAAACAATTAATTTAAAAAAAAAAAAAAAAAAAGATAAAATATTGGAACCAGACTTTGCCATATCCACAATTTTTAAATAAAGTAATAAAAACATTCCATAGACTGGAAAAAACTATGTAATCTGATCATCACCTTATATACCGCAAATTTCACCAATTGAAAAGGAGATTGTGCAAGATTCAAGGTCTTCTGGGGTTTGGTTTGATCATTCCAGGAAATACTTGGCACAATGTTTTGATTACAGAACTCTCCAAATACCATTTGTGAAAGAAGGACATGAAAGGTATCAGTCTCCTGTTAGCTCTTGTTTTGTAAACCTTTTAGCAGAAGCAGATAACATTAACCAGGATCTATTTCTCCACCAAATTCACGGCTTGATAACAGAAAACTACAAAGACTTATGCTTAGAATCTGCTGTTGGAAAGAACTGCAAATGCACTTAACTTTAATTATGGCCACTGAAGCCAATGGTAAGACCAATTACTAACAACCCCTTGGTGAAAGGAGAGAAAATAGGTAACAGTATTTGTTTGTAACAAGTTATCATTACGTTTAATAACATTCAATAATCTTTAAATGCCTGTAATGCACAAGGTCCCTTTTTTGTATGTACACAAACCACTACAGCCTGCATGGTTTTTTGGCATCTAATTGCCTAAGCGTTGGGGTTTGCTTTTTTTTTTTAATTTTTGTTTTTTTTTTTTTTGTGGTTGTTGAGCTTATTCTATTGTTACTGTCTTTGACGTGAACTGCATTAATTATCACAGGCTGCTAGATTACTCTTGTGAAGCAAGCTTAAAAGAGTACAATTAACAAGAGAAGCAGCAGTGTTAACACAATAGCATGCAGATGCACCTACTGAAGGATAAAAATAATTACTTGAGGAGTAATGTCAAAGTACTTCTGATAAGAATTTTTTTTATTTTTTTTAAAATAACCTTTTGTCCCCTCTGCATTGTGCATATCGGCATGATGTGCGAGGATTTCATTAGGAACCAATACCCCCTCCCCACCAGCAAACAGCTTACTACACGACTCCTGGAATGCTATCAAGGCTCTCTACTGGTCTCAAAAATAAATGTGATTGGTTCTACACCACCGTTAATTTGGGATGAACGTTGCTTTTCCTCATTTTACAGGTAATTACTTTGAAAAGCTCTCTTTGCAGTGCAGTATTCTGCTCTGGGACCTACATTATACCACGTATTACCATTAGCCAAGGAACTAATCAAGTGACACCCTTTTGCGAGCCTTCTACTAAATTTTTTCCTTCAGAATTTCCTGTTGGTCATGATCAATGAAATTCCACGGCTGCCTACAACTCCGGGAAGCACAGTCAAGTCACCACTGATGCTTTAAACAGGCCTAGAGATGCTGGTAAGAATGATGTCATGTGTTGATGCATTTGCCAAATGAACCCTCTCGCTGAGTGAAGGTACAGCACTGATTGCAAAAGCCAGAAACATTAAGCAGAAAATAAAATGCTGTGCAGATAAAACCCATCTGAGCTAATTATAAGATGAAGTACATTACGAGATGAAGCTCTGCATTTCAGGAAGGGGTTTGGGGTTTTCTTCCCTGCCTTCCCTTAACTTCCATGATGGAAGTATATTCAAAACACTTTGTATCCAGACATTGTTCAACGTAGTTGTACAAGATGCCGAGACACATTCACCAGTAAATTAAAGTAGGATGGCTGACGTGTTCACCCGGCCTAGCCTGTCTGCTCCCACTTCTCCACTGCAGGGTCCCACGTAAGGCCTGGGAGCAGACTTCTGAACCACCTCACAGCAGTACAACGTCAAGTTGTATCTGAATTAAAACAGCAATCTCCCGGCCTAACTCATTGCAGAATATGCATCAAGCCCCTAAAATAAGACCAAAGCTTGTTCTTTCCTGACTGCAGCCATCCAGTAGTCTTAGCAAGGCTGGGAAATTTCAAAGGAGAAATCATTAAAACAGGCACAGCAAGAGGACACTTCCATTTCTGCATCTTCACTTTCTACACTTAACACAGAAAATTCCTCCTTCATTTCTTCCCACCAGAGGTCTCTACATATTTTTTCAAGACTATACAAGCTGTCAAAGGACCAGGATTTTCCTTGTGAACTGGATTTTAGGGTTTTTTAATACATCTGCAGCTAAACGGACTGGCATCTACAAGACTTACGTCTCAAGATTATGCTTTGCTTTTCAAAAGAAGCTCTAGTCTGGCTTTGCTTGGTTTAAACAAAAAAGGGACAAAGCAAGACACTACAACTATTTTACAATTGCAGTCAGACCTTCTGAATCTGCACAGCATCTATTTGTGAGGCTGAGCATGGAATGTGTAGCATGTGCTGCTGATGACTTGGTTTTCTTAAACCAAACACAAACGAAGTTTGCAGAATGAGCTGGATTAAACAAAGCCCAAGTTCATCCATTATTCAGAACAAGCGACAAGGACAGATTCAGCTTCATTTTTCAAGGAGTTATTGCAGCAAAGAATCTTGAGCAAAACAAACTTGACAGGACTATCTAGCAAAATCTTTTCTTAAAGCTTTTTGCAACAGAATTTTATACTGCAGAATACACAAAATGACCCTAGCCTTCATAAGTTATGTTCTTTAACGTCCTTTTGGCAGTACCAGGAGGATGCCTTGACAAGTCCCTGAATTTTAAGTCACACACAGCTGCCCTCCATGTAGAAGCCTTATTTGCCTGATCCAGTTTAGCATTGCTTGTCCCAAGGAGGGGTTAGGAGCACTGCACTAGAAGGACCAAGTGGATCTCTTATCTCACTTCTCCTATAATCAGACACTCCCCTTAGGCAGACATTTACCCCAGCAATGCTTAGCCCACATGTTTACACCACACATACTACCACACCAGAGCTTAGAAACACCTCTCAGTGCTCTACAGCAAACAATGCCTCCAGAAAACAAGAGCTGCTTAATGCCACCTAAAAGCTTGCTTGTAAAACCAACCTCCCCAGTCAAGTAAGCTCAGAACATTAAAATACCCCTAAACACGGGTCAGGTTTTTGTGCGTGGCTAGCAGGGGCTCAGGCTAACTGGGAGGGAGGAGCACAAGCTGACAGACCCATTCAGACAAACCTTAAATGGAAAGAGCAGAGCATGTTGGTTTATAGTGGAAGGTTCACAGGAGGCCACCATGAGTCAGATCTTTCTCAGAAGCCTGATCTTCCTTTTTATGTTCTTTTTTCAGAATATTTAGTTTTCTACATTTTAACCATAATGAATCAATGTTTTTAGAAAAAGCTTTCAGTTTAGAGGTGGTAGGTTGCTCCTCCTGAGGGGCACATGGCTAGAGCAGGCACTAAGCAAACCTGCCTGCACAGTCCACCTGGTCCTGAGCTGCACTGAACTCTGTTCTGATCCTCTTCGCTGCAGAGCTGGGGCCTGACAACTGCCAGGTGAATAAACACAAGCTAGTTAGAAATGAAACTCATTTTCACCTCACACATAACAGTGCATTTGAAAAATCACTTAAGAAGGTGAAGTGCTAGACCATCTATCTGCTATGAAACCCAAGTGCTGAACGTAGACCTCCATGCACCCAGCCTCCACATCCCACACTTCCTTAAGCAGACACAAGTGATCAGTGTTATCTGCCCCTCTCTTCATGAATGCCCATGTTCACTGTGGTGTAAAACAATAAAACAGATTAGTAAAGAACCAGGGAAACACAGTTTTAGCAAATGAGCAAATAAACCTGGAATTCTGGATTCAAATGCCAGCTCCAGTCCTCACTGACCATACAGCCTTCAGAAAATTTTAAGACAAACACTGAGCAGCATCAATCCTCCCTTTAATTTTAGTCATGCTCCATGACCTACCTATACCTCTATCTATAGACCAAAGACAGTATCTCCGTACAACAACGTATGTGCATTACTGAGGATACTTTAAACTACTGTGTGTTATCCACGTGTAAATAGATTGAAGTACTACAAATGAATTGTAAATTGAAGCACTACAAGTGTAAATGTTATTGTATTCTCACAATAAAAAGTGCACAAAGCATAACTAAAATAAAACTCTGGCAGACAAACGCTGCCTGAAACATAGCTTCAACCCATCAAAAAAAATGCCCACATTAAACAATATATTTCTGTACTAAAAATATGCAAGAGGCTTCTCGGCACACTATTGTCAATTTTAATCAGACCGCATTCCAAAACAGATCCTATCCATTTTGCATAATTTTTTTTTTCAAATAGCACTCAAACAGAAGGCCCTTCTGTTTTTCAATCTGGAAAGAGTAGAGGAAAAAAAATTATTTTTCTTCAATTCCTGCAGAACAGAAGAAAAGTGTGCATCTTTCACCAAAACCACAGTGTGAGAAAACTGAACCAGTCACAACAGAATCTTCTTCTTCTAATTTGTCTAAAACAGATTTCAGAGAGATTCTGCATAGCAATTAAAGAACAGGATGATCTTCATTATTCTTACTGCCTGGGCAAGTTTCATATTCACACACTGATAGAAGAATGAAGGTTTAGATTCATGAGCCACAGTCTGCAACTGATGTTCCACAGGGATTCCAATGTCCACATCCGGACTTGGACAAAGCAAGTCTCAGAAGCAACAGTGCATTAATGCCTCCATCCTCCTCCTCTCCTTGCAACCCATGGACTCATCCTGAAGGAATTACAGTTCAGTGTGTGCAGGAGTAGGAGAATCTGGTGCAGTGTGTTTTCAAAGCTCCCTTCCAAACCAATGGCAACAGCATTTTCTTGTTTGGTTTTGTTTCTTAAGGTCGTGTTTTGGATTACACAAAGAAAATTGTGTCCTTTGAAGATCCACAGAAGTTGTGAACATACTAAAGGTTTCTGAGTGGGCAGCAAATGCAGAATGGTATCAGCTAGTAGGGTTTGTCTAAAGAGAAAGTTTGTATCACCTACCTCAGGGGCCCGGACTATAGGACTGAGATGCTTATACAGTAATTAGTGTTTTTAATTAAAATGACTGCTACCTACAAAGAGCAAATGAGTGCTAAGACACACAGCAGTGTGACTCTTCAATACTTGCAAGTTTGAAAAGCTTGAATATATACTTGAACCTATAAAGACAGTGCAAACTCTTGACTGACACTCCAAAGAAGACTGTAGCCTAACACTGGGTAGTGCAACACAAGTACGTAGTAAGCTAAGGGGCAGATCCGTGGTATGCTGTGTCCACACAGGGAGCAGCGTGGAAGGGCTAGTACGAAACAAACTCATACTTAGCTTTCTAAATGATGACTTCACTGAGCCCTAAATGAATCCGCATTTACTCTGAGACATGGGCACTCCTAGCCCATGCACATGAGCTCTCCAGTTAAAGGTTCCTTCCCTGTCAGCAGCCTCCTTTCGCTTTTGCAAATTAATATCACAAAGAGGAAAAAAAAAAAAAAAGGAAGCTGGGGGGGGGGAAGTGAAAACGTGACATGCTGTGCTAGCTCCTTTCCCCTACCTCTGCCCAGGAGACCAGACTTCACAAATAGTGTCAGGTGCTCTCAGCCACAACCATAACAGATACTGTATCAAGAAGTATGAACTCACTTTCGGGGAAGGAAGGCATTGAAAGATGAGATCTTGAGCTACTTTCAGCTCTGATTCTGGCATCACCTTGGCTGTATGACCAACTGCAGGATTATGAATCACCTGCTTTCAGCAAAGCACCCGGTTACCAGGAGGAACATGCCTCCTCAATAGCTGGGGCACCGGTGGAGGTGACACACCTTCCTGCCACCCTTCAGAGGCACAAAACTAGAAGATGTTACCACTGTAGCAATGCACCAGCTACTGGAGATCTCAGAAGCAGTCACAGCTTCAACACACCACAGAGAAATGTGAGAACCTTGCGTTTAAACTTGGGTCCCAAAGTCACACACTTGCACACTGAGCAAAACAAAAAGCCCCAAAGCCTGTACAGATCTCATCCTCTCCAAGCTTAACAAGATCTTCAAAATGTAAAAGATGAGAATAAGCCAATGTGATAAATTTTGCAGCAGTAAGCAATACATGGATAGTTTTCAGAATTAAAGCTATGATTTTCTTACATGTTAAGAAATAAAAACATCAATTACCAGAGTTAAAAAATTTTTGCACATGGTTTCAAAGGAACTGGCATAGGCCATTAGCAACTGCCACTATCATTTACCATGAGACATCCTATTTCACGCTGGTGGCCTTTTGAGAGCTGCTTTAAGATGGAGGTATGGCCATTAGAGGTGAAATTATTTGATCAGTATTTACAGCTAAATAACTGTTCCAAAGACTGCAAAATTAGAACTCCTCCTCTTCCTGCTCAATCTGTTTAATACAAGTTGTTACATCACTTCCAAGCTGCCTCCTGAAACAGAAGTTAACACTTCTGAAACAGAAGTCAATCTCGAAAGCAACACCGTTTATTTCTATTTATACATCACCAATTCTCCCTCTAGAATCATACATCCAAAGTCTAAAAATTTATATCATTTTTAGGAAGTTAAACTGACCAAGCCTTCCAACTAATGCCCTCCAAGTCACACCCCTGGACCATATCCAGCAAGTATTGGCTAAGAAAAAATGCATGTTAACTCATGGATACTCAGGAGACAAAGTAAAACCTCCTGCCAACACTAGGGGCTGGATATGGTAAACAAAACAAAACAGCAGAAAAATTTCCTAACCAAAGGACCTCTATTTCTATTTTGAAATGTAAAAACATAATCTTACAGCTTTTAAAAATGGGAAAGTATTTTGAAAATACCAAACTTCCTAATTTGCAGATACAATTGATGAAACATTTCTATTTTAAGGTTAAACAAACCCCTAAAAATACCAACAACTAAGGCCCTAAACAGGCACGGGTTTCGATTGACAAAAAGCAAACAAGCAGGACCTACAGTATAGTTGAATTCATGCTGATGTTGAAGATACACAAAAAAATTACATCTTTCAGCCAGCCAGGTTTTTTATTTCAAAAAATAAAAACCACACCTATATTATATTTTTTTCTGTTACAACCTGATCTCGCTTTTACTCGAGTCAGGCACTCCTACAGAGCCCTCAGAGCTAGGTCAGCCCTTTGGCTCGGCATCCCTACAGAAGTAGCTAAGAGTAGTGGTCCTTCACATTTTTTTTTTCACTACACCAAGCTGTGCCTACCCTCTTTTGACAAGCTTACAGGTGGTTACTAGCATTCAAGAGGAGGACGCTCCTCAAGGTACAAAAGGTCCTTTGCATCTCCAGAATTTTTTGAGCTATAAAGTGTTAAAAATGAACACTGCCCTTTCCTTACTTACATTCCAGACAAAAACATAAAGATACCACCACTATCAACTGCTTCAGAGTCTTAAGTTGAGGCCTTTTGCCACCCGTCACACACCAAGTTTATAACTGGAGACTAAACCTGGTCACTATATTGGCCACCATGCTGCCCTCTCCCTTCCTCCTGTGCTGTTATGGTTGGTATTTTATACCAACTTAAACCAGACAGAATCCATACCCTCCTATCCTATAGTGAAATGCCTGATTGTGTTTTAGCCTGATGGCTACTTTAGCAAGCTGATGGATCTTAGCATGGGGCAGTTGTAAAGTAACATCTGCAGCCACAGAAGAGACTCCTGGATGCTGTCCAGGTTTTTTATTAAGTGGATTTGATGTCTTGCAGGCTGGATTCCAGACTTGTACCATTAAGTAAGGCAAAGGGATAAAGAGACAGAGCCCCTCTATCCCATATAGCACACAGCTTAAAAGATTAAGTAATTTTGTCTCACCCTAGATTTTAATTTTACTCTAATTTAAAAATTTTTTATCTGTAAACAAAAGTGTGTCTTGTGTAAAAAGCAGTTCTCCTTGAAAGCAGAAAGGTGAACAAAAAGGGAGGCTAGGCTGGTTTCTGGAGCAAAATACCCTCTTAATCTTGCAAAGTACTGAGAGCCGTCCACTCAAAGTAAAAGAAAAAGCCTCTCAAACTTACTGCAACACCTAGTTGTGCCAAGTGAGAATGGTGTCCTTACAGTGAAAGGCAAAAATCTCCTACCAGATTAAGTGCTGCAAGATCTGGCACTAAGCGAGGATAAACAAAAATTTTAATTTCAAGCTTTCAGATGGGTATTACAGTAAATGAAATGAAGATAAGTTACTTTAAATGATTAAATTTCAAATCAGAGTTTTGATACATTTGCCTAGTTAGGGCCAAAGAAGCCTAATGAATAAAATCCGCTCTGTAAACTAACTATCAAGGGAACGGGAATCAATTTTAGCTGCGCAGAGTTCACACAGAGCACTGAGGGGGAAAACCAGTTATGTGCAGAGTCATCAACACCAACAATAGAGATGTGTGGGCACACAAACTCCTTGGATTCTGCAAAATAAGATTTTCTACACATTTCAGCATATTTGATATAAAATGAACTTTTTCATCTTTAAAACCAACAAAGCTCAAAAGTTGAAGCCTGTAAAATTTTGACATATTTACTTTTGGAGCATTCAGATGGAACATCATCCGTCACAGGGCTGGCACTGCACACGCGTGTGCATGCCCATGCTCCGGTGGTACAAGCACTACAAAACGATGGGCAGGCCCATGGAGGAACACTCAGGAAAATTCAGATCACTGGGCTACCGCAGTAAAGAGCAAATCTCCCGAATGAGTGTATTCATAGGAGAGTTCAGCACGGCTTTATTTATGCACTTCATGCTTTAAGTCAGCTCTCCTTTTCCAGTTTCTGAGCACAGACAAGACCTTACACAAAACACTTATCTCAGCTTGATCTGTTAATTTAACCTTGTCTCTTGGGCTTTGACAGATGAGCGCTGGCATATCTAGCTCTTCCCATTTAACACGTCGTTACCACGCAGTACCACGCCTTCTCAACAGCTTTTCTTCCCCAACGCCGTCTGCCGGAGAAAGTGCGACTTCTGTCCTCGGCGCTGCAGCTCTCAGTTGGACCTGACAAAGTCCAGGTGACCTCCCGGACTAAAGCCTTTAACCTCTTTCATTGCAGGCGAGCCAGGGCTCTTGTTTCTCACTGCTGTGGTTGAAAAGCCAGCGCTCAGTTTTAACATATACAGGGTTTGGTTTTTGTTTGTTCTGCAGACAAGCAATATAGTACCAAATGAGGTGTGAATTTACTCATTCATTCCAACGCAGCTAATGTTGGAAGATGCTTTGGGTCACTGAAACCCTGAAACTTCAAAGCCAATGAAAATACATGTTTCGGAGAAAATTATGAAGTCAAAGTGTAAAACCAGAGCCAGACCTTTGGCTTCTGTAACGTCACCTCATGTCACTGCAACAATGCAGAGAAACCTTTAAGTTTCCCAAAAGAGGCAGAGTGGGATTCCCTGCAGCAGGTGGGTGCATATGCCAGAACCTGCTTCCACTCACATACAGGTAGCGCAACGGCTCCCACAAGGGCTCTGCCTCCACAACGTCCAGCCTCCAAGCTGCATGTAAAGTCTTGCTGCAAATCCAGAGTGTCCAAGCCACGTCTGATGCACATGGCCAGTCCCCAGCAGCATGTGCAGGAGCACACCACTAGCTTTCCCTGGGGCAAACCAAGATAAGCAGACCAATGTGTGCAGCCCTTATTCCTGAGGGGCTGACAGCCCTCCGCCATCCCACAAATGGAGCACGTCCCTCAGCAACAGGATGGCAGAAGGTGGCAGAGAAGAAACTGGGGCCAGGAGGGCCAAAGTGTAGACAAGTTCTCACATTGGACACTTCCCACTTTACCTAACATAAATGAACCTGTCCATGGACAAATGTCCCCAGGATTTGGAGATGGATGCAGGCTCCCTCTTCTCCTGAGCCATGCTCTCCCTTCTCCCTCTTCCCTCTCCTAAGACACGGATAAGGATCACATGCGCCCAGGGACCTTACAGCTGGAACACCCAAAGCGGGGGGAAAAAAAGGTTCAAACAATCAAAGAGAAAACATCCATAAGGTAAAGATGACATGAGGCCAGCTTGATCACATAAATAACAGCACCAGAGAGAGAACAGGTACCTATGTTTTCCTTCTGGCTTTGAAGTGTTTGATTTCTGTACAATCCTGGTCTTCAACAATCAACCATAAACTAGACTGGCAGTTCTGAAACAGGTGATGGAGGTTTGCTCCTCTCAGGAGAGTCAGAGCCAAGAGTTTAGCCTGTCTCTGACCAAAGCCAGAGTGGTTCTCGCAGTTTAGCCTTAAATATTTCAAATGTCTTATGTGCTACTGTATCTCTTCTTACACTGTAAGTCACAGGACAGACATGCTGGAGCAACAAACAAGTAAGATAATAGCAACAAACACCCTGCATAGAATTCTTGGCATTTTTTAAGGGTAGGAAATAGAATGTTACTCCCCCCCGCCCCCCAGTATTCACATTCTCTGTTCCACAAGCATCAGATTTTGGGACTGAATTTGTGGATGTGATATGAAAGAAAAAGCTATCACCTAAAGTCCAAGCAGAAAATAAATCACAGAATAAATTCTGCAGCAATGTAGAGGGGAAAAAAAAAAAAAAAAAAAAGGATCAGCAATTCTAATCCAGCCGATGTACGTATATATTGAAATCAACAAGCTTAAGCAGAATATTCCAACAGCACTGATTATATCGCAGTAATGATAAGTCTATATCCTGCTGTGCAGCCATGGCTTTTTTTGGGAGTTGTAACTGAGCTCCATCCTACCAGCTTTATTCCCAAAAGTCTTCACAGACCTTAACAAGTTCTCTTCCTTCATTTAGTGCTACAGTTTCTACATAAACACCTCTTTTAAAGCACTTGAACTGTCGGGCAGACTGTCACAACCATTTGCAAGTGAATCTGACACAGACAGCGTAGGTCCCCTGAACTTTTCGCACTGGAGTAACCAACATGTAGCCTTTCAAGTGCAATTACATGCTTCAGGCACCCATCACTTCTACTGAAGAGGAGCTTGGTCCTTATGGTTATTGTCATTTTCTAACATCACCACCACTGGATAAAATATTTTAGAAATGTCAATCCAGAAAGGATGTACTTAGAGCCTAGTACAAATTACTTCCTTCCCCTCAATCTGGCATTTATCCATTACACATGCTCTTAATTACACATCACTCAAAGGAAAATAAATAGAAAACAAACTAAAACCCCTCCCCACGACAAAAAGCTTGCTTAAGCTCCTGCATCAGTAACTGCAGATCAGTGATCATGCAGTCACTTCCCCTCCAGAATTACCTTTCCCATTTTCCTCATGTACTCTGCTTCACCAGTCCTGCTCTCCCTCAATACAGTGTTCTACAACGGTTTCCACTCGGACCACATACAACCAAACACACTTGCAAAAGACCTCAATATTAACATGACTTATATTTAGAAAAATGCTCCCTCTTTTTCCTTTTTTCCCAGTTTGTAGGGTGTAACTTGCAGTTTCCTCCTCACTTATGCAGTGTTTTGCTACCATAAATCTGCACTCATACAATTCCTATCAATACAAAGAGAACTTCTTCACAATTTCTCTGTATTACAGTTTCAGAGATATAAAATGGGGATCATTTTTCTCCATCACACAGCAGTCTTGTAAGACTGGATTAATAATGGGGCTATGCGGCTGCAGAATTTTTGTGCAGAGAAATTGTCTGCACTTGATATTTAATTCTGCACAAAGTGTCTTTTTAGTTGTTTTATGCCACTACCACTGAACAGAGAGCTGCTACCTTCTGGCCTTTAACAGGAGACATAAATCCTACTTGTAAGTAATTGTGGACGTAAAACTGTAGGAAAGTTGACAGAAGATGATTTGTGCACGCAAATTAGGGAGTGATAGAAAAGATGACTTGTCTATACAGCTACAAGGGAAGTTGAAAGGAAGCCTGGTGTGGAACCAGGATTTTCTGACTTCTGGTGTTTCTACCACTAGACCACAGTCTCTAGTGGAACGAGAAGCGAGGAGGAACTTATTTCCCCCTCCAAATCAAAAATACCTACATAGAAAAAACTGCACAGAATTTCTTGAGTCTGCTCTGAACAAATTAAGGTGCTAAAGTGATCGACACAGAATTATTTATGTAAGGTACAAAAATAACTTTTACTACTATGTTTAGTAACTGAAAACCCTATGTAGCCTCAAACTTCTACTTTCAGTACTCTCAAAAAACTACTCTGCAGCTTCTAGCTACATCTGGGTAGCGAGAGAGAGACCACTGTGTGATTTCCTTGCAGTAACTGGGGACTTGCCTTGGGATAGAAAAAACTAAACTCCCACAGCCACGCATGTGCAGAACCAGCTTTAATTAGAGAGGGAAATCACGCTTTGACACAATAATCAGCTCAAAAAGCCCAAATTGTAAAGAAGCTCCTATCTTCCTGTAACTGCATATAAATGCACCAAATGGTAAGAGCATGCAAGTACTCCTTTTGTGTATGCTGCATTATTCCTACCCTTTTCGCATCAACCACTCGGAAACTGGCATGTGCCACCAATATGGAAAACCACTGACACAGATCCAGTGAAGAAAATAAAACATGGTGACAATATAAGGATGCGTTCGGTTGAAGAGATCAGGACGTCAATTTGAACTGAGTAAAATTACATCAAGGAAGGCCAGACACATACTGCAGTTTTATTTACAAAACTATAAATCTTTCTTTGAATACAAAATGTTATAAAAGAACCCCTTCCTTCAGGTATTTTTTTAACATCATATGATATTAATAGCCAGACTTTCTCTACCCTTGCCTTGAAGGCAGAAATATTTAAATAATGCAGTTTGTTTTCATTCAGCTCAAAAAGAATCCCTGGAACACTTTAAATTTAGATTTCTTCTTTAACAGTATGATTGTTACTATTGCAGTCACTCAAAGAGAAGCACAATGATATTTTCAGTCATCAAGGCTTGCTCAGGACAGTTTTTGTGACAACAAAACTACTTCAATTAGAGAAGCTACTCTGAACTGGAATAGTTGTTCTGGTACAATCAGAAAGATAAATGCACTTGATTTTTCTACAAATGTGCTTAAACTGGCTGTGCAGCTATTTCCATGGAAATGTCTCCAGATAATGTACTGCTGCCTCCTGTCTAGGAGGGAAGAATAGGTGCTGTATGACATGGATTGCAAAGGCATAGTACAACAGCGGAGCTGCTGCGTATAGATGAGGTCCAAGTATACACATGTGCATACTGCTTGCTCAGCAAAATCAAGTCTGAAAGCTCAACGTGACACCGTAAGTTCCCATTTTAAAGTGGGCACATTTTGTCACAAGAATTTTCTGTGGCCTGGGTCAGCAAACATCTGCCTGAATAAAACACAAAAATCTGATTACAGCTGAAAGGAATTGTATTCAATAGGAGAATAAAGGCCTGGGGCTTACTACAACGTTGAGCATTTCAGTAACATGAAATACTTCACCATTTCAAAGCTACATAGTTTACCAGCCAGACAGCTTGAGGTTGTAAGGAAAGTGAGATTTCTGGCCCTGCTCAGCCTGAGTGCCCCACAGCGCAACTGGGAGCCTCCCAGGGTAACCAAGGGTAGACAAGATTTGTCCCTTACTAGTGACAGCCACCCTGTGTCCTTTCATCATCAGCACCCAGGCTTTCCCTCCTCTTACGATGGTTCAACAACATAACATTGATTTCATATATACACACTGCATCTTGAACTATCTATTTGTACATCCTATGCACAGGTGACAGACTTCTCTGTCACATGTCACCAGCTTCCAGAAATGTCTCCCCACAGCTTTTCACTTCTCTTTTGCCGAGAGGAATGCTCAGTACAAGAAGAAGTTAAGACCCCAACAATGAAACACGTGCTAACCAAAGAGATGACATTGGCAGAAATACAAGAACGCTCTGCGGCTGTTCTCCGAAATAATTATTTTTGCTTCACACACGGGTTGCTTGTATTTAGGTCACTGTTTCTGTATCTCCAAACCCAGCAGGATCTGCCTTGTATATCCCATACAGGCAGACCAGAAGACACTCAAACAGGGAGAAGAGCCTCATGTTCTGCTCCTCGCTCCCCCTGCTTCCCCATCAGCTCAGTTCACCTCACCTCACAGCTGGTCCTGCCCATCCCTGAGCAACACTGAAACAGAACAAGCAAATATTTCACGTAAAAAGCTGCAAAACCAACCATTTTTTAAAAGCTTCCCTGGGCAGCAAAGAAGAAACCAACCCCGTAGGACAAGACCTGAGGCAAACCTAAGCGAGTCTCCTCTGAGCCCACCCACGGCACAGCACAGAAGGAAGAGGAGGGCAGAAAACCTGCTCTGTGAGGTTAACAAGGCAGCAGGTTTCTGCTTCTCTGGGCCTTAATGGGGTTTTGTCAACCATAAGAGATACTGACAGTTCTCACAATGCAGTGGACATATACAAGTTAGGGTAAATTGCAGTCTTCCTATAGTCAAGAGTAGCTCAAGATTATTTTCTCTTTTTAAATTAGTTTGTTGACTTTATCATTAATTGTAAATCACAGAATCACAGAATCAACCAGGTTGGAAGAGACCTCAGGGATCATCGAGTCCAACCATTGCCCTGACACCACCCTGTCAACTAGACCATGGCACTAAGTGCCATGTCCGGTCTTTTCTTAAACACATCCAGAGTTGGTGACTCCATCAAGCAAGCACCCTCCTTTTAACAGATGTTGCTGAAAGACAAAGTATTATTTTTCCCCCTACAGTACATACTCTACTTCCCTAAAATTTATTTCAGACAATTTATTCCATTTGCTGAAGTCAGCATTTTTTTTTTCCAGGAGGAAGGAGACTTTGTGCATTGTAAATACGGTCCACTCCAGACAACAAGACTGAATCTATAGGCAAAAATTTCCATATTCTTGTTTCCTGGTACAGCAATAGGAAAGGAGACAAGGGACTGCACTATCATCTGCAGCGGTTCTACATCAACATTAGCCACACTGTCAGCAGTACTGAAGTTACTGATGATGGGTAAGATGAACACCGAGCACCAGGACCGGGTAACCCACAAACTGAAAGCCCAGGTAACTGCTGTCTTCCCTTGCGATACAGCCTCTTCTGAGGCAGCTAGAGCAGGAGGTGGCTACAGTAACAGATGGGGAGCAGAGAAACACAGAAATGTTTCAAGCAGCTCCCTGCTCCAAAAATACACTCCCACAAAGGGCTGCGTGGAAGCACAAACTGAAACAAACCCCTAGTTCCAGGAAGAGGGAAAGAGGTCAGGCTGCCAGCAGCTTTCATCCTTGCAGATTCTCCACCGTCTAATAAAAGGCAGAATTACCGGCTTTTTACCTGCAGCCACAGGGGCTAACCATGACTCCTCTCTCCTATCCAGGGGCCCTTTGTCACAAAACCCATAGAAATAATAGCTGGAGGTTTCCACCCACATAAGCATTGGTTGAAATTGTCTGCTGAAACTTTCCAATGCAACACTGAATTTTTCTGGTCAGACAGAAAATTCAGACACATTTTAACATCACACGAGAAAACTTTTCCCCTATGAAGCAAAGCTGAAAATAAGGGAGAAGCCCAAGGTTCAAAAATGACAACGCAGCAAGGAAACTCCTTGTGATCACCAACAGCATGGCCCCATCAACCACAAGAGTGTTGTGTGCCCAGAGAAAAGGTATGTCCTAGCTCTCTAGAAAAGGGACAGCAGTGTCGCTGTGGAGGTATAACAGGCTTTGAATAGGCAGCATGGCACAGGAAGCTGCCACAGGCCCCCAGGTAGCAGATGACATGTCAGGGGCAGTCCCCTCGCACCATCCAAGTCTCTGTATTACCATATTCTGGCATTCCCCTCTTGTGCAGCTGCAGCTTTCAGCTGGCATAGCATTTACCCCACAAAAGAGGGAAGAGAAACATGGGGGCAGGAAAGAAGAGTTGCCTTCCCCCGCCTCTACTAGACAGTCTTACAGCCATGGACTAAAGGAGGCATCATGTCTTAAGCACTAGATGTTTACAATTCTAGCAGTATGGGTCAGCACACACTTTGTCAACCCTCTGTCAAAAAATCCCACGATTACATCAGCCACTATGAGAATTCAGGGTGTTAAGATTACTGTTGGTCATCTTTCAGTTCAGAATTAAAAAAATCAAATCCCATTTACTATATGAAAAAAGGAATCCATGGGAAAGAAAATAATTCCTTTACTGTTTTAAGATTGTCTGTGCTTTGGTATTCTGAAAGGGTATGCAGACACTGGAGCTCAAAGCAGCCATCTAAAGGGAGGAAAGTAAACAATTGTAGCAAGAAAATGAAAAACGGAAAGCAAAGCCTACAGCCCCAAATTCCCTTTTCTACATGCACAAATCCCAAAAAAGGGGGGTGAAAACACCATCGTCATAGGTATTTTTAAAAAAGATCTTTTAAAAGCGTTAACAGTAAACAGGAACCATCCCAAATATGCCTCAAAACCAAGTAACACTGTGCTAGATTCTTTTGCTTTTTGTGGTATGAGAGGAAGTGGTGAAAAATGGGTCAGGACTTTCTCATTTTTAAAATTTTCTTACATGTCAAAGATAAAGGAATGCAAGGGAAAGTTTTATGAATATTCCCTTGCTCAACTTAAGAGAGACTTATTACAAGTACTCTATCCAGTTAAGATCTGCACTTGAAGAGAAAAAGGAGTTCAAAAATCTTGTTCTCTTGAAAGTTTTCCACTGCTTTATAAAAGTGCTGCTCAGGTTACCTACAGGAAGAGACAAACCACTAAATCAGTTTTCCAAGAGACAGTAGGTATGACCAGAAGAAAAATACAGCCAAGCAACTGAGAACACCCGAACAGACTCACCCACCTGCCAACATGGCCTGAGCTATAATCATGTCAGGTGTTACCAGGAGCTGTCAAGGTTAAGTCCTCTGCTAATAAACCACAGATAAATCAGCAACAGGTTGGTTTGGAAATTTACAGGCTGCTGAGTTAGATCTTTGCTGGAAAAAGAGAATTAAGCTGTTTTGACAGCTCTTTTCTGTTCTTTTAAATCTCCTCCTATGTACCGCCATAAACAAAGGGATTCAGAGTTTACTCAATGAGCAGTCACTGAAAGTAAAGGAAGTTCACAGCGTATGCTGAGTGGCATCGTACAATGTGCTGCCAACTGTATTCAATGGTCCAGATTCTCCAGTTACTTCATTTAATATGGCTTTTGATATTAACAGTACTGGCTATGCAAATACTTTTCCCAAGCACAGCTGGGAGGGGAAAGTCAGTTTATGTCACTGTATTTAAAAGCACAGGCATCAGTGCATTAGTCTTAGCCTTGAAGAAAGTTCAAGACAGCTATCATCTTAGGGCATCAGGCAGCAATGGATCTAATTGAAAGCCCAGAGCTGACACTGGGAATGTCTTTGGTCTGCCTGGCCTACAAGGAAGGTGATGGGGCTTGTCCCAACAGGTGGAGATGAATATATGCTCCCAGCAAAGCTGCACACCCATCAAAACATACATCTGCCACCGGAACAGCCAATGCCACCCATCTGGCAGCCCCAGACAACTCTGACCCATCAGACAGCAGCAAGGAAGCAAACATTACTTCTAGGGTGAAGAGAGAGGAGGCAGTGAACATGGAGGGTGACTGGTCATTACAGGTGCTTGCGGAGGTGGCACCAATGAAACCAGTGGTAGTAATGTGGACCATGGTAATATGGCAGTCAAAACTGATGTGATATGACAAGAGTCTTAAAATGCCCCCAATTGTTTTAATTCCGTTGCCCTTGGAACTAGAAATTATTTTGCCCTTGTGATGTTTGGTCAGCACCACAGTAATTTTTCAAAACAGATCCATTAGAAAAGGAAGACCAAATCTGCTAGCATGCTGTTAGGCTCTGATACAGCAGCTCACCGAAAACAAAGCCCACAGAATGAGTGCAGGAGACCAAGCGTGCACATGAAATAAAACCCAAAACCAGTTTGTGCTGAAATAAACACACAGAGCCACAGAGATCGCAGTTCAGCAGCTGCAGACAGTTAAGCAGCTGCAGAGCCTGGCCATAGCTTTGGAGTAATCCTCAAGCAAGTCTCCTTAAATAATAACAAAACAAATAAAAAAGAACCCCCAATAACTACTCTCCACTACAAAGAGAACCTCAACAGGCGAACAAGAATTACTTCTGTGCTGCTCATCTTTACAGGTTTGCAGGCAGCTGGAAACTATAGTTCAGAAGGGCCTGCACTTCTGATTCATCTCAACGGCTTGTCCTTTTGGAAGCCCTACAGTGACAGCACAGGGCACTGACTCAGGATCCGGCTGATTTAGCTGGAGCACTTTAAGATGCTCTTGCCCACAGCTGTGGCTCATCTCAGCCCTCTGGCAGATTTTCCTCCCGCTGCATCAGGGCAGTGTCAGGGAGGTGCGTATGCTTCCCAACTGCTGCAGTTCACGTTCACCTTACAAATCGGAACTGCCATCAACTTCAGTTAACACCAACACACCAGGCAGCCTTGCTGTCACCCTGCTTCGGGGCAGAGAAAGGTTACTGCTAAGGGACAGTGACATCTCAGCCCCACTCTTGAATCCAGAAAGCCTCATGAGTCAGAGCCTTAGACAACAGCAATGTTAGTTATGTTTCTGCTAATTTTAGCTCATGCTTAACCCACAGTTCCCAAGTCCCTGCAATGCCTTTCCAGGTGCCAAAAGCCACAACTACCCTATACCTCAACTGCCAAAACATACAGCTTCCCAGCTGAGAGGCTCTGATGCCCTTACATAAAGTGTATGCTGCAGAAATACATTTTTCAAGTAAATACAACAGAAGGAAGAAAACAAGGATGGTTTTATTTACCCTATTGCTGTGCGCATATCTTAAAATAAAGAACAAAAGTTCAGCTGCATAGTTCCTGTGTTTCAGAGTCCACTCCAGGACATGCAGAACAGATGTGGTGGAGAGGGTGGCCTGGAGTGCCCCACAGCAAAGTAGCAAACAGCCTGCCAGGGCCAGCTTCTACCCCAAGAAGTAAAAGGAGAGAGAGGGGCAAGGGAAACAAACACACACTTCACACACTGCCCTCAGAGTAAACTGGGAAAGCTTTTTTGAAGTAAACAAACAACCCCCCCGCCCCCGTATTCTCAGAAAGCCACCCAAGCAGAATGCTTTTGCTACGGTAACTGAAGGGTTTGTTTTATAAGAAGAGTTTCCTCAGCTTTAGTCAACCTTAGCAGCCTCCTCCTCCTCTCCTTATTCACACTAAGCTGTGAAAGGGAACTCAGCTCTCTCCAACCAATTAAAAACTAATTGAAGCAACAGACTGGCACTATACAGCCTGAGCACTGAGAGACTGAAGCCTCGGCTCAGATGAGGCCTACACAATGCCATAATATTTCATTTTATTTAACCTCATAAACACAAAGAGCTGAAAAAGAGTATTCACAGGGATCCAATCCTGAAAAAAAAAAATAAATCTTTATTGCAGCTCAAGTCTGCTGGGTTCAAACGAACAGTACACATACTTTACTGTATGCGTGTAACAGTGCCTGCAGGAACAGAGCCAGGTTTTATTTATTTGTAAAGCTCTGTGCGAAAGTTACACACACACTTTTGTTTGAGAAACTCTCTCAAAAAATAAAGCTGTGTTAGAACGTACGTTAGTGTATTTTATTTATTAAAGGAGACATCCTCACCCCTTTAAATGAATGAATGACAGACCATTAAGATGGATTTGTCTACAACTTGGATATAATCTAATCTTTTCTGCTTTAGACAATTATCGTTGTTACTGCTAGGACAGTAAACTACAGAAAGGAATTGCTGGAACGAATTCTGTCTCTTAAATAAAATTCAGAACAAGTATTTATGACAAACCCAAATCTTTCTACCTTACAGATACTAAACATCATGCCTACTTCTATCAATGAGGTCTTTTAGGAACTGGACACAGAGTTTCAAATACCCTCAAAGAGTTGCTGCAAACAGAAAATGGGTGTAAGTACACAGCACTGATGATCTGAAAAAGTCAGCAGCAAGAAGGATTTCACATACACCCGTACCTCTCCTATTGAACTCGTACCTCTTCACTGCACAATATGCAACCAACAGTTTTGAAGAGAAAGCCCTAACTTGTGGTCCATGGAACAGACATAAGGCTATAAAAGGGGCCAGGTGACTAGCTTGGTAAGGTAAGGAATGAAAGCAGCTAATGTTAAGGAGTCAGGGTTGGTAGACAACCTCCTGACAGAAGTCAGGCAGAGAGCTCAAAGGAGCAGATCTACTCTTTCTAAAACTAAGGATTTTCTTTCGGACACGAAGAGGAAAGAGGTGCAAGGTGGCAGAGGAGAACTGCTTTTGCATGTGGACAGTAAGTGTGTTTTAATGACTGTAGGAAGAAATGGACAATACTGACCTGTAAGGCAGCTGGTGATGATTATTTGGAAAGAGTAAGTTTGATACACAATTTAAGCCCTCAAAAAGTCCTCAGTCAGAACTGGAAATGAATGGAGAAGAAAATGCTGAAGTGTATTTACAGGTGGGGTTTATTTGGTGTGAAATCAGAGATCTCAATGAAGAGTGTGAGGACAGAGTATAATTTAATTGAGAAGGAGGAAAAAAAAAAAAGCTAAAAAGCAGGAGAAATTGCACAACGCTTTCCCTGCACAAGCTACACTTGTTACGGTATACCTACACGGCTAACACGCAAATGCAAATCTGACCAAAAGCTGAGAAGAGCAAGCCCACGGCAAAAACCATGGTGCACAGCAAAACTTACTCAAAGAGATCCTGAATTCACCTGTAACTGTATCACTTAGTCACATTTCAATGCGATCATCCTCAATAATCAAAAGCACATAGGTGCTCACAAAATCCCCTCTTCACAGCCTTGCAAAGCAATGAAATGAAATGAACTATTTGACAGCCTGACCCTGTACAGGCAAGCCCCAAGGATTTCTACAGCAACCAGTTAACTCCAGTTCTTTGTAGCCTTCAGCACTGAAGAGCTTGCTGGAAAGCAGCGACCAGAAGGCAAGCAGACTGGTGTGAACCGTGGAATCTCAAAAAGCTCGTTTCTCTCCCATGCACAGTGCATGCCAAATCTTAAAATTCCTGCAGCATCCCGTTATGAAACTACAATAGAACAGAAAAACAGATGGCCAAAGCCTTTTGGAAAAAAAGACTAAGCATTACTTCATTTCCAAAAGAGAAAGATATATATTTGAAAATACAGAACCCACTTCAGACCATACCTAATTGATACAAAAATAGGCAAATTGCCTCATGGAAATGAAGCCTGTCTTCAGTTAAGGTAGCATATAAGAAAAGTTTAACCCTTTTAGAACATCATGGCTCACTGTACTTTTAAGCAGGATTTAAAAGCAAAGCAGTTCACATAGGAGATGACAGGTATTACAAACATTGTAAAAAATAACATATTTCTTTATCTCTAAATCAACTGCTGAATGGCAAATCCTGTAGAAAAGCCTCCTCATGTTTACTCTTTTCCAGCGTTTTTAAGCAGTCAGCACCTACATTCAGGTGAGCAGCTTTCTCGCTCATAAAAGCATCTAATGGACATCATATTAGGAACTTGGCAACCTCAGCTCTGTAAGAGTTAGGCCCATCTCTGTGGAAACCAGTCAATACTACACTTGAAGCCCCTGTTGGGTCCCTGACTTGTGAGACATCACACAAAAATAAGGAAACATAAAAGCCATCCTAGAGAGCTCATATGTTCAGCATTAGGTGCTTCAGCAACTCTGTAAAACAGCTATCACAGCTTCAGGTCCCAGTACTGGAAGTGATTTCTGGTCCAAAATAGTATTTTCCTTCTGTGAGGCTCCTCTGCTGAGCCTGTGCCTCAGACAAGCCTTGACTCAGTCGCCTGAACACAGGCCTCCAGCAGCTGAGGAGCCCCAGGGTACACAAGAGATGCATGCTGGGCTGGCAGGCTTGACAGGGGATCAACAGGAGACCTGCACTTCTCCAAACTGGCAGCTGGACTGGCAGGAAACCCAAAGGCATCTCAAACAGCGCTAGACACCAGTGTTCAGGCAACTGAACCGGGTCCCCTGTGCAAGTCACAGCATTACACCTGCCAGCACACTCCTGTCCCATACAGCAACAGTCTGCTCCAACAGCAGAATAGCAAACAATTTTTTTTGTAGAAGCCTAAGCAAAATGCATGAGGCTGATTTCTGGTTTTATTCAATGGTTCTGCACCGAGGAGAACGACTACATTAAATCTCTTCTACCACAAATAGTCCTTCCAGGCCAGGACTACAGCTCACTGGTGAGGCTGGGTGGAAAATCCTGCGCTGCCCCAGCTTATTCCAAGGGTAAGTGGAAGATGACACGCTTCAGCACTGCGAAACAAGTGCCTTTCAAAAAAATCAAGTGCTTATATGATTAATGCAAAGCATGACGCTTTCACAGTAGCCACTAATCCATATTAAAGACCAACACTAAATTTATTTATTTATTTTTAATGAAAGGCTCTAAATGAACCAACTGCTCAATTTTTCAGAAGTACTGAGCAGCCACAATAATTAGGTCTGGGTCAGCAGGAGCAGCCAGAATGCCACAGAAGCGACTCAGTCCTGTTAATTACCTGAAAATAAGGTTTTTCTAATGAGACAGTGACAACACTGGACACTCCATCACAACCCGTCCCCCCCTAAATGCACCACCAATGAAAAGCTATCATCTGAGAGTGTCTGTCTTTAGTCATTAATAGTGACAAGAATCAGAAATTATAGAGAGCAGAAAAAGCAAGCAAAGGGAGTTTCAGCCCGTACTGGACAAACACTGGTGTACCTAGAGATAATTGTTTTCAGGAGTGAAGCAGCAACACCAGAGTGGTAGCAACTTCCCAGACAGCCAGCATAACTGCAGAAACAAGAGCAGGAGCTATTTTGAACACTAAGCTAAAAAAAAATTAAAATCAATACAAGCTCAGAGGAGACAAAAAGTATTAAAGCCAACCAGAAATACACACAGTGTTGCAAACTGCACATGATCAGTTACAAAAATATTCTAAAACACCAGCCATCTTCTGAAGAACTAGACAAAAGTAAACCTAACAGAAGACAGCAGTTCAGAGAGGCACGCAGCCTGTTTTGGTCATGCACAATCCTTGCTCACAGACACATCTCAGTACAAGTGTGTTTATGACTGCATTGTCATTTATTTTAAAATATGAATGAAGCATTCTTTTCCTCCAGAAATGCTGCATTGTTTAAATGCCAGTACATTAAAATAACTTACTGCTTACTACATTTCGATCAAAAAAACTACAGACTACAGCACTGATGCTTAATAATACATATTGAGTGCTTCCAGCAAGAACAGCATATGGAGTTCATTTCTTCAGTTTTGTTCTCACAGGGGCCAAACTCAGAAACATGCTTTAGAAATAGAGGAAGCAGTGATTCTGTCAGCACGTGCAAAACTGTATCTTCTCCAAAGTTAAGGAAAGACTTCATTGAAGGTTCTCAAAATATATAAATATTTACCCTTTTGTTTCATATAGGAGTTCCACTTATGGCAGAAATACCGTATTTTACTTTGCTTAAAGAACATTTTTGTTAAGGTTCTCCAAACAAGAGGAAGCAGAATAGAAAAGCCTACAATCAAATGACTGTGTGGGTGATGTTTTTTCCCTATTGTTATTTTTCCTAGAATTCATCCACATTTCACCACCATACTGTTGGCTTTGTCATAACCAACACAAGCACTGATCTTGCCTACATTTAAATTCAAGAATGTAAACTGAAGGTTCAGAAAGATAACCTAGTTTTAAAAAATTAGCTGCATATATGAGGTTTTGAAAGGCTGTTTCACTACTTCACACACAGGCATTTTGCTAGGTGGGCACTCTAGTTTATGATTAAACAATAAGCTAATTGTTTTTAGAATAACAAGATTGTTCACAAGAGAACTTTTGTGTGTGACTTTTTCTTAAGTCAAGTGAAAGTTCGCTGCAGATCCAATCTGAGCATTCCCCTGCAGCATTCATACTCCAGTGCTGAAGCATTCTGCAACTTCAAGCAAGGAGCGAATCAAAGCGAAAATGAAAGCCAAAAGAGGCTAGTTCATGCAAATACAACATAAAAAGTAATAAACACAATTGCTGAAATAAACCTGATAAACCAAAATTACTGGGGAAAACTCTTTGGCATGAACTAGACAGTAGATCCCATGAGATAATCATGACAGCCTCTTTCAACTTTTAAAATGTTTTTATTTGTAGTATATTCTGTGAAAGCAAGTTCAGCTTCCAAAACGATTCTGTTTGTTAATAATCTTTCAAAACATTTTAGGCAAGAAGATAACTTGTTCAAAAAAAATTTTAACCTGACAGTGTTCCTTTAAGACAGAGCAGCGAGCAGCCTTCCAGTGTATTTGACAGAGATTTCCAACTCCAAGAGACAGAATTTAAATTTGTAGAGGCAATTACTCATAACCAGTGAAAGCAGCCAATGCGAGTGCCAAACTTGCCAACAAGAAGAAAGGCCAAGTATTAGAAAGGAGGCTGCAGTTCATTACATGGCAATGTGAGCATCTCAGTCCACAAGGTTTGGAAAGTACTTTCTCTGTCCCCTGATACTACACACTGACACTAATGTGAGGAATTATGTCAGTAACGTCAATATTCCAAACTTATAAAACAACACTTAAGTATGTGTATAATGGAGATCTTTGCCTGACTACTTAAAAGCTGCTTTAGTCTTCCCTAGCAGATTTATTTAAGCTCATTTTGCACAGGAAGGAAGATCTGCCAGACCCATACCATTGACTGAGTAGTCAGCAGTTAACAGCTCCAAAGCCATCCAACTGGACCACCACTGCACAAAATTCTTGTCTAACTAAACAAATACCTTAGGACAATGCCCAAGGATCTGTCTCTTGCCTCTTCCCATTAAAAGATGGAAAGGAACAAGGAAAAGAAGGAGAGACAAGACATCTTCAGGTAAAAAAGTCAAAACTGAAACGGGTATCCACCCCAGATTAAAACACCACCATCTTCAGGACTGATCTCAGGTGCCTCAGCCAGCTAGCAACAGTGTCAGTAGATAACATTCAGCACCAAGAGTTGAGTTGGAAGTTGGAAAACAGCTCTTGGGAAATATTTAAAAAAAAAAACAACAAAACAAACCGAACAACCAAACCCACACCACTAAGTCACAGATGCCGAGCCAATAAATGCACTGTCTTCTGTATGATAACACCAATGCCAGCTAAGAAAAATCAAGAGTACAGAACAAAACCAACAGGTCCAAAATAAGTATGCAGCAAAGCACTCATCAAGAAAGACAAGCACCCCACACAGCTGCTGCTGCAACGTGCAGGCAAGACCAATGCACGCACATCAAAACACAAAATGAGCAACGTCCTTCCTATTTCAGCACCAGCAACTCACTCCACCACTTGTGTAGCAATATGAGCTGTTTCTTACCATTTTTTGGTGCACTCGACCATCAGCTCTTGGTAAGAGGCCACAAACTGGAACTTGGATGCATGTTTCCCAACACGCTGCAGTCTCTTCCAAACTGAAGCCATGATGGTGAGAAATACCAGTCCTCTTACACAGTAGCAACTCCGTGAATACCAATGTAGGTTTAGGAGTGTGTGTGCTCGATACTAGCCGATTTATATACAGACACAGTAAAAACAGCACGCAAGGAACTTGATGGGATGGCTACAATTCACATTCTGCCTCTCCCTTCTTCACGGTAAATCCCAGTCTAGCTGAATGGCTCATCACTGGTCAGGAGCAGACAGGTAATTGAAAGGAAGTTCTCTCATGGAATCATTATTCTTCACACAGTAGATGATGTGGAGACTGCAGGACTGGAAGACAAATAAGACGGGGGAGAAAGCACTGGTTAATGTACTTCAGACTACACTGCTGCAATCGCACGTGATCTCGTACCTTTCAAACAACTACAATAAACCACAAAAACATACCCCCTTCTTGTTGTCATCCCCCCTGCCCCCCAATTAAATAAATCAATAAGAATGCTGCAGCAATTTCAGGAATGCAAACCACGAGTATGTTTGGAAACATATCAACATGTCCTTTTATCAGCACCATCATAATTGGCAACAACAACAAAAAAGGGCAGGTCAGGGCCACACGGAATCCTTATGAAGCATCTCTGGGAAGCACTGCAAAGTGGCTGAGGTGCTGCCAATACACACCCAGAGGGAGGGACACAAGGAGATGAAGACAAGTTCTTTGTCTTGATGACAAAAGGTGTAACAGTTGTTTCACACACACACACTTCCCGTTCCCATTTCTCTTTCCAAGGAGAAGGAACAGCCAAGAAGCCGGCAAGGGAGTGTTACTACTTAAATGCCTGTGCCAGGGTGAGGAGGAGGATGAAATAGGAAGGGGCATTTCCTGAGCCCTGGCTGCCTAGGGATTCCCCATCTTCCTCGCTGCATCATATTGAAATGGAAATGCCCCTCCATCCTGAACTGAGAAACGCTCATCAGGGAGGTGAAAAGGGAGAGAAGAAACGCAGATAGGTCTTATCCCTCCAAAGGAAAGCAGCATCTCTGATGGGTGCGGAGGAAAAAGCCTCCTCATTAGGAATACGGGGAAGCAAAAGGTGGCCGCACCTGGCGAGAAGGCAGGTCAGGATGGCACCAAAGCTGGCGAGGAGGCAACCTGGGCTCCAGGAATGTCTCCTTGGAGGGGGCCGTCCCCACGGAGCCCCGGGGCGAGGCGCGCCCCGCTCCGCCTCACCAGCCCCTGTCACCCCAGCGCCCAGCCCGCGGGGCAGCGCCCCCCGCCCGCCCGCAGCCCTTGGCCAGGAGCCGTTGGGGTTTAAAAACTAAAACGCCGACGGCGGGGAGCAAGAGGGGAAAGGCGGCCCGGGGAGCGGGAGGGGAAGGGACGCGGGGCAGCGCGGGCGGCTCCCTCCGCGCCGGGGCGGCACTCACCTGCCCCCGGCTCCTCACGGGCGGTCCCCGCCGGGCGGGCGCGGGCGCTGGCACCACACGGCAGGCGAGAGGCAGCGCTGGCGCTGCCCATTACTGCGGCAGCCCCACCAGCGGCAGCGCCCTGCGGCTGTCCCCGTCCTCCCGCAGCCTCACGGCGAGCACCGGGCACACGCCGCTTCTCCTCACCCTCGCCCCGCCGGCCGGGCAGCCAGCCCGCGTCCCGCCGCACCTCACGCCACCACCATCACCCTCCTGCCGGCGCTGCGCCTCGCCTCACCCCAAACCGCCGCTCCCCCCGCCCCCCCCCGCCCGGCGCAGCCCGCCCCCGCCGCGCCGTTGGCCCCGCCGCGCGCCCTCCGCAGCTCACTGGCTGTCACCTCGTGTCAATCACCTGTGGGCGAAAGGGGCGATCCTCGCGCAACAGAGAGAGGGAGGTAGTGAGGGGAGACGGAGCTCGCAGGCGCTCTTCTCCCGCCCCCAACTCAAGGTTTTTCTGATTGGCCGCAGCGTCCGAGGAGGCGGGGTTTTCTCTAAGGAGAAGCTACTCGATAGGTGAGCGCCGCCGCCGGTCAGCACGAACGCGTCCGGCGATTGGCGGCGGCGCTTCCTAAAGCCGCGGGGTGGGCGAGGCGCGAGGAGAGGGTTGTCAGGGGAGAGGCGTGGCCCCGGGGCAGCGGGCAGCGGCCCGCGGGACCCGCCGCCGCCGTCTGAGGGCTGGGAAGTGGCGGGCGCGGGGTGCGCCGCCGGGAAGGGCCGCTCCCGGGCCGGGAGGAGCGGCGGAGGGGGCCGGTGGAGGGACGGGACGGGACGGGGCGGGGGGGAGCCCGAGCTGCCGCCTGTCAGGTGGGCGCGGGGCGGCTGAAGGGAGGGAGCGGCCGCGGGAGGCGGATGGAGGCGGCGGGGGGGGAGGAAAGGAAAATCCCCCGCGAGGGACGTAAGGGCGGCGGGGCCCGGCCCTGAGGAGGGGTCGGTCCAGCGCCCAGGCTGACCCACGTCCTGCAGCACTGGCCCCGGTCCCGGCGGTGCTCTGGAGTTCCTGTGGGGATGGGGAGTTGATGGAAATGAAATGGGAAGGGGGAGCGGTGTTGCTTTGCTGATTTAACTTGATCATGGGCTCTGCGAACTTCACCCAGACATCGGGGTTTGGATGTTCTGCGCAGTTCTGTGTAAAAGTATCTGTGGGGAAGAAGGGGGTGATCCCTGTGAGGGGTGGGCTGGGAATCATCCCATACCCACACTGGCTGAATACTTCTCCTCCAGTGCCATTAAAGGGGTGTCAGGAGCCAGGTGTAAGCCCGTGGTTCCAGCATTAAAATGAAATAATGGTTTATTCTGGTTCAGAGAGAAAATGCCACGCTGCTTTTTGCCCACTTGCCTTCCGAAGCCTCTCCTTTCACCCTTGCAGGCACGTTAAGGCTTAGATCCCAAAGCGCCATTTGCAACAAGTGGATTCCAGAGTCAGGATGACGTGTTTGTGCGAGGTGTTTAATTCTAAACCTATCAGCCAGGCAAGTAAGAAACTCAGCCAGCTGTCAAGTGGAAGCATGGGGAAATTAGAAAGGGAACACAGTGGAGGTCTGAGAGTGGCTGTGAAAGTGAAGCCTCAGGGCTTTGCAGTCCTCCTCTGTGTTCTTTCCCATGACAAACCAAATGCAGGGACTGGGAACTCCTTATCCCACTCTTTTCGTCCTCTTCCCTGAGCTGCTTCTCTCTGTGCTAGCATATCCCAGAGGCTGCCGGCATTCAGTGCCTGGAGTGGAAGGAGAGAAAGAATGACAGTGTGGAATGCCACAGGCCTGAGCTGAACTAAGTTATTTTGGAGAGAGTGAATATTTGGCCTATTAAAAAGGTCAGCCCTTTGCTTATAATGTGTTAGTCTTCATTCCTTCACCTTCCCTCAAGACAGATTTACTTATCCCAGCTGCCAGAGGGCATGCATTTTCTACCTATTAGGAGCTGTCCTGGAAGAGGCAGGGATTTTCCTTCTTAAAGTGTTACACTGGAATGTGAAAGACAGTTGTACTACTCATACAGATTTTCTCAGAAATGTTCTTTTTTTTTTCCTGAATATTTTTGAAGTTACAAGTTGAAGATTTTGCACATCTGTCTAAGATTTCTGTCCCAGCTGATCTGCACACACACAGTAATTCCAGCACACTTAAGGGAGACATTACTGTTTTTTTAAGTGCAGATCACCTGCTCAGGATTTGGGAAATGAGGGCAGGATTTCCAGGACACATCAGACTGAGAACACGCAGTCTGGAGCACACATATGCTTGATTCTGACTTGGAAAATGCCAGATGGAAATCTGGCAGCTGTAAAGTCGATCAAACAAGGTAATTTAACACTCCAGCGGCCCTGAGGAGATCCTTGGTTCCTCATACCAGGGAAATATCAAGTAGTCAGTTGTACTGATTTTATTTCAAAAGTTGTCTTTATTCTGTATATATTGCCAAGAGTTAATCTGTAAGCTTCTCTGATTTATCTTCTGAATACCATGCGGCATCCAGGCTAATTCCTAAGACATCTCTCTGGCCAAGATTTTATTTTCCTCAAACTGAGATAGACATTTTCTGTCCTGTGGATAAACACAGAAGGGCTGGTGGTTTGTTCAGTGACTTGTGTTTCAAACATCATTATTTATTAACATTTTTCCATTTCCTTCATAGCTTTTGGTTTCAAGTTACACCAGGCCTAAGAAGTACACAGCATAAGGCTGCTTTTTCCTTTGTTGTATGGGGAGAATTGTAACACAGGCAATTATCCTACAGATTATCTATTTATTTTACGGTTTTTAAGAGTAGCAATCCTCAGCTCTTGCAACTTTGGGGAAAGCTTTAGGAGATTTCAAAGGGTGTGAGCAATTACTCTGTAAAGAAGGGCGAGATCTTCAGCTGCAGATTGGAAGACAGAGGCCACCGCAGCATTCTCAGGTTACTGGAGCCGAGTCCTACACCAAACCAACTCAAAAGCCCTAGTAACTTCTGTTGGCACCTCACAGCCCAAAAGAATCAATGATTGTCAAAAAGGGATTAGCAAGGGCATGGATGAAGAACCCCATACTCCTTCCCCTGGTCAGAGCACTCTGATGGATCAGCGAGGGACCTCCGTGTTGACTCCATTGCCATATTGAAAAGATCTCATGACTGGTCCTGCCAACCTTAAGCCTGATTTTTGCCAGTGATCCAGCAGAAACCATAGCTCAGCTGTAGAGCACAGTTCAGGATCTGAGCCAAAATCTAGGGAAATAGTCACATTCTTACTTAACCCAATATTATGAGCTTGATGGTGAAAATAGGCAAAGCTAGTGCCCATCAAAGTGCCCAACGCTCACTTTTAAGGTCAATAGCTGAATGAACAACTCTCACATGACTCCCAGAAGGGTTCTCCTGATTATAAAAAAAAAAAAAAAAATGCATCATTTTATGTACAGTGTCAAAGACCACCTCTTCTGCAAGCAGGAAAAGTCATATGATGAACAGGCAGATGCAGTTTTATTATTTACAGATATATAATATGTGTGGTTCAATCTATTTAAACCATATTCCTGTCAAAACTGCTGCCTTCCTTGCCTGAGGAAGGAAAGCTGAGGAAGTGTATTTGTGTCTGTTTGAGCATGCCCTCATCTTTGTCATTCTGGAAAAGGCATGGAGCAGGATGCTGCTCAAATTGGGAAGTTAGCAGGGCAGACCAGGGAGTCCCCAGAGCAACCTGACCTGGTTCTTGATAAGCAGCTGGTTCCACCAAGGACACCCTTACTATGCAAAAATATATTCTCGTGCTCTGTGGCTCCCTTTTTCCCCCTCTATGGTGACACTGAAATATCCAGCCTCCCTAGAAATATCCAATCTCCATAGAAATCCCAATATTTTTTTTTTTCTGGATTTTGAAAATCCTGCACCCTGGCTTTGGCCTGATGGTGGTAGATTGCAAGCCTCCTGGTCCAAGTAGAAGGATGATCTATGCTCTATTTATGTTACTCCCTGTTAAGCTTTAAAGCTATACAGCCTCTCCCTTAGCCTTCAACACCTCGTCATCTGCATGACTAAGGACATGTTGTTCACCAATAAAGAAATGACCTTTGCTACAAACAGCTATCATAATAAATCTCCATTTCCCTGTGCTTCTGTATATGAGCCTGCAGAAATGTCACTGAGGTAATCGACTAATCAGATTATGTCAAATTTGCAAGAGCATTCGGCTTTTTGAGGCAATGGACTATGCACACGAGGTTACCCTTACCTGCCACGTTTTAAACTTTCTTGTATTTCTAGATCCCATCAAAAGTTTGATCCCATGCTAATGAAGGGAGTGGAGAATTTTCCCTGACCTCAGTAGATCTGAGTAAAGTACCATCGTGGTTCCCAATACATGTCACTAACTGGTGTGTGATGCCTTAAAATTCAGTTCTGTAACAAGTAATGCTCACCAAGTTCTATGGCAGCATGCTTGTCTGCTCTTTGTTTCTTCAAATCCCAACAGTAATTAAAATACATACATATACACATAGCACATCATAAAAATGTATGCAGCAACAAAATAATTTTTTAATCCTCCCTTCTTTTGTTTCTTGTTTGTTGCTGGAAAAATTCCACTCAGCTCTCTTTTCACATGATCTGATGACACCCAACAGCTATTCTGTATTGGAGGGAAAAATGTTTTGAATATTCCCTCTGCTAGACATTGGTGACAATTGCAGGGGGGGAAGGGTGGAATACCCTGTTTTATTTGTGCAATGAAAGCTTAACTGGAGACTGGCAGCTGAGAAAAGGCGATTCCACATTGCAGAACTAGATAGCTCGGTCAGTATCATAGCCCTGTAACAAAAGCATGTAATTCCAGCAATAGTCAGCTGCACTTAAGGCACGAGGCATGCAAACATACAATTTGTTCTTGCCCTTACCAGCAAAAGAAGGAGATTTTAGGATGCGCTCTGGTGGGCTCATGTTTTGTTAACGCTCTGGCATGGGCCGAGGCAGGCAGGCCAGTCGAGTACTTACCTGCTGACCAGCTGACCTGCGCAGCATTCCTAGCCCAGGCCAGGTCCCAGCCCACAGCACTGAGCTGTGTACGGGCACCCACCCTGTTAAACCTCCTAATCCAGGGCCTGCCCCCCAGCTCTGCTGCCAAGGGGAATCCGCAGAGACAGGGGCTGGGTTAACTCACCAGCACTCTTTTTAAACAATTCTTTATTCTCCTGTTCTCCTGCTGTGGCTGGAGCCCACACTTCACAGAATCACAGAATCAATCAACCAGGTTGGAAGAGACCTCTGGGATCATCGAGTCCAACCATTGCCCCTGACACCACCATGTCAACTAGACCATGGCACTAAGTGCCATGTCCAGTCTTTTCTTAAACACATCCAGAGATGGTGACTCCACCACCTCCCTGGCAGCCCATTCCAATGTCTAATGACCCTTTCTGAGAAGAAATTCTTCCTAATGTCCAACCTGAACCTCCCCTGGCGAAGCCTGAGGCTATGTCCTCTTGTCCTATCGCTAGCTGCCTGGGAGAAGAGGCCAACTCCCACTTCACTACAACCTCCCTTCAGGTAGTTGTAGACTCAATAAGGTCACCTCTGAGCCTCCTCTTCTCCAGGCTAAACAACCCCAGCTCCCTCAGCCGTTCCTCATAGGTCATACCCTCCAGACCCTTCACCAGCTTGGTCGCTCTCCTCTGAACTCACTCCAACACCTCAACATCTTTCTTGAAGTGCGGGGCCCAGAACTGGACACAGTATTCAAGGTGCGGCCTCACCAGTGCCGAGTACAGATGGGACGATCACTTCCCTAGACCCGCTGGCTATGCTATTCCTAATAGAGGCCAGGATGCCATTGGCCTTCTTGGCCCACCTGGGCACACTGCTGGCTCATGTTTTAGCGGCTGTCGATCCAGCACCCCAGGTCTCTTTCCGCCGGGCCGCTTTCTAACCACTCTTCCCTCAGCCTGTAGTGCTGCATGGGGTTGTTGTGGCCAAAGTGTATGTGGTGAGACCCTGCTGTGCTTCAGCCAGGCAGCAAGTGCCTCCCCTCCAGGCTCTGTGCCAGAAGGGTACCCAAAAGGCCCATTCCGTGGGTGGCAGCCTCATGTCACAGCCCCCTTTGCGCCCCTGTGAACAGCTTCATTATGCCACCCCAGAGGCACTAGGTACTCCTGCCCTGCCTCACTTAATCCCCACTGCCCAAAGCTTTGTAGGTAAAGTCAAGCAGGCTGGCTCAAAAGAGCAGATGAAAAACATCCTCACCGTGTCTTTCCTTTATCTCCCCTCTCTTGTCTGGCTGAAATTCTTCCCAAACCACTCAGCAGTAAGGGCATGTTGTATTTATCTGCAGACGAGGTCAAGGACAGGAGCCACATTCCTGAAATGCAGAAGCCACAATGTTCAGCCTGTGGAGGCGAGACAAAAGATGGGGTATTGATGGTGGAGACCCACATGCATGGCATTTCCCTATTCTGTACTATAAAACTCTGGGTTAGCACTGCTTTCTCCAAGCTTATTATCAACTCTCCTGTTAGTCAGCTTGCAATGGTCTGAACAAGTTTTGCTATTCACCTTTCAATATCCTTGAGAATTGTGTACATCTCTTAGTGGTCCCTGTTTCTCTCTTCTCAAAAAAAAAAAAAAAAGAAGAAAGAAAAAAAAAAAGCAGCAGTCTGTACTTTGTCCATAAATAACAACCTTCGATCTTTTATCATGCTTAGTGTCTCCTGTACCTTTTCCAGTTCAATACCCTTCCTCTGTGGTCTCCCTAGCCTTTCTGCAAAGTATAATTATGCTTGTATAGGACATTCTGTGGTGCTAATGAAGTAAGAATGCCTTTCTCCCTCTCTTTTTAAATAAACATCATATTTCTTACCAAATAATCCAGCTGTTAATTTAAGATGCCCTTCAGGAACAATGACCTCGATTCTCTGGAACTGTTCACTTTTTCTCAGTCATAATATTTTTTTTCTTCTTTTTTACAGTTCTTTTTTACTTTAAACATGGCCTTCTTTTTTAATATATACTTTTTTCATAACCTAATTGCTTGTTACTCAGACTACCACCGACACTCTGTGGAGACAGCTGAAAGTGAACGGCCAAGCTTTAGACAAGATAAAGACGGGGAGCAACTCTGGCTAGGATATGGAAAAAGCATCTCAGATAGTTATGGAGCGCAAGTGAGAAAGTGAGACTCTCCACAGACAGCGATTAAGAACAGAAAGACTGTTTTCCAAGAGTTATGGACAAAAATACGAGAGGGAGCAAGTTCAGAGGAAGACTTGCTTCCTAGCTCCCATACACACACACGATCTACATGATGCTGGGTATGTCAAACCTCTGATTAACCAGCTGTATATGCTTCATGGAGGCATCTAAGGAAACTGCAGTTTCAAAGGTGGGAAAGTCAAGGAGTGAAGGTTGTACGGCCCATACATTTTTTTCTACTGAGATCCTGTTTATTAGAAAATGAGTAGCTGGACATGCAATCAGAATACTGAACTGGAAAAATTCAAAGCCTTTTAACTGTATTTCTCTAACTCTGCAAAAATGCCAGAGAAATCATAAAATGTAATACAGCTGTCTCTAAAGATTATGCAGGAAATTCCTCTTTGCCCAAATATGATATCATATGTCGCCTTTAAAGAGAACGCCTAGTTAACTTTGGATCTACACCACCAGTCATCCACGCAGCACATCAGTAACAGAGGTATGCTTCCTTGGAGTACAGACATTAGCACTGCACAGAGCATCATAGATCAAATCTGAGGCCTTCTTGGAAGCCTGTTTAGAAGCAATTACCTTGCAGATGTGATAAGACAATCTATTACACAGACCGGAGTAAGAGGAAATTTGTATCTAACAACTTGTACAACTAGGCTCCCAAACATCATACAATAGGACATCAGTGCTTCATGAAAAGAATCTCAAAGCACAGAGTAGCAATATGTACATGTGGTGAGGCCTTCATCCTGCAGAAGATTTATAGTTAGCAAGGTTATAGCTAAGGAAAATGAGCCCCACGGACCTATTCATGTATGCAAGCCATGCAAGTGGACAAGTGTTTGCAGACTTTGGTCGTGGTATTGGGCAGGTGTGAGATGGCATGGAAAGAATCAGTTTTGAAAGGACAAGAAATTAATTGTGTTGTAAAACTGACTGCAAAGTTTCCTGCTCCAACTTTTAAAATCTCAGCAGCCACCCCGGTTAGATAAATATCTCTAGTTAATCTGGAAATGAAACAAAATAATCACAGCCACATTAGGTAATTTCAGACTCAGAAACTGCTCTTCAGTATGTCCAGATTAACCCACATGGATTTAAATGGTGTTGCAAGTTATTTTTAACTGAGTGTATTACCTTAAGTTATCACTAATCTCCCTCTACACTTTTTAAACTGTATATATTAAAGTCACACTGTCATAAAACATGGGAACAGTTAGCTTCCAAAATTCTGCATGCAGCAACACTATGTTCAACTTCATCCATATAAAATGGTGTGAGTTTGCTTACGAGGTCCTCCACAGAATATGCATCACGCCACACAGAAAAGGTACCTCTTGCAGGTGGTCCTGGTAAGATGGCAAAGAGAGCATTCTGGTGCATATGCTCTGGCAGGGGTGTGGGCTGAAATCCATCTGGTGATCAATCATTAAACACTTCTAACAAATAAACCAGCATTCCTTACAGCCCAAAACTCCGCCTACTATATACTGTTGGCAGCCCCGCACTAGGAAAAAAATATGCAAATGTTGACTAATTCATGTGGTGCTTTCACTTACACAGAGAGCCAACCATCCCAAGCTACAGAATGGGACGATCATTCTTCAGCCCCTTCAAGACCTGTACAGACTCACTGGCTGCCCTGAGGACCCCAAAACCACTTTTTTCCAAGGGAAAAAAAAAAAAAGTACATTAAAAACCTAAGGTAATAACCTAAATTCTCTAATGGTATTTATATCCAGGATAACTGTGGATGGTGGAAGCACAGTTAGAAAAAAAAAATGTTAGAGCTCACTACAAATGGAATGTAGGACTCCTTTTGTCAGATTATGGTGGTGTTTGGGTGTTTGCCCCACTTTAGAATCTCATTTTTGCTAAATTCCTCTGCAAGAGGTTGTGGAGGACATGCAGCCTTACTGACCATGCATCCCTATGGCACACTCCTCAGCGAGTCCCCAGCTGAAGGAGGAGGTTGCTCAATGTAGATATCTTTCATCCACAGTCTTAGGAAGGGACATTCAGGATTTTTTTTCTCTGAATAGTTTTAGGAATCTTCCTGACTCTTCACACATGCGTAGAAGGAGTGAATGCTTTGCCAGCTCTGTAGAGGGACAATCAAAAAAGAAAAAAAAAGGGAATCTCTAGTCTGGGATACTTTCTAATTGCAGCTAAGCGACACAGTGGTGCCTAGGGCCATCTCGAATCACCAGTTTTGAAATGAAAGATCTGGGGCCATAGACAGGTTTATCTCCAGAAAAAGTAGAATCCCAAAACCCCAGCAAATGTGCTCCCAGCCCAGGGCAAGTGCTGGGAACAATTCCATGGCTGCGCTTGGAGGTACAACCTAATCAGTCACCAAGATGATACCTTCCTTTCATCTCTAATCAGAGCTCTGGAGCTCAGCAAAGGACCTACACAACAGCAAAAGGCTGGTAAAGGCATCTCAGCCTCTCTCTTCCTGGCAAAAATTCCTGTATCATCCAAGCTAGCAAAATCTGTCTGTTTTGGGAAACAACGGATATATCAAACATTCTGGCAAAGCCTAGGAGAAATGACAGTTCAATGATGTTGAAAAGAAAACCATCAGAGACAGATTAGTTTGTCTGACAGTCTTTCTTTATGCTCTCCGCTGAAGAAGAACAAGAGTCCTTTCATGCATATTGAATTTACTTCTAGTGCAAATCAACCTCTGTCAGTAGCGCTGTAACTGTTGCCGGTTTAGAAAAACGGGTGATCGCTATTATCTGGCACCTGCCTTCTGCACACCTCAGAGCACCAAAGTTTTCTAGTCACTTATTCTGCTGCAAGCAATGCTCATTTTACACTGAAGCATCACATTTTTTGATGTAGTATTCAGAACATTTCCTGCACTAGCTATTAAAACATTTGCCCAAGTAGGCAGACGGTACAACTGAATGGGCGTCCACAGGCCATGGAAACCTCAGACTCTGGTTATGGAGATGACAAGAGGTAAGGGAGCAAATGTTGCCTGTTAACAGAAGTGGCAGTCCCAAGTCATTTCTCACAGCACTTTGCAGATGAAATAGCCTGTGGTGCCAGCTGTCTGGCACCATCTCTCTCTACACAACACAACAAAACTTGACCACTGTTTTGCCGCAGCCATCCCTCGAATTCTGTGGCGTTGCAGCTTATGCAGAAACAATAATCCCTGAACAGACGCAGAATTACTCCACAATTGCTCTCCTGAGAGTCTCTGCAGGTAGCAGATGTGTATCACACACTCACCATCCATTCTTCTCCCAAATCTAAGACATCCATGAGCTCAAAGCTCAGATACAAAGTAATGCCTAGAAGTTTCATGTCCTTTTTCCGATACTGATAAGATACCCAACACAAATGACAGTGGTATGGATTTTGTCTCTGGCTCCTGCTGTTCTTCTGCACACCGTTCTGGCAGCCCAAAGGTGGCAGCAACCCAGCTGAACTTGTGGGTTGTGTCTTCCCTGGGAGTAGGCAAAACCCACGAAGCAGTAGGAATGGTGTGTCATTTCCCAGCTGTGGCACAGATGGGGAAAAGTACAGCATAGCTGGGGGGCTGGTGTGGTCCAGTATGGCTTGGCAGCAGGAGTGCCTCTTTTGAGGCTGCAGCAGCTGGCACCCCACAGAGCAATCCTGCTGCTTCTCTGTGCTGTGGCTCAGAAGCTCTGCTCTGCAGTGCCTGGTGGCCTGCAGATGTGGGTGCCCAATGCAGCAGCAACAACTCCTAAGAGCTGGCCTAGGACAGCTGAGGGAAGATGGAGCTGCAGGAAAAGGCCTCCCGTGTCCTTCTGATCTTTGGGAGGAGCAGTAGGGTCCCAGCCAAGCACACTAATGGCACATGTAGAGAAGCAGTTTGATTAAAGGTCCGAAAGTGGCATCTATTCCCAGCTCTGCCACAGGTTAGCTTATGCAGGCTCTTGGTTCTGTCTGCCACGAGAGGATAACAATGTTTACCCACCTTTACAAGTAGGATTAAAATACTCAGGCACCTTGTGATGGACCAAGAGATGCTCCAAACAGTCAATAGGAAAGAAAAGACTTGCACTCTAGGTTTTGTGATTTCTAATGCAGTTCCCTTCCCAGTAGACTAAAATAATTTTGTTGGGGGAGGAACAATTGCTAAACAAATTCTGCCATGCATTTGCATACGATCTTTTTCTGCAAATAGCCAGAATGTGAGTGGATTTTCTCAGGACAGTGAAGAACACTTCTTCCATCACCAGATTTTCTTTTGCCAGCTCTAGTTGAGAGGGCAAACTGCAAAGGTGGTAGGACTGCTCAACTTAGAGTTACATGCTCCTATTGCTTGTTTAAAGCATTGCCCAAACTGCTTGTTTTTCCCTAGCATTGATCTTAGAATAGCTGAACCGAGTTTAGCAAATCTTCTCACCCAAAAGATGAACCTGAAACAGTCACAAAAGCAGGCCTGAGAAGTTTGGCTAAGTTATAAGGAACCAAACAAAGAGACTCTGCATCTGGCAACTTTAATAACTGCAGATGCACTTCAGCTTGCTTGACCCACTACATCAGACAATGTTGACCTCACTGCTTACCACAAAATCATGATGCATTCCTCAGTCCATGGCAGCATCACCTCAGTGAGACTAAAATAAAACCCACTGAAAGGTTTTATATAATGCCAAGGCTACAAGATCTCTAATGTAGTTTTCTTATTGGAGCAAGAGCCAAGTACAGCTCAAATTCATTAGTTAATGGCCTGTGACAATGAAAGAGAAAGACAATTATTATGCACATCTCCCAGCTGATTGTTTCTGTGTGAAGAAAATGCAACTAATTGTTGTTCTCCTATATTAATGTACCATAAAGGATTACTATCATATCTATTTCAAAAAAACCCTATCGCTTTCAAAATGCAGACTAATGCTGGATAAATTTGATTTTTATAGATGAAAGCTTGGTGGAAAAATCAAGATTTTATTAGAGCCATGGACAATCACATTACATTTTATATGATATGAGGACTTCACTATTGAATCAGGAAATTGATCTCAGGACATTTTTTTTCTCCTGAAGACTTTTCAATTCCCTGAGCATCTCTCATGTATCTCAAATACTCATCCTTGGATATAATAGCCAGAGGCATTTTTAATAGCTGTTTTTATTTATAGAAAAGTCAGAAAAGATATACAATATGCAGTCTTAAAGATGAGTGAAAGCCTCCTACCTCTCTCAGTACCAGCTGTTGGTACATTTCTTGCACTTGGAACACGAAAGGAGGAAGGCAGAGGAGCCATGCACCTGGAATGGTGAAAATCATTATTTCACTTTCGTTTCATTAACAAAACTTCACTTTCCATGAAGCTTTAGTTTAGGAAAATCATCATTTTGTAAGACCTTGAGACTTACAACAAGCATAAAAGCTCATGGAAAAATTAGACCAGATTTGTAGTCTAATGGCCTGAAGACTGTGGATCTGTTTCTGAAATGAAGACAATTATATTCTAACATGGAAAGGGTAAATCATCTCACCACTTTCAGCAAAATGTATGGTAGATCACACTCCTTGTAATTTTTTAATGCTGACAGGTAAAGCACTAAGGAGAGGATGTGTCACCTGAGTCTGCCAACAGCTGTAAATTCAGATTAAGCAGGGCCCAGACAGATATACCACAGTTTCAGAGCCCCATTCTGTACTCACATACATGTGCGAGCAGGCTGGCAGCTCTGACACGCTGCCAAGTCTCCAGGAGGGTGCTAACACCAGCTCCATGTCAGAAAGCAATGGGCTAACCCCATCATCCAGATCATGCAGTGAGATGTCTTGAGTGCTGGACACCTACTGCCACTATCACCCAACAGCAGCCACGGCTTTCTCTTATTTTCAGTGACAATTTGAGGTTTTCTGAAGCTGTGGCTGCTTCATCACCTCTTGTTCCTTGCCAGAAAGATGCTGGATGACTATTGTCAATAGAGACTTCTCCCAGCATCCAAGCACAACTCATGACTTTTATAACACCAAGCAAGCTTGCAAAGGAGCAAAAAAAGGTCTGGTTTTATGCATGATATTTTATGAAATCGCATATTCTGGTAAGCATCCAACCATTGCTCTCAAGAGACCACGCAGGACTACTCAGAAGCCCACTTGGAGCAGCAACCCATCCTCCTTCCTCTCTGTACTCACTTCCAGTTTGTCACTTCTAGACATTCAAGGCCTCACAGTTACTCTGGAGTTAATGGGTCGTTCACACAGGGCTCAACAAAAACCGAAACTTATCCTCTAGTGACAAGCGCTGGCCAGAAAGCCTGCTTCAGTGAGGGCTTTGTAATCCATCCTGAAACAAAAAAAACTTAGGGTGAATTCTGGTGTCCCAGCATGGCCCAGGTGTGCAATTACAGCTTGTCCCAAGGGCTTTGATGGGCGCACTGTAAGGTTTTACCATGTTGTCGCCCCCTATTCCACAAACCAGCCTTTGTACATTTTCTCTTTGCAGCTGACACTGGTTATAAAAGCCGCTGAGGCTGTAATAAAATGCGCAACATGGAGCATATGTATGGAGTGTTAGAGATTATGAAATTCAATGTCATTTTTTAGAAGTCATAAAAACATTATCTAATTCCCAGTCGTCCTCCTGAGACACTCGGGAATATGTTTATACACTAAAATGTCAAAATCGTAAACCGCCTGATTTTTTCACTATTTACTTTGCATTGTGGTGAGGTAGTTATTACATGACATTTCATAAATACAGTGACTCAGAAATTATTAGTATGCTGAATAACAGCCTTTCCACCACAATACAGCATTATACATTTTAAAACCCTGATTTTCATGAAGCACTTGCACGGTCTATCTTAAATACTACAAATAAAAGTGAACTCTGGGGGAAAAAATGCTGCTGTTGGGTTTTGTTCTGTTTTCTTTTCCTTTAAAGGGAGGTATATTGATAGCAACAACCCCAGGGCTGCAGCGACAAGCAGCAGTAGCTGTGCATTTCCCAAATGGCAGGGACAAAAGCAGCAGCATGTCTTGCTGTTACAACATGAGGGAGAGGTTCCAAGAGAGTATCACATTAGCGAGATTAAAATTAACACAAACACTGAGCAAAATCCTTTTTTGAAGGAAGGAGGTGATTTAAAATTGCTTGTAATTAAGGGAGAAACAGCACTGCACACAGCTCTGCGCTAGCCAAGGAGTCTCCCAGATTTTCACTGCTCAGCTCATAATACTCCTACTTACTTTTTTTTTTTTAAACACACAGTGGATTTTATTGCCTTTTTTGGATATTAATATGCAACCAATTATAAACTGTGAGTTGCAGCACTGGATAATTTCCCTTCAAGAATGCTAAGCAGGTTCTGCGCTGTATCAGCCCATGTGACAGCACAGCAACTACCATCCTCTCTGACATGTTTTAGCAGCCATTCGTAAATGGTTGCTCAGCAGGAGAGCTGGAGCAAACCCCATCTTAGGACCTCCTCATGATGCGGAGTTTTAACCCGCTGGGTGTTCTGCTTAAAAATAAAAAGAAAGCTTAGGATTTAGATCAAATCCTCAGGAGTGGAGATTCAGATGAAAAATAGGAATTAACAGTATCACCTATTAATTGTATCAGAGGTACTTGTCTCAGTTTCTCTCACTCTGTCTGCTGTTGTGCTGACACCACATTCAAAGCTTGACGCTTGACAGAGGACAGAAGGCAAATTTTAAGTGCAGGGTTAAAGAAAAGGGAAAAAAAAAGAGAAGGTAGTGGGAACTTTCACTTCATGTAGATACAATGTACATCACAGCAGCACTGTCTCTGTGTTGCACTAGCCTTCAACATATCTGTAAGAGCACTCAGTTGCTGGGGGTTTTGACTGCACAAAAATGCCCTCTTCCCTTTTATTTTTCCTGGGATACAGTATTTGCAAAAGAACTACCTTTGTACTGAGTAAAGATATAATTATTGATAATTATTGACATTCATCTCTGTAAGCATTAATGACACCACTTGGGCCAAAATGAACCTTGACGTAGGTGGCCGTGTCTCCACCAAGCCCAAGCAACAACTGCTATTCCTGAATTTGGACATGGGTATTGAACCAGTAAAAACACTACCCAGAGAAGCAACTAGGGATGAGGATGCACGTTAAATATCAATGTTTATGCATGCTTTACACCTCTTTTCTGTTAAAAAGCCCCTCCGCTGTGTGGGAAAATACTTTTCTACACTGAAATCGAAAAAATGCTAAGATGAGGCTATACTTTTTTTTTACCTCAATCACAGGACTCAGCTTTGGTGGGTGTCAAAGCTTGGTTTTGGCTGAGGTAATCTAATGCATAAGAAACCTACACGATAATACCAGCTCAGACATAAAACACTGAGCTGAGGCCATAGCTGTGATATCTAATAGCCTTTGCCTAGAAACTGCAGTCAGCATTTGTAATCCTTAATAGGGAGTTTCAAAACAGCCTCCAATATTTGCAACGTGTATAGCCTAATTTGTGTGCTGCAATGTCAAGGGAGTTTAGGACACTCCACTAATCTTGCTGCTGCGCTGCTTTGTGCTTTTCAGCAAGATGCTGGCATGTTCTTTCCACACAGGCCTGTTCAGCTCCAGAGATCCTTTTACTCTCAACACCTACACATCACCTTTCAATTAGCAGCTATTAAAAAGAACTTCCAAAAGTGTCTGCAGTTTGTCGCGGTCTACATTTGATGATAAATTCATAGTAAGGGAAAAAAAAAGTTCACTCAAAGATCAAATATCCAAGTTAATTCCTGGTCCTTGTTCTTTCCTGCTGTTTTATCCTTCACTCCCTCCATCATTCATCAGAGGTCCAAATTGGTGCAAATGAACTTCTGAATGTCTGACAACATGATGCATCTAAGAAACCTACTTCAGAAGCAATGATTTTTCTTATTTTTTTTTTTCTTTCTCGGGGCCCAAGAACATTCATGGGAGCTTGCTAAGGAACCATTTTGATTTGCCTGTTTGTGTAAAAATAATCCATGTTTCCTTGACATGTTGAGAATACAACATGCCAGAAATAACTTGCATACTTTTGGAGCTCTTTCTGCTTGTGAAAGTCCAGCATGTTACTGGCTTTATCAAGAGGTCTAAAACATGCTTGTGGAACTTGCAAAAGGCCTTTCCAATGACTGATGCAGTTAATTTGTAAGGCTAAGTATTTTTGCTAATTTAATGAGTAAGTCTTACAAGAAACAATTGCTGTCTTATGCAAAACACAAAATGTGCTCATCTGGAAAAGGAAATTTCACATCTCCTCGCTAATAATGAAATAACAGACCATCACAAACTCCTTCCAGACTCTTCTTATTTGGACAGGCTCCACATCCTTTTCCAAGCAAGCATTTTCCTGGCCAACATAAGCCTCTGGGAGATCCTATCTCCACTCACATCTCTGCAGTTCCATCCCCAGGCAGGCCCGGATAGTTAAGCAGAAGCCAGCTGAGGGTAACAGCATTAGCTTCACAATACGTGGCAATATGTATTGGAGAAGAGTATTCTGGAGTCATGGTCTGAAGGACTACCATGTCCATAAGGCTGAAAAGGTTTTATGCTGTTCTTTTTTGTTTGTAGCTTCTCTAGATCACAGTGTTGTAACTTTTGAGGTTACACATAGGGAGAAGTCTCTTAAAACTTGTTTCCCTTGCTACTAGTTCTTTAAAGAGTCTACTTACTGCCACAGGAAAAGGCTAGGAAAGTTGGGGATATTGGAACATTTTTCATGGGAAATTTATCTTGTAGGCAGCCTTCTGTAATGTGGTTAATCTCAAAGTGAATACCAGAAGATCCAATATATTGGAGAAACACATCAGTCTTGGGATCACACATGCTGCATGGTCACTTGTACTTACATATGTCCTTCGCAGCAAAGGAATTACACTTGTTAAAAGCATTTGTTGATGGAGCGAGTGTAACCAATAGCACCCAGAAGATAAAAAAACCATCCCGATTCCCACAGGGAATGCTTTCTGCTTCAGACCGTTTCTGAACGCACACATACAGTATTGGCTCCCTGGCCTGCAGCTGATTGAGAAGCATGACCCCAGTGACACATTAGGAAGGATTTTTTTTTTTCCAACACACAAGGTCTGTAGTTGGTTGATAAGAGCAAGTAATTTGTATTCCTGAGGGGAACTGTTGTCAGGCTCCTTCATTTACTACACACAGACAGGACAGAGTCTGTGAAAGCAGGATACATACTCCTCAAGCAGTCCTCCTTCTGGTCTCCAAAGGAGAAACATCCCATTCAGTCCTCCTGGGCTATCAAAGAAGCAATAATAACAAAGGGCCACATCCTCAGCTGGCATCCACCAGGCTAGCTTCCTTTACCTGAAGGTGTTTTCCTTCTTCACCCAACTCCACCTATGAAATTATGACAAACCCCTTCAACCACTGCTTTTATAGACATTGATTTAATTTCCCATTCCCACAGCCAGCTACCACCCAGCAATTGTAACCAAACACCTGCCTGGGGTTAGAGCAGGGCCCTATTCTAGCAGGGCTGAAAGCTCACTGAGGGACAGCATTTGTTCTCCAAGAGGAGCCCCTGCACTGAGGGACAGGCTTTCACATGTCACTGCTAGAAACCTTACCCCACAAACAGGCAGCAGAGTTGGCACTCAGGTCCTAGATTTGGAACTTGGCCTGGGGTCTTCTTAGAGAAGGACAGGGTCACAAAGTCCCATGGAAATCCTTCGCTTCTAAAAATCCCAGAGCTAGCAGAGAGCATCAGGGCATGATCTTGTCACACACATGCCCTGTTCTCAAACTCTTCTAGGCGGCTGCTGCTGGCCTCTGTCAGGGATGTCAGGGATACTGGACTAGGTGGACTTTGACAGAAACACCAGTCCCTGGATTTCCAAGTTTCTACAGCAGGATACAGGGCAGCTTCTGGCTGCTCTGATTTGCAGCTAAAGCCTGACCTGTGCCTAAGAGGCTTTAGAGTCCACAAAACACCTCAGGGCCAGCTATACCCCATTGCACAGGAAAAGAGCAAGAGCCAGCCACGTTCTGAGTGTTTGAAGAGCTCCATGTAGAAGCTCCAGTACTTCAGAGCTCCAGACTAGATGCTGCTCCTGGTATCCAGACTCAGTCTCTGGGTACATGCAACATCTCCTGAGCCATGTATAAGCTCGCCAAACCCCCCCAAAGATGCAAGGGCTGTGCTAATCCTCCTCCATTAATCTACAGCAGCTTCTGTGGCTCTCTCGTCTCCACTGTGTGGAAGGCTGAATATAAGATCATCTGCAGAGCAGCAAATTTACAGCTAGCTCCTGCCTCCGGTATTCCCTGCTCGCTGCCGTGAGTTGCACGGGCCCCAGATGCTCAGCCCCACGCCTGACCCCTCTCCGCACAGCAGAAGTCTGCACTGGTGTTGCTGCCCAGACACTTCTGTGGGCACAGAGGCAGAGATGGTATTTGCGGTTACACCCACTTATGTCTTTGTGCTGTGTGAAAAACCAGCACTCCCTGCTCATCTAGTTTTTGGCTACGAAGATCTTGAATTTGATTACATCCTAAGACACATCTGGTTTTAGCAGTGCAGACTGGATACTTGAAAAACCACAAATAAAAGGTGTTTGGGTTAAGAATGCTCTTGTGATTAAAAAAATATTGAAAGTCCTCAAGTGTTTGTTTAAAGAAAATAATTTTCATTTAAATGCTGGCACAATTTCAACAATTTGATTTTAATTTTGAAGTGTTGAAAATGCCCTCAGATAATTTCTGTAGCATTCCAGAACCCAAAAGTGATCACAGAAAGCAAGTCACTTACAAAATCAAGTTAACTGCAAAGCTAAAATTCATTTCCTGTTTTCTAAGAAAACAAAAAAAGGGCTCAATGCTCTTAAGTCTTTCTGAGAAAGATCTTCTCACAAGCAGTTTTCAGCCAGGCAAGCCTGGTTTGCCTTTTTTCCCCCCAAACAAAACAGAGTTTGCCCTTTGAGAAAGCTTCCAAGAACTTCACAAGCCATACTAATACAAATAATTTACTGGACTTTGGTACCAATTACATTTCTTTAAGCACTGTTCAGTTTGAACCTTAAAGCAGTCTAAAATAATTTTATTATTATAAAGATGCCAAATGATACATATTTTACAGTATTTGTGCTCCGAGTTTCATCAAAGCAGTGGTTGGATCATTTTATATTAGGATTTGATCTTGCCTTTCGGATTTAGGTGAGACTTAGGCACCAGCACTGAGTTTCTGTGTCATCACCGTCTCTGACTTCCTGGCTTAACTGAATCCTCAAGAGATGTTCAAAATCAAAAAGTTTTACTGGTTTGGGGCCAAAGTCTGACTTAGTTTTCACTAAAACCAACCTATTGGCCCAAATTCTCTCAAATTCAGGTCTAGGTTTACTAAAGCTTCAGTTCATTGAACTTGGCTGGAGTACGTACAGCTCATTCTTCGAAGAAACAAACAGAAATTGGGTCTTTAGCTCACCTCAGATGAGCTAACAGCCCCCAGGTAGACAGATCTCAGTAGGTTTCCTTTGCAGAGGTTTCACTAGCAGCACCACTTGTAACGTGATGTGCCTCTATCAAGCCAGATGAGATGTTGCAACTAGCTGCAATCACTGCTGTTGCCTCATACTGGCTTCAAGGGAGCAGATTCCATAACACATTTTGCTAGGAAAGCTGGTTTCCATTTTAAAGGGAGAAAAAAAAAAGACAAATATGCCTCTGAGCAGCTTTTGAATGTTCTCCTTTGTTAACTAACACAGTTAACAGGCCGGAATATGACAACAAGCTTCACATCAATAGCCTGCCTCAAAGGGAGAACACAAATAAAGAAAAGCAGCTCGTGATACATCAGCTCAAACAATGATGCGAGTATACCCGACAGAGCACAAGCCGCTGTTGAGTAGGTTTACGGAACGGAAGAAAGTATTAAGAAGGCAAGTATTAAGAGTGCTCCCGTCTGCCAGGACATCCCTTCCCTTGTGATCGCTTAGCTTTATTTAACCTTTATGTTCACAGAGCATTGGGACACAATGTGTTTCACCACTTTGCTTTTTCTAAAGCCTATGGTGATCTTGGAGGAAAGCATAACCCAGGACCCTGCTAGCACTGCCACTGGGAATGTAAAACAGTCTACAGAGAGAGGCTTCATCCCAATGGTTTTGAATTCAGTAGCAACCAACTCACAAAATCCCCTAATCCTCTGTAATGCTGGTAGCAGCTACTTTGACACAGCACATGGGTACTGCCTGAACCAGCCAGCAGCTCTACTCTTGGTGAACATAGCTAACCACAGCCGTGAGAGTGGCCAGTGGGGATTTTGCACAAACTACATCTTGGAAACCCTCACAGATAATGCAGCAGGTCGGTCACGATTTCCACCATGGTCCTAGAGGTAACAGAGACCTCCTCCTACCAAGGACATGGCCAAGACACCAGACATCTGTGTTCAATGAGTTACAAAGTCCAATATGAATAGGTAGGTTTTTGCAGAATTAATACAAAACCAGTTATGGGTATGGACTCAGGCATTTCTTAGGTGTGCCTTGAGAGTACAGGACGTGGGTATCACAGACACTCCATGGTACCAAATTAGTTTTTCTCTGCTGAGGTCCATCTGACTCACGGCCGCAGCTCAACCTCTGCACTACTGCTTCGCATTTGAGGATAACACTGAGCTAACTTTAGTATAAATACCAATGAAAATAATTTAGACTTCTGCTATTGTCAAGGTTGAACATCCTCCAAGAAAGCAAACTTTGATAGAACTTTTCTATCTCAAAGAGCTCTACAAACCTCACAGTAACAGACATATTTTTTTTCCCAAGTGACCAGCAATGGCATGCCTCAGCTGCTTCTGCATACCTTGAGATACCAAAAAGTGGCTTTTGTTTTGTGGAAAAGAGTTCATCCTTTGACAATTAAGGCCATTTTAGGTATTGATAAAAGGCACATCAAAATTGATATCCACAAAATCCCTGTTTAGAAAACGCAGTCAAGAATTTTTATTTTTTAATCTCACTATCATTCTCCAGATTTAGCATCTATTCCAGTTTTCAGTTCCCCACTGTAGCTTTCATTGGGTTTACCACAGTTTTCACATTATTAACCTACACTCACTCTTCATCAGCATACCTACTTGGAGGTAGCTAAGAAATTAGAGGTAAATTGGTTCATTGTTGAATCACTTGATATAATAGATTCAGTGTGTTAATCCTGATGTACGCGGTCTGGGGAGGGGGTAGAGAGGGCTGTTTTGTTGCTTTTGGTAGTCTTCCTCCTCTGTGCCTAGCACATGTGGTAAGGCAACAGCAATAAATCAGAACAAAGGAAATAAAGTACTAAGGCTTTAGGGAACATGTGTTTTAGAAGAAAAACTTGGCTCGCCACTAAAAGCAGTATTGCCTTATAATGGATGTTTAAAATTCAGATGTAGAAAGAGACAGACAAAATTGTATAAATACAAGTGACTTACAGGTCTGTGCAGCTTTCAAACAGTACCGCAAGCCAGTCCATATTCCCAGCTCTTCCTGGACCTGGCCAGACAGACCCCATGCTCCAAACCAGCAAGAGTAAAGCAGCAGCAGCAGCACATCTGATCTCTAAGCAATGCTGCAACACATTAGGCTGCAGACAAAGGATTAAATAATTAAAACCAACCCAAGCAACTGACATATTGTTTTCCAGGATCAGGGCTCTCCAGCTGCTGTTGACAGTCCTATTGCAAATCAATGTCAGCTAGAAACATGCTGCTGGAGGAGTCATTTGTCTTCCCTGTACATCCCTTGCACTGCAGTGGTACGGCAGCAGTTTCACACAGCAAGAAGGGACTCTGCTAAGACTCTGTTCCCAGCCTTGGGTGGCCAGAAACTGCTCAACAGCAGTAATAACTACTTTGGAGCAGATTTTCCAAGATATTTAGGAGCTAGACATGAAGAGAGGTGCCTGGCGAGGTTTTCCAAGGCCTTGAGGTAGGTCAGGCTCTTCCCTGAGATAGGAGTTTTCCTCCCCTCTCCCTCCAATCTCCTGAAGAACTTTTGAAAGGCCACTAAGTGCCTCTCTGCACCTTCGGGCACCTAAATACCTCTGCAGAGACTTTTAGATTTCATGTCACTTCCCCTTCTCTTGTGGGCTGCCCATGGGACTCCCAGCCAGGCTGGTGGCCAAGGGTCAGCACTGGACTGACCAGTGCTAAGGCAGGAAAGCAATCTCGGCTGCTGGCAAGACACAAGAAATCCCAAGAGAATGAAAGGGTTCCTGTTTGTCTGTCCTGTGCCTTTTAACCTTTTAGGGTAAATGGTCTCTATTTCATTTAATGCAATAGCTTTGCTCCCAGTCTTCTGCCCATATACTTTAGGCCAAGTAGTCTAACATTTAATTTTCCCTGCATAGACTTTACTTGTGATGTTAGTCTGCCTTTCCGAATTTCCCCTTTTCTCATGCTTTATCAGTTCCAAGCTTAAATAAAAACAAAGCCCAGATGCCAAGAACTGAGTAGTGACTAAGGTGGGGGCTGTGAAATGGAATAGAGAGGGAAGACACTATAAATGGAACCAGGGAAGTGTGGCTTGGAAGTGATTAATGAGCTTACATCTGTGGTGAGTCCTTACTATAAACAGCAGGTAGAGAAGCAGAGCCACCAGCAGAAAGTGCTCAGGAGCAAAGAAGGTGGAGCCGAACCTCCTCGCATCAGCAGCAGCCCGGCTGGTTGATGGATGCTGGTGGGAACAAGAGATCCAGGGTCAGCACTGTTCCTCGTAAGTGGGGCTTTGATTGGGGTGCACAGCAGGATGCATGAAATGGGTAGGGAACAGTACGCTTCCTTGCAGAAATCTGGGAGAAGAGAAGGAGAAAAAATACAATTCCTTTTACTAGCAGCAAAACAGCAAAGTCCTGGCAAAAGGGTCTTAAGCTGCAGCAAGAAAGTACGTGTGCTTTTACTCTCCTTCCCTGGGATTCTTCCCTATCAGTAGAGATGCTTGGCACCCACACTGTGGTTTGCAGCCACCTGGCACGCAGGGTAGCCCCAGCAGAAGAGGTATCATGGCACGTGCAAGCAGGTCACGGGCTCAGTCCATGGCGAGAGGGTGCTCCTCAGGGCAGGCTGCCCCGCTCTGCAGAATGACAAGGGAGGAAAGTCATTTCAGTCACAGCACTTCTCCCCATCTGCCACCTTGGAAAGCCTACCAGGAAACACTGGGAGCATGCAGGGCTGGCTGCTCAAAAAGCTGAGGAGCACCAGCACTGCCAGATTGTAAAGTTAAAACGGGACACATACCAAAAAGGGAGCCTGCAGACACCAGCACTCTGAAATCTTACTTAGCCTCCCATGGCTGTAGCTGCCTCCAGCCATGGAGTCAGGCAGACTCCTGCGGCCCTGGGGATCTCTGGTGCCAAAGGAGAGCCTGAGGCTCGCTGCCTTTGAGCGAGTCAGGTGGGCAATCAGGCAGCAGCACCAAGCATGAACTGCCATCAGGGCAAGGAGGTTCACCATCACCAGCAGTCCTCAAAGCAGGCTAGTATTTTACCAAATGTACTCACTTATCACCCAGTTTTGGAAGAGCACATCAAGGAAATCTATTCATATCCTGCAGCGATCAGCTCCGGGAGCAGACAGGATGGACACCTATCTTGTGGGAAATGCCTGTGAAAGGCAGAGTCATTAGGCACTCATCCTGCAAGCTGCAGGCTCCTCTGGGTCACACAAGCACAAGTAACACAAGCAAACTCAAAGGCAGCTTCCCCATACAGATGAGCTCTCCAGGCTTCAGTAAATGAAATCAGAGAAATTGGATCGGGGTAGAAAGAGGAGGATCTTGGGCAGGTTGAGAGACTGATGATCAGGGAAAATGCAGAGCAATCTGCAGCAGCTGTCCCGTGGTATTCAATAGGATCCCAGCATTGCCCATTGCTAAGGATAAATGTGCAAATGAGACCTCTGAAATCCTGTTGCTAGTTTAAAAAATGGAAAAACCCAAGCAAACAAAAATGCATTTTGAGTTCTTTATTCATTGCTTTCCAGTTCCTGAGCCTGTGGAGTATATTCAGCTCTCATTTTCAATCTTTTTTCCATCATTAGAAAAAAGTATGCTTTTAATATTACATTGTAATGAAAACTGAAATTCCCTCCTTGTTCTCTGTTTCAGGATCCATGCCTCTGAGGAAAGCTCAGAGTATTGTTGATTTGTGAGAAAACGGAGAACAGGCAAAATTAGAATTCCAGAGGTGGATAATCATGGGTAAACTCAATGCAGACTTTTTTTTTAAATAAACTAGCCACGACTTAATTATGGTTAAAACAATTTTACACAGTGAAAAAAAGCTGTATAAACCAATCCATTCAGAGTCTTTAAAGAAAAGGCTGGGTTACTCAAACACAGCATGCTCTATGAATAGCTCCAGCCCACTCCAGTTTGATTTTCTCCATTTAAATACAGAAAAAGTTTCCACTGCTTGTAGCAACCAGCACTGAGTTAGACATCAGGGTGGCCCTCCAATACAGCAAATGCCCATGCCTGCTGCTGAAAGGAAAACACACTCCAGAAACATTTACAGGACATTGCTTCATGACAGAAATGTGTGTGGTTGGACCCAGGCTCAGTCACTGGGAAGACTGCAGCAGGAATACCCCAGCTGCTGTGCTTGCTCTAGATCACTATCTAGCAATGAAACACTCCCTGAAGTTTTCATCAAGAAACACACACGTTAGAAAGCTGTAAAAGCTGCGCTTCATGTAAGGCGTGCATTTCTCACACGGCAATGACACGTATATCCAGAAAACAGTCAAAGCCACAGCTTTGGCTGCTGCCAAGCACCAGAGCCCTCTTGCAAGAGCAGCTACGGACCACCTCACCCTTGAGGTGCTAATGAGGGGATATCCACAACCCCACCCAACACCTACCAAAATATGTGAGTATCACAACAAATTCTCTTCCTTCTGCCATACTCTGGCCAGAGCACCCAATCTCCTGCACCACAGCTGACAAACTGGGTCAGGGTAATCTCCAGCAATCCAGCTAAGCTAACTTTCTGCCTGCTCTGCATTTTTTTGCAGCAGTGCAGAGCAGATGCAATGGGGGTCAGGATCTGGCCCCCCACACACATAGTTTTAAAGATTATCATTCAGCAGAAGCTATTGTGAGGAAGAAAAAAATGCTAAGCCCAGAGCCTGAGTTATTTCTCTGACCCTAAATGCTTTAAAACATAATATTTTATTTGGCTGGTTATAGAAAACATGTGGGAAAGCTTTCATTTTTTTTGGAAGGTTTGTCCTGCAACACAAAAAGAAAAGAAAAATAACTGAACTTTTTTTCTGCCTCTCTCTGCTATGCACATCCCTGCACCCACACAAGCTGCTCTCACCTGAATTTTAAGTTCTGAATATATTTGATGACTCCACTCTGAAGAAGTACCAACAAGGTCCTAAAGATTAACACCACAATTTACAGGATGGGGGCAAACAGGAAAGCACCCCCATGAAAAGTTTATACTCTGAGCAAAATGGGAAGGTTCAAGATGATCAGTTATTAAAAAGGACATGAAAAGTAGCAAGTTCAGGACAGACTTGAACAGCAAAAATCATTCACCTGAGTCCTACTGTATTTAACAGCAGCAAGAAAATTTCTTTAGTGCTCAACTGTCTTAGAGCCCTTACCTGAGTACAAAGCCGAGGGACTAGTTCACAGCACCATTTTGGGGGGAAAAAGCTTTATTTTTCAAGTTCCAGTTCCAGTTCTCTCCTAACATCAGGCCCCAAATATGTCCCTTCCCCTGTTAAAAAAAAAAAAAAAAAAAAAAAAAAGACACAATTACTTATTTACCTCCTAGAAACCCTGCACATGCTAGTGAGCTCAGGCAGCATTTGCAGGGGAGTTGAACGGTGAGAGACATTATATCACACAGGAGCAGCACAGCAAGAGAGTTGCTTGCAAACCTGTTTGCTGTTTTGTCCATCCTGTCAGATGGTATTGCTGTATCCAACCCTCTCCTAAACCTTTCCTAAGGACATAGTACAAAATGAAGGGTTCTCTTCCAAGCATAGCTAGAAGAGCTTTAAGCCCCCAGTCAGCACAGCAACTGCAAGCCTGATGCAGCAACACAAGGGGAGGCTGATGCTGTGCCAGTGCAGACAAAGGGTGCACACACATTTTCACCCTACTGGCTCAGCTCCAGGGATGGTTATTTCCAGCTGAGGGACAGCATCAAGCAGCAGTAGGAGGTAACCTTTCCAGCCTTTCCATCTGTTCCTGTAGACAAAATGACATAGCCAAAGGTATTTCTAAACATCTCAAAGCAGGCAGAGGGTTATGATAGTTGGGGCAGTGATATACCTATTGCCCTACTTCCTTCGTCAGGGGTAAATCCTTTAGCTGTTCCCTAAAGCCTCTCCTCAACTGAGCCACCATAGGACCTATAACTAACCTCCTCCTTTTCCCCTATTGACTGACCAGCTAGCTCAACCTCCCTTTGCCTATAAGTAAAGGACAAGCCCGGTGTTTAAGACACCTGTGCTCTGTAGTCAGCAAAGCAGTTGCCATTCTTAGTGGTTTTGCTTAATCAGGCAATCAGTAATGGCCCCTGAGCTCCGTGCCTGTAACCCAGCTGTGGGCCTGCTGCCGCTCAGCAGCTGGCACTTGGCACATTGGCCGTGGGTGGACTCAGGGCTAGCAGGAGCCTTTGGAGATGCCTTCCCCTGATTTATATCTGCAAATGATTCTTTGTGTTCGGATTGATTGTTGGCATGCCAGCTACACTGTGAAAATCTGGAGTTAATAAACTCCACTTTCAGATCATGGCAGCTCTTTCCAGGGCGCAGCTTTGTAGTGCTGGCAATGCTTGCTCCTGCCCCGTCAGCTAGCGTGGCTGCTGATGCATTTCACGTTGGAAAAACCCTGTCATCGCATACGTGAATAAGCCCAGGGAAAGCCCAGGTTCACAGTTTCTAGTAGCCTACCTCCCTCTGCTTCCACCTCCTTCTCTCCTTTTGGTGTGGAGTTCGGAGCCCACGGTCCTGCAGCCCTACCCGTAACCATAAGAAAAACCTCCTGGCACTTGCAAGTTGGGCTCGCCGTGAGAAAAGAGGGAATTTCAAAAAAAGAAAAAAAAAAAAAAGAAAGACAAAAGATGGATGTGACCAGATGTCACAAATCCTTGAATCCAGGGGAATCTGAAAAATGTTACCTTAGGTCTACTAACTGAAACGTTACTGTTCTGGACAGCGTCTTCCTGGAGCGAAGCAGGTCCCTCTGTGAGAGCTGTTTAGCCACACAGGCTCTGGCCCCCATCAGAAAACCTGTCTTGGGACATCTTGTTTTGTGTAAGCCTAAATCTGTTTCAGATGTGGCCTTTAGCCTCCATGCCTCACGTCTGGTTGGACTCAATGAAAGGTCCTTTCCAACCAAAACGATTCTATGGTTCTATGCAGCTGCAAGATGGAGCAATTCTTTCACAGAATCACAGAATGGTTAAGGGTTGGAAGGGACCTCTGGAGATCATCTAGTCCAACCCCCTGCCAAAGCAGGTTCACCTAAAGCATGTTGCACAGGGTCGCGTCCAGGCAGGTTTTGAATATCTCCGGAGAAGGAGACTCCACAACCTCCCTGGGCAGCCTGTTCCAGTGCTCTGTCACCCTCAAAGTAAAGAAGTTCCTCTTCATATTCATATGGAACTTCCCATGTTTCAGCTTGTGCCCATTGCCCCTTGTCCTGTCACTGGGCACCACTGAGAAGAGTCTGGCCCCCTCCTCTTGACATCCACCCCTAAGGTATTTAGAATCATAGAATCATAGAATTGTTTGGGTTGGAAGAGACCTTAAAGATCATCTAGTTCCAACCATCTAGTTGTAAGTGTTGATAAGATCTCCTCTCAGTCTTCTCTTCTCCAAGCTGAACAGACCCAGAAGCTCTCAGCCTCTCCTCATAAGAGAGATGCTCCAGTCCTCTGATCATCTTTGTAGCCCTTCGCTGGACTCTCTCCAGTAATTCCTTATCTTTCTTGAACTGGAGGGCCCAGAACTGCACACAATACTCCAGATGTGGCCTCACCAGGGCCATGTAGAGGGGCAGGATAACCTTCCTTGACCTGTTGGTCACACTCTTCCTAATGCACCCCAGGATATCATTGGCCTTCCTGGCCACAAGGGCACATTGCTGGCTCATGGTGAACTTGTCCACCAGAACACTCAGGTCCTTCTCTGCAGAGCTGCTCTCCAATAGATCAGCCCCCAACCTGTACTGGTTATTCTTCACAAGGTGCAGGACTCTACACTTGCCTTTGTTGAATTTGATTAGGTTCCTCTTCGCCCAGCTCTCCAGCCTGTCCAGGTCTCTCTGAATGGCAGCACAGCCTTCTGGTGTATCGGCCACCCCTCCCAGTTTTGTGTCATCAGCAAATTTGCTGAGTGTACACTCTGTTCCTTCGTCCAGGTCATTGATGAATAAGTTGAACAGGACTGGACCCAGTACTGACCCACGGGGAACACCACTAGCCACAGGCCTCCAACTAGACTGAGCACTACTGATCACAACCCTCTGGGCTCTGTCGTTCAGCCAGTTCTCGATCCACCTCACTGTGCACTCATCTAAGCCACACTTCTTGAGCTTTCCTATGAGGATGTTATGGGAGACAGTGTCAAAAGCCTTGCTGAAGTCAAGGTAGATAACATCCACTGCTCTCCCCTCACCAACCCAGCCAGTCATGTCGTCATAGAAGGCTATCAGAGTGGTCAAGCATGATTTCCCTTGGTGAATCCATGTTGACTACTTCTGATGACCTCCACGTGCTTAGAGATGGCATCCAGAATGAGCTGCTCCATCACCTTTCCAGGGATGGAAGCGAGGCTGACCGGCCTGTAGTTGCCTGGGTCCTCCTTCTTACCCGTTTTCAAGACTGGAGTGACATTGGCCTTCCTCCAGTCCTCAGGAACCTCTTCTGTTCTCCATGACCTTTCAAAGATGATAGAGAGTGGCTGGGCAATAACATCTGCCTGTTCCCTCAACACTCGTGGGTGCATCCCGTCAGGGCCCATAGATTTGTGGGTGTCCAGTTTGTCTAAATGATCTCTAACTTGATCCTCCTCAACCAAGGGAAAGTCTTCCTTTCTCCAGACTTTCTCTTGTACCTCCAGGGTCTGGGATTCTTGAGGGCTGGCCTTAGTAATAAAGACTGTAGCAAAGAAGGCATTCAGTTACTCCACCTTTTCTGCATCCTCCATCACCAGGCCACCCTCCTCATTCATCAGCGGGCCCACATTTTCCCTAGTCTTCCTTTTGCTGCTGATGTACTTGAAGAAGCCCTTCTTGTTGTCTTTGATGTCCCTTGCCAGATTTAATTCCAAGCGGGCCTTGGCCTTCCTTTTCGCTTCCCTGCATACTCTGACAACCTTCCTATATTCCTCCCAAGTAGCCTGTCCCTTTTTCCACATTCTGTAGACTTCCTTCTTCTATTTCAGTTTTGTCAGAAGCTCTTTGCTCATCCATGCAGGTATCCTGCCCCCTTTGCTTGATTTCTTACTCATAGGGATGCACCGATCTTGAGCTTGGAGGAAGTGATGTTTGAATATTGACCAGCTCTCATGGACCCCCCTGCCGTCTAGAGCCCTAACCCATGGGATACCCCCAAGGAGGTCCTTGAAGAGGCCAAAGTCAGCTCTCCTGAAGTCCAGGGTTGTGGTCCTACTTATTGCCCTGCTTCCTCCACGCAGAATCCTGAACTGCAACATTTCGTGGTTGCTACAACCCAGGCTACCCCCAACTTTCACATCTCCAACCAGACCTTCATTATTTGTTAACATAAGGTCTAGCAGCGCACCTCTCCGCGTTGGCTCCTCCACCACTTGTGTCAAAAAGTTATTGTCAGTGCTCTGTAGGAACCTCCTGGACTTTCCTCCAAGAAAGCAAAAGGAAAGGCAAGCTTTGCCCTCTGGACACATTTTGCAAAGCCACAGGGGACAGAAAGGAAAGAGGCTTTACAGGGATGGAGCTACATTGAGGGTAACTTCTTCCCCCTACCTGGCAGTTACCTGTCTCCTTTCTGATACACTGCCATGCATTTGTGGCCCCACTGGTGACACCGCGCTGTCTTTCTTGCAGGGCTTGCTCCTCTGGCCCTTGCAGTGACTGGGACCTTCCTTGAAACATCATTGGGCACATGGCAGCCAGGTCCCACTTTGCTCCAGGGCAGGTTGCATTGGAAACTGCTCAAGGGCTGGCTGTTATTTTGCAAAGCAGTGAGTTCATTTATAGAGCTGTATAAATAACAGGACCATCTCTGCCACCTGGGCTACACTCTGCTCAACAGCTGCTGCAGCTCTCTCCAGAACTGGTGACATTTTGTAGTGGGTAAAGTGACTCACGCATTACACTGCAGCCTTTCTTCTATGCCAGATTTGTGGCTCGTTTGTGGATTATCAGCCAAAATGGGTGGAAGTAACTTTCACGTGTTGGCATCCCCATGGGACAGGTATGCTTCAGAGCTGGCTATGTTTCAAGCAGAATGATTCATTTACTCTAAGCCATATTTTCAGCTTGTATGAGCTGGATCGACATCAAGGGAGCTGCATCAGTTTACATCAGGCCAAGAACATGGCTCCGTATTTTCATGGCATGGAGCTCAGTCATGGAAGGTTTCGAGCAGCCTCTGGATGGTGCAGGCTGGATGCCCCTGTGGGCATTAAGCCCTGCCTGGGAGGAGTGGGATTTGGGGAGGCTGGTTTGCTTTGCATTATGCTGGAGAAGAAATGGGGCAGTACTAGTCACAGTGAATGACACCATGAGTACCAGATAAAATGTCCAGCAAACAAAATAAACCACTTTAGGTTCTGGAACCAGGAGCTGGGGCGGGAGGAGAGCTGCAGCAGGCCCAAGAGAGCCCCTGATGCGGGCAGTCAGGAAAGCAGGATCGGACCGTGATACTCATCACCTCCATGGGACAGACACAGGTTGTCAACAGCTTTTCATACCAAGAACTGAAAGGATTAAAGCACTTCCATTCAGACACCTAGAAGAAAATCAGCAAACGCAGGATGGCTGCGTGCAACTATAACTAATACTTCAACACCAGTTCTGCGCACAGTGCTGAGCAGTGGCTCCTGTACAGTGCTGGAGGTGAACGGACATGTGCAGCCCCCACCCTGTTCATGCCATACTAATTAAGGTTAACGAGGGCTTACAGCCATCCTCTTTCCCCAGCCCTTCATGGAGATTTACTCCTGGGCAAATCCCTCTTCCAAAAACTCACTGACAAACATCTTAGACCCAAGGTACGTGCATTAAAAAGCTTGGAAACCGATGTGAGAATTAGGCAGAGCCACAGAGCGATGCTGTATGTTAAATATTGTGGTTGTCTACAGGAACATTCACCCAGAGATAGCAGCACTCTTTGCAAAACAGGGTTGAGCATTAGTAACCCCGTCTTACACAAGCAGAATGTGAGCCCCAGAGATTAAAGGCTGCCACCATTAAAATATAAACAAACCCTGCAAATACCATAGGCACCGTAAGCAAGATTTTGGCAGAATTTGGGCACATTGGTTGAAAACTGCGATCTGGGAGCTCTGTACTCCCGTTCAGCTGCTGCCTAGCCCTGGAGGTGTCTGAACTTGCCCGCTGCCTCCTGGTTCGGCTCTCAGCCTCCGTAGGCAGCTGTTAACCCACTCCCAAGCATGTCCAGAGCTGCTCCAGTCCAAACATCTCCACTCCAACTCGCACCTGAGAGCCGCCAGGGTCTGGCATCGCTGCCCTGGGCTGGCATTGCCCTCCTGGTCCCTGGCAGGGACCAGCCTGGGAGCTGCAGCAGGATGCAGGCAAAACATGGTGGTGAGCACTACCACACCCCAAGAAATACCTTTTTCTGCAGCAGCCCAAGGGGTCAAGCTCTCCACGGAGCACCTGACCCCACATCCTGCCCTACACAGTTCCCATCCCATCCACTACCTGCCCTACAGGGCATGAGGAGCTCCCCAAGAGCCCCCTCACTCCCCAGCCACCTCACAGGAGCAAGACACATCAAGCCCCAGGGCAGGGCGAGAGGGGAGGGAGCAGGAGCCTGCACCATGGTGGGGAAGGTGCCCAGCGGGCAATCGGCTGCCCCCAGGCAGTTCCCACGCAGCACGCCAGGCCTTGCCCTTCGCCCCAGGCACGTGGCTCAGCTCCTACGCAGCAGCAGCCTCGGCGCCTGGCAGGGGATGCCAGGCGTTCAGCGGCTACGAGGCCTTTCTTGGATGGAGGCCGAAGCATTCTCCAGCAGACCACCCAGCGTGGCAGAGCCTTGAGTTATCTTAAAGCCATCCAAAGCTGCAAGTATATACAGCAAGAGCGATGTTTCCCTCCTTTGCAGATGCTTTGCAGTGTCGCAGTGTCCTGGACAACAGTAACAAACTGCAGCCATTGTCCAGCCTCCACCATACCCTGCAAAGATGCCAGGGCAACATAGGCTGGGGTCAGCTGTGTCTTTTGCCACTTTTTCAGTATAACTGAGGCTTGAGGCAGAGCTTTGTTTCAGAAATCATATGCTCATTTCTCCTCCTGTTGTGTGAACAGGGTGGTTTCAGACAAGCAACAAAACATAGTAAGTGCCTGTGGTAAGTAAGTGCTGAAGCCCAGCTACCCCCACGCTGTAATCCTCTGCAGTTTTCTCAAACACAATCAACAGCCTGGCCTACGGCTTATTTACCCACTTCCAAAATTCTTAGTCTGATAATAAATGATGCATTAATCACTGTCAGACCATGATCTTTTGTTTCTGCTCCTCTGCAGGCATCTGTCAGTATCACAAAAGATTAATTATCGCACCAGCCTGGATGCAGAAACTCAGACCCTGTCTGCAGATGCACTCTTCGTCAGAGGCTTTGTGGCCCCTTCAGCAATCCCTTCACCTGTTCCTCCACTCTTTCATTCACCCCTCATATTTCTAGCTTTGGGGTTGGATATCTGCTCCCTCTTGCCCAAGGATCGGTCCTTTTTCAGCCTCCCAAGCAGCACTAAAAGAGAGGACCACCAAAATCCTTCCCTGCAGCATTGGCCTATTGCAGGCACCCTGGTTCCCTCTTTGTTAACCATGTTGAGAAGGTGCTTCCTCTCTCCTTCAGATATGCTTCTGCATGGTTCAGTTCTAACCTTCCAGCCACACAGCACTCTACAGTATGCAGTATTTAGAAGTATGAAACATTCTGGACAAAATTAAGCCGTCCTCCATCCGAAGCCTGTGGGATGATGAACAAACCCAGGAGCAGTCTCTGGGAGGCATCTGAGCTCCGCCATGGCAGATGAAGCAGTTGCATCACTTCTTCGAAAGAGCCCTGACAGACTGAAATATGCTTTTTCTTTGCATCCTGGAGCCAGGACCCAGCTGTCCACAGGGAACTGACACTGCCAGAAGATGCAGGGATACCAAGCTACCATCTGCACATGGTAGCCGTAAGTGTTTATGCACACTGGTGCAGCGTGAAATGCCTCTGGAGTTGATGCAGTTTGTGCCACAGTAAAGCTGTTCCCCACAACATAGGCACAGCTGTTTCCAAAGGTGAAAGGAAACAAGCTGTATCTATCTAAAGCATCTAAAGTGAGAATAAATAAAAAAATAGATTGTTTTTACTTAAATGCAAACTACTTCCATGAACAGGGGTGCTAGACCTGCACACAATGCCCAGAGCCTTCTCTGCAGCAGCAGCCAGGAAAGTCTGTTCGACCACCCTTTACTGCTGAGCACTGCCTGAGGAAGTCTCTTTCTCCCTCCCACAAATGTATCTGTGCGTGATTCAGCAGCCGTCTACAAAAAGCAATTGGGAAGATGAATGAGTTCACTAGGACAGAGGGAAGAAACAGAAAAGAGCATCTCTCTGGGTGTGTGGGGGACATTTCAATAGATACTTGGACCACACAGTCCACTCTCCATTTCTTAAACATATCCCAGGTGCCGGAGTTGCTTCAGTTCTTGTTTCCCTCTCTATAGTAAAGGCCTGAGAAGCAGGAATAGACAAAACCAAGCAGTAAACAAAATCAAGTATTGGTATATGGCACAGCAGCTTCATTCTAATAGTCTTTAAGTGTGTGGGATCATTTACAGGAGGAAAATGCTTGGCACAGCCAACGCAACATGATCGTACTGCCGCTGATATAACTTATGTTGAAAGTGTAAAGTGATATAACAGTACCTTTTCCTATCGGGAGATTTAGCTTACACCTCCTTCACAGAAACAAATCTAAAGCAGGAAGAGTTCTTGCTCCCAAAACTGGAATTCTCTGAGTGTCATGCTGCCAAGATTTAAATGTTCAATTTATACTAAGAAATTGCCTCCTGTAAAGAAACTGCAGAAGTTCCTATAATCCCAGCATTGCGATGGATCCCCTTTTCTGCTGGGCTTCAAACATTGCTCCAGCCAGAGCTTCACAGCCTGCTGTGCTGCTCATAAACCTCCGAGAAAGCAGCTGCATCTTCTTAGAGATTTATTTCTCATATATTTATGAATTTGAATCGATTCGACTGGTTCCAGCTGCTGGCTGACACAGCAGAAAGGACAGAGCTAGACCAACCCACACGTCACCCTCCCCACCGGCAAGTCTATTTGTGGCCCTGTGCAGTGCCGGAAATAAATTGCTTTTCTTGGAGAGACCCACCAGCAAGCGTTGGACTCTACGGAGGGCACAGCAGCCTCAAAGACAGTCATTTTAACTCGGATTCCAAAGTCCTCACCAAGGAGTTTTAGAGGGCTGGAAATGTTCATGGGAGTGGTGGTAAGGAGGGAAGAGGAGGGAGGTGAAATATAAGATTTGTCTCCCCTCTCATGTAGGAAAGCAGTCCTTCGGCGTCTGCTTGCTCCCTTCCATCACATTTCTTCTTGTAGCTAGAAGATCCCAGCCTCACTACTACAGTGCAGGGAATATTTTAAATGACTCATTAATGTTTGCATACATATACCAGGTGTTTCCTTTCTTAATAAACAAACAAACAGAAACCTCAAACACCCTCTGAGAGATGGAACATTTTTCCTAACAGTGAAGGCCAGAGTGGTTGCCTGTGCAGGACAGTGGAAGAAGGTACGCCCTCCTCCCTGAAACCCCACTTTATGAACATTTCTCCTCCCTTCCTCCTTCCTTCTCTTGCCACATAGGTCATCCAGACTTCAGGGAGGGGTGAAGGTACTGAGAGATGTCATAGATGCTTATTTCCTCCAGCAGTACCTAAGAAGAGGGGCATTTGGAGGATCTCAGGTGAAGGTAGCTGATGGGACCCTGCATTAATACAGCCTTTGATGGGTGTTCATCACAGCATCTGCCTGTGCAGGAAACCCCAGCTGAAAGAGGCAATACCTGAAGTCACTACAGAGGTTTTTTTCAGTAATTTATGGCTGAGGCTTCCTAAGCTACTCAGGGGCTTTTGTTAATTTTATTGCAAACCCTTTTTCTTCCAATATTTCACCCAATTCACTGGGAAATTAAGCACTGTGATTTCCCTGTCCTGGCAGTCTTCAACTTCATTACGCAGTTCACATGTTCTTTACATCATGAAAATTGCAGTGTTACACATAAATGGTAGGTGCGCTCAAATGGGCCAGAAGAGAGTTGGGAGTCAAAAAGTTCAGATCCAAAATTGCAGGGAAGGTGATACCAGTGAGAAGTGGTCTCTCTGTGTTTGCTCCGCAAGCTTTACTCCCAAGTGTCAGCTCTCACAGCTGAAGGAAATGCCCACTGCTCTATGTACACACAGCATCCTTCTTGGGGGGAATTGTTCATACACGCTGAACTGATTCCACATCAGCAATCACCATAAAATTTTAAATAAAAAAAGTGAAGTGTATATTCCTTTTATGTCTTGTGCAAAGGCATCGGCTACTGAAAGCAAGAGGGATTCAGGCAAGTGCTCCACGAGATGTGACTAGAATATGTTTCTTCTGAAGTCCCCTAATCAGAGGTAGTAATATATTCCTTCTTTTCCCTTAAGACTTGGAAATCACATTTTAGTGCCTGCCACAGGACTGTCAGGATCAGCATTTCAAGTAGCAATTCAGCCTTTATCAACATTCAACAGCATTGTAAGTCACGAATAATTAATGTAATATTAACATAGAGTTATCAAGAAAGGTAAGACTGTAAGCGTTCAACATCAGATTCATTTAGTATTTACTGCAATAAAGCAATCAGCATGAAGTCATTTAACTTAAATGTCAGCTTCAGTCGGATGTCTCAGGGCAGTCAAGGCCATTCAGAGGTGTGCCCCTCTCTGTACATACCACCCTCATGCTCTCCAGAGCTGTTTAGCACGCTCCTCGAAGGGTCATCTTGGAAAGTCACTTCATTTATCTGTGTCAAAACAAAAACCAAAGAAATATTTCTGTAAAACCCACAAACACTTTACCATGATTATACCAGATATATATGTCACTGCTCATGAGCTACACCGTACAGAGACATACATACAGTACATATAGAAATGACAGATGAGAGTCTATAGGAATAATAGATAAGAGCCTATAGAGCCATATTTTTGTATTTATACGGACATATGTGAAAGAATATATAAAATAAAATTCATACATCCATTCAGTAGAACAGGGCAATACATTGTGGCTTTTACAGAAACTGTTTCTTGACTTTCACTGGACACGTGTACTGTGCTTAGCTACACCTATATATATATATATATATAAAAATATAAATACATAAATTTATATAAATTCAGTCCAAGGTTTTGCCTTATAACAGGGGAAGACAGCTAAGCTACTTTTCTTAACATCTGGAAAGGATTTACTGTCTTTCAGTATCAGTTCAGCAGTTTTGGGGCCTGATTCCTGCATTTCTGTTCCTGCTTATCTCCAGGGCTACTCCAGCACAGCCTAAAGGAAAAGGAGCCTGGCTGAGGGGTTTGGCTGAGCAGCTTTGCAGTAAATGTCTAGTGGGATTTTCAAACAGGCCAAGGCTGCTACCTTAAGCTGACATTAGCAGGAGTGAGGTGCCTAGGCATGCTGGAAAATCCCTGTAGCTACTTAAGTCTCACTTGTAACAGCATGGTGTATGTGACAGAGTGCCTGGAGCCAGGATCCCACTGAATTTCAGTAGAATTGGGACACCTGGATCCAGGAAGTTCCAGCAAAACCCTGCACCAGCAAGCACTCGCAGTGCTGCAGGACTGGAGCACATGGCCTGGGTTGTATCTGTGCCACAGCCTGGTTTCTCCTGTTGAGCTCACTTTCCCCCTAACTGCCACGATTGCTCTGAAACTGGGGATCAAAGAACAGGGAACAACGAATGTGCACAAGGAAGCAACAAACCTTTGCTCAGCAAGATAAGCCCCAAAGGCCAAATTCTGCACTATCAATCACAGAGCTGATGTCAGCAGTGTGCAGGGGAGCAGGTGAAGGATCAAGACTGACTCAGACGAAGAGACACCTCTACCACTATCCTAACAGCCTGAAGCAGTGGTGAGGGCATCTACTATAATCTCCTTGCTATGTATGGGGCTTTAACATCTTGAACAAACACCAAATCTGTCTTTAAAACAAAGAAGAGCTTTTCCTAAAAGTAAAATAATGTTAACAATCTGCTGCTTGGAATTACGTCTAGATATGCAGTTCCAACACACTGCCTCTTTCTGCGGCCTGCAAAGAAGCTTCATTGCAACGGAGACACTTCTGCGTGAGAAAGTCTCCTCACTGCAGGGATGGGAGCAGGCAAGCCAGCCTGCTGCAGCTTAAGACGGCACGCTCCCACTGAATCCAAGTCCCACCACTTCTTAGCGAGTGCCATGCTTGTTTGATTCTGTACAGACCAAGTGCAGAAAAATGTAAATATTTTTATGGCCTGGCTTGCTTAAAAGCCTAAGAGGATGGCTGGCTAAGTGGAAAGGAATGCTGTGCACACACAGCAGAACAAATTTAATGAAAGACAGAACCCAGAGGTATTCTTTAACCCAGAGACGGAGTGCTTTGCATTGTTAAACAGCAGTTGTTTAGTACACCACAAAGAGAGCATTAAAGTCTAGATAACACAATTAATAATGAACTCTCCAACACAAAGTACTGTCATCATCAGCATGACCTCACCCTCCTCATGCACAGAATACAGGCTGGCTTTACAGAGCTATTAACTTGTCTCATCTTGCTTTTAAGAAAACGGTCAAGTGCTCAGTTTGCTTTGTACTGGTGGAGGGTTACAGTGGAGACAGAGCCAGGCTCCTCTCGGAGGTGCACAGGGGAAGGACAAGGGGCAGTGTGCACAAGACGGAAGATGGGAAAATCCACTCACATATTAGGAAAAGTGTTTTCACCATGAGGGTGGTCAAACATTGGAGTGGGATGCAGAGAGGTGGTGGGACCCCTGTTCCTGGAGATATTCAACCATCAACTAAACCTGGCCCTGAGAAACTTGATCCAGGCGGATCTGTGTAGACCACGGGTTGGAGCAGGGACATGCAGAAACTCCTACCAGCCTCTGTTATCCTGCCATTTTTTGGTTAACTCAAAAGGACACTTTTGAACAAGATATTTGTCACTATTTCTTTTCTTGCCTGCCTCCTGTATCAGTATATCCATATCGACTGGCTGTCACCAATACCAATACACTGCACTGGCTGACCAAGCCTCCATCCAAGTGACACCTAGGAAATACGTGACTGGACCTAGGAATTGGCTTGACCTGGATACAAGTTACTTTAAAGACCAGCCTCACCTTGTCAAATCTAGAAGTCTACAGAATAGACTGAAATTTGATGCTTACAAAGCAAAGACCAGGAGACAGTGACAGTTCAGATCCCTGGCACAGAAGCTGCAAAGGGTGGGCTACAGAAAAGGAGGCTCCTCTGCAGCCACCATTAGGGTTGCTTTTGCCAGCACTGAGCCAAGGGAGTCACACTGACTGATGAATCACTTCTGCTTGCCCTGCACACCCTTTCCAGACAAGATTCCCCTCCTGCCTGCACTCCAGCCTCTAACAGCTGAGTCCTGAAGGTGAAGTGGGAGGATATATGGTAGGTTTAGCTCCAAGTCAGTGTTCTGACTACCCCTCCCAGCCCCACGCAGCTGCAGACATTGGAGAGCAGCAGTTTGATGTCAGGGTGTAAAACAGCTCAACAGCACTGCCCAGAAATCACCCCTCACAGTGCAATGTGCCCAGCCTGGTCGTGCAGGGTGCTCCTGCTCACCTCCACTCACCTGGGGAACATGAGGGCTTGAATACCCATTTAACAACCAAAAAACACCCTTTATAAAACAATGTCAATGAAAATCCTGAGCTGAGGTCCCCAAGCTGTCACCACTGAGAGTCTCCAGTAATTGCACGTTACACCTCTCAAAGTCACCTCTCTCAGCACAACTCTTAATAAAAAGACCCTCCCTGGTAAGAAGCACAGCCCCCAGCTGCAGCGGGCAGAAGAATCATTGTTTGCCAACAACATGCTTCAGCAGCAAGATCACAGGTGTTCCAGCACAACCATCAGCTAACTAAAAAAATCAAAGGCAGCCTATATCTCCCTCACCCTGCTCTGTCTTTCAACACAATGTTCAAATCAGCTCTAAAAGTCCTAGGTTACATTTATGTTGTACCTCCTTGTCTTGTCAGATATTACCGCCCCAGCTAGGCACAGCCTCTGGCATGGGTATCACCCATTCAACTCCCATGGCTACATCTGAGAGCACCGTACACTGGGACGCAGCTTTAATGAGGCCAAGAAAGCTACGCGAGGTGTAAAATCTTTTGGAAGAGAGCCTAGATGCAACGCCGAAGAAGAGGTAAGAGAGGTAAGCCCTGCACAAAGCTTGGCAGGATCCTAATGCACTTAATTTCTTTAGATACATTTATTTAATTGTATCTTTTCATATCATCAGTGCTTATGAAGTTCAAGTTTAACCTGGGGGAAAAAAGAAAGACTCATGTGGATGAATAAAATCCCATCTAAAATAGTAAAGCCATTTTTACAGCTAAACACTAAAACTATTTCAAGTTGTTTCTTCAAATATAAATACTCTAATTATGTTAAATGTAAGATTATTTCTCCCCAGTTAACAAGTCCCTGGTCCTGTCTGCATGCTTGAAAAAACAGCAGGTAGACAAGGTTTAGCTGGGCCCAGATGAAAGCACAAGTGCCTTGAGGCCTGTGCCAGCTTAATTTAAATTGCAGGGTGCAAGGTCTCCAGCCACAAGGGGACAGCAGCCCAGCTTGCCTCGATGCCTGCAGCCACTGGGAAACCCATCCCCAAACTTGAAGTCCAAAGCTGTGCTGCTGGAGTGAGTCCTCAGTACATTTTCCCCTTCACTCTGGGGCTCATGCTGATTTGTTGCTCTCTGACAAACAGCCCCATCCTTCAAACCTGAGAGACAGCCCATCTTGCCCCTCAAGGTGCCCTGCTGCCTTTTGCCCTTGCTCCTCCAGCAGCCCTTGCTCCCCTCTGCCTGGACCCTTCTCTGCCCCAGGGCACTGGGGGAAGCTGATCCTTTCCCCTTTGTTACCACCAGCAGCCTCTTTGCTCACTGAGTAGGGATTTGAATTTGTTTGGCTCCTAGGTGCTTTTGGGGCATGTGTCTGAATTAAGAGAGGCTTCTGAGAGCCGAATGCAGCTGCAGCAACCAGCCAGTGACCTGTGAAGGGGCCTATGGTCATGTAGTTGCACGACTGGGAACTGTTTCCCTTGGGCTTTTACATGGCTTCAGTCCCCTTCTCCTGCTGTTTCTGGCTTCAGTTACGGCATACATGAACAATGCACCCTGTGTGCATGTTTCACATTTAGTGCACAGTCTTGTAAAACATTTTAAATATGTGATTTACAAGGGTTCTGGCTTAGACTGAAACTGTTCCCCTCAGACGCTGAGCAAGGGTGGACTGGCTGAAGGTGTTTATGGAGGGCAAGGTGGGAACCGATGGGCAGGGTTAAGGCTCTCAGGTCACTAGCAGACTCAGCATCCACCACTGCAGCCTATGAGAGATAAGGAAACAGCCATTCCTCCCTCAGCCAGCATTAGCCCCAGAAAAGCATCCCCATTTCCAGAAGTGACATCTTCAGGGGAAAAGCAATGTTTAGACTTGGTTAAAAGCAAAACAACCAAAAGCCACTGTAGTGTTTGAGCAAAATCTGTTTGTGACCTTTTCTTCCCCCAGAAAATTGCAAAAAAGACTAGAAACATTGGAGTGGAGAAAAAAAAACAGCATTTTAGTTAAATAGTTGGGGAAAAAACCCACCTGATGATTTTATAATAGAAATATATTTTCAAAGGGAATTCTCATGAAAAGCAACATTTAATTTAGAAGCATCAGGCAGCCCAGTTTGTTATCATTCAAGGTCCCTAAGTGATCTTTCCAAATGCTCAAGTAACTACATTAGACACAATATTCTATCTAAATTCCAATTCCTTACTCAACTTCAATAAAGTTTCAATTGGAAAAGATAATATAAACTTCCTGTCCTAAAAAACTGCTACCACATGCTATTAAAGCAGTAGGGGAACGAGGCAGCGCTGTACTATGCATCTGATCAGCAGACGCAGCGTTCAGCTCTCCCTCGCGGTGACATGCATTATGAAATGGAAGACTGCTAGGACTTGATTATATATACATACATTACAAGATGATGTAATCTCCACTTCAAGTGCCGACAAAACACACTTATTCACATCTTCGAGGATTCTTTACAGAGTTGTTGCTACAGTGTAAGTGCAGAGAAATGTTCCAGAGCTCTCTAGAAAGCCTAGCTAAGACGATTTCTTCCCAGGTTGAAGCACACAAGACAAGTGCAGAAATCTGAAAGGCTCCCAGCCACTGTTTTATAAGGAGTCATTGGGAGGGTGGGTGTGTCTTAAAATAATCATAAATTGATGGGTTTTTTTTCCCTTCAGAAACACCTTGTCCCTGCTAGCAGCAGCTCAAGGATCCTGAGTTTGATCCCTGTTTTGAACTGCTTTATACCTGATTCCATCAGCTGCTAAATCAAATCAGCACTGAGTGATGCTTAAATGACATTTAGGCAGCACCAGACAGCGCAGGGCTTGTGGCACACAGTGGGATGTGCCTGATGGGCTCTCCCCCAGGAAATATACGTGATCATGGCCGTGGGATCATGGCTCCCGCCTGCTTCCCTGTTCCTAGCCATGCTGAGACCAGAGCGATGACTTGCATTGACTTTGTCAGCACTAGTGGAGGGAAGGGGTTGCTCTGCACAAGCAGCAGCAGTGCTGGAGCCAGATCCTGTCCTGCTCCCAGGAGCAGGGGAAGCCCCCAGGCAGGAGACAAGCTGCTGAGCCCACTCTCTGCGTGGGGTCTCAAACCACCTCTTGAGCCATTTCTTTCATTAGGACAGTTTAGTTACTATAATCCCTCTGTGCATGAAGCCTGCACCTCTCTCTGCCACCTAGAAATGTTGTATTTCTCATCTCCACCTATCTGCAGTGACTAAGCTGATGGAAGCCTTCTCAAGATGCTTAGGAAAGAAAAAAGGTCTCCAGTTGTTACCTGAGCTCTGAGGGTAGAAAGGATTTGGGGTCGAAGCTGTGGGACTGCATGATTCTGAGCTTGAAGTTGCATCAGACAGGACCCTCTCAGCACTGCAAACGTGCTTTGGCACACCAAAGGTGTACGGAGAGATGCCAGAAATAGCTTGGAGGTCTCACTTGGCATTTTTTTGCCTAAATGTTTTTCTTTAGTTCAGCCATTTCATCTGTTTCTCATGTCAGTTTGCTGAAGCAGCTTTTTCTTTTTTTTTTCTTTTTTTTCTTTTTTTTTTTTTTCCATTTCCCAATACCAATTCCTGGGAACCACAAAGGGCAAGGCAGCCCACAGCTTTCAAAAGAATGACATTTCTCTTGGCATATTGATTACCAATACTGCCACTGCACCCCACATGCAAGAACAGGTTTCTGAGAATGCCAGGACTCTTAAATAAAACACTATAACTCAGCAGACTTGTATTATCTAGCTACACTTGAAAAAAATCCACACAAAAGTTCTTCCTTATTCTCCTCCTGCTTTTCTCTTTTCCAGATACAAATGTCAACATTAAAAGTTAAAACCTCCACAAAATACGTGTTTTGCTGCTCTCTTAAATGAGCTTTTCAACCATACACTAGCAGTAGCCCAAATATTCAGTGATAGCTTTACAAAAGGATAGGGAAGAAGCTTTCTTTCTCTCATCTCTACATAACTATTTTTGCTTAAAACTGACCAACAGCTTGAACAAGAGATGATGGCACAGAAAATGATGTAAATAAGTGTATCTCATATCAGTTAACCATAGGAGCAGACAGAGGAAATGAGAGAGCATGTGTGTGAGTGTGTGTATGTGCACAGGCAATAACATAGTAAAAAATTTCACTGCAGAAGCAAAGTCTGGTAACCTAGCACCCAGACGTATCCGAAGTGAGATCACCTGTGCAAACATTACTTGCTCTCCCTGCACATTTACTTTATGCTAGTCTTGCATCTCATAATCACATGTCATTTTTTCCATCCCAGATAATTCAATGCTTAGCAGAGATGGCACTAACTGAATAAAAAGTTATTCAGCATTTGATCTTCATCACTCAGTTTGCTGGCTCATGCCTTACGTACTGCACATGGTTCCAGCACTTCTCTGAACACAGAACTATTCATTTTCCATACAGCCCTCAGTGAGATGCCTATCCTACAGATCCTGACTGCTTGCAAGCTTTAATGACTGTAGCCATGCAACTCCTTGGTGAAACAAAGGAATGGTGGTACTTCTAATTTAGGAGATGTGGAAGTGGCCATAGAGATGATCAGCAGTGCCCTTTTATTTCAGTGCCTAATCTGGGATTTTTAGAGACTGATTCTTCAGAGGCAACTGCATCCAGTAATGCTTCCTAGTGCCTCCACCCTGCCTTGCCAGGGAGGGAAGGGTCAGCGACGCCTTTGCCTGGTGATGAGATGGCCACTTCCTCTCAGGAGCTGACACTATCGATGCCCACGCAGAGTCACCTCAGCCTGGGCTACACCCAGCTCTCTACCTCCCCAGCACCTTCCTGCCCCTGTTACCACAGCATGTGGAGGAGCTGAGGGGAGAGCAGACTGCATTTCAACTCCAGGCTCTGCCTTGGCTGCCAGTTCAGTTATGGATGAAACTCAAAATGCTAATCCCAGTCCACAAAGCCACCAGTGCACTGGAGTCAATTAGCTCTGCAGCTGCCTTGCCCTGGACACCCCACCGTGACACACTTGGAAAATGTTTGCCAGCCCTCACCACAGATTTCCTAGGAGCAGGAGAATAAGCTTCTTAGCTCCTTTGCCTTTCAGACTTCACTTCAGCTGAACTAGATTGCCTTTAGAGAGCTCTGCAAGAGCCTACCCATCTCCAAATGCTACTGAAATCAGGAGTCCCATTTTTTTCCCCATGAATTTTGAGTCATGTCCCAACATGCCTCTACATATTCACTTTGCCATAAAGTCAAATTTCTTACTAAGGCATTTTAGGTAGGAGTTCAGTTAGGATGGAGCAGGCTGTGCTGTTCCCGAGTTGGCAGGAAACAACAGTCCCTAGACATTAACATGATGGACATGTCGACACGGAGGAACGTATGGTACCAATTAAGACAGTATCAACAATTATGCAGAACACAGTTGAGCGGATTAATTTGTTGCCTGGAGTAAAGGCTGCCAGTACGAAGCTGGCTGTCAAGAGACACACTTTCATCTTGCATGCTGCCCTGTGCCAAACACTACGAAGCCCATGTGCACTAAGGATGATCGCTGGGTTTTCTTTTTCCACCAGCAATCTTGAAGCAGGGAAGGAGCAACCAATTAATGTCTCTACATGCTGCCTCCTTTCTTCTCTGAAAAAAAACAACAAAAACCACACCAAAAAACACACATACGCACTTAAAAAAAAAAAATCCCCAAATGACCATTATTCCCCAGACTCTCAAACACTAACTACAAAGTAACTGGGAAAGGATGGTTCTTTTCTTGCTCAAAAAGGTTTCCTTTTGCTGAGGGGCTGGCGCGATAACTCATTTGTCAAACACACTTTTTCCCAGTCCTCTAAGCAGGGAGAAGAAAAACGGTCAAGTCATGCGTATGACTTTTTTCCAACTTGCTATTTTTACGCTGACCAGAAGGATACTTACACACTCTCTGTCTCTTGCTTCCCACCCGTTCTTTGCCAAGGAAGATGCAAGATTACCTCTAGCAAGTTGTGGCTAAGTTCTCCTGCCTTGCCATGTACCATCCAGAGGCTTGGTAAAATACCTTCATTCTAGAGGGGCTGGAAGAACAAGCAGCTGATTTTCTCTAAAAACCTTATGTTTGCAAAATGCTACATAGGTCTATGGCTGTCAGAGTATTAAATAGCAAAGAAAAAACTGGGACTTGTAAATGATCACTTGCTGCATTAATAAGCAGCAGCATTTGAATTCCTGCTAAAGCTTTGTACCAGCTGTGTTTTGTCCCAAAATCCAATTAAAAAAAAAAATCTGCTTATGCTTGTTCCTACAATATGAAGAATATTGAACTACCCTCATGAACTCAGCTGTTGCTTACAGAGCAGATGGTCCCACATCAGGCTCTCATTTCGCCATATTTAGCCTTGTTAAACAACAGCATGCCTACCTGAGATATAAATTACCATGAGGCTTGGAATAATGCCAGCCTGAGTAAGGAAACTATTCATAACACTGCACTCCTTAATTCAATGCAGGCAAAAGTCCCCTGCCCACTAACGACACAGCACACACTGATCACTGTCGTTGATGGAGAAATCCAGTTTTAAGCCAACATTCCCAGTAAACACGTGGTTCTCTGAGCAGCAGAGCCATGAAATCTCATTTTCTGGAGGTTTATATCCTATATGCCTTCTCTCCCAGCCATTACATTTGTAGAATATTTGCAGTTTGGCAATATTCCCATCACAAAACCTTCCAGCTCCTTCCTATTATCTCTATTCCTGCTACTGCTTCTTGGGTAAAGAAGCTAGAAGCTGCAGGGTCCCAGAAACTACCTCCTTCTCTGACCAGACATGGGGCTGCCCTTCCTTACGAACCACATTCCTACAAGCCTCTGACACTGATTTTCAGGAAAAATTTTTTCAGACCTTTCCTCCATGGCCAAATTGGATAAAAACTGCTCAATGCTCACCAAAGCTTTTTAGGGTATGAAATGGATGGACAGTATAAGAGATAGGACTAACGCAGTTCATATCTGCTACATGTAAGTGCAAAGGGGCATCCAGCAAACTGTTCACCAGGTGCTGAGTGTGAAGTCTGAGGGTGTTTGTCTAATTCGCAATTATTTGCTGATATTGCACAGATAACACAGGCACTTAACAGGATACTGAGCCTTCAGAGAGGCACTTCATGCTTCCCACCAGTGTCTCAACCACCGCAGTAAGGAAGGGGGAGGAATCTTCAAAGCTACTTCCAACACCTCCACCAAACTCTAACGTACTTCTGGGCCCAAGTGCTTTACCTCATTTTTCTAACTTAGGGCTCATTTTTCTTCATTTCAAGAGCCCAGTGCCCAGAGCTGTTTTATTCCCTGTGCTCAGGGATTTGCATAGACCCAATTTTCTCCAAACAGAAAGATAAAATCTGGACAAGTACTTCCTGGAAAGTTATTTCTGCAGCCAGTATTCCTCTGCCCACTGCCAGGCACACCATCTATCTGGTAAATACCAGCCTAGATCTGTGCTGGATGGGTGACTTCCCCCTTGCATGGAAAGAAGAGAGGAGGCAGTTCTCAAAGCACATAGGTGCAGGCTCCTCCCTGGAAAGGAGCTGCTCCAAGCACACAGCAACTCCTCATGCTCATATAGTTCCCCTAACACACACACACGGCTTCTGCCCTCCAGCCCATGTCCACTGCTCCCAAGCTGCGCTGCCCCAAGGCTCCTTCTTATCTGCTATTTCCAGATGTCTCTGACACGGCCTAAGGGGCAGAGGGGAGTAGCAGTAATGCCAAGGAGAACTGAGGAAGGTCAAAACAGGGCCGGAAAAATTGTATCCTTTCAGACATGCCCAAATATGATTTTTTCTTCCATTAGACTTCTAAACATCTACATCATTAAGAATTTCCATGAGGAAAAAAAAAATATTCTCTTTTCTTTTTCCTCCTGCTGGCAACTGCAATAAAAACATTTCCTCCTAAACATCTTTTCACTACCACTTTTTTCCTTTTCTACCATTTTCTTTCTCTTTTACTATTTTTGAGCTTTCCCAATGTGAAATGTTTTCAGAAATGGCAAGATAATAAAACATCCACAAAAAAAAATAAAAAAGATGAGATAGGAAAAATAACTGCAAAACTTCATTTAACCTTCTAGACTTAGTAGCACAAGAAAAGGAGGAGAAAAAAACCAGCAAACTCAAAATTCTGAAATATCTACATATCACCTCTCTTCAGAGTTTTTTTTAAGTTTTTCTTTGAAAAAGTATTTCTGAATACATAGAGATGGGCACCTTCCGAAAGATAAGTCATGTTTTAGGTGAAGCCTCATTTTTTCCTGCAGGAAACATTTCACTGGAGAGAAAAAAAAAAAAAGCCAGCTCATTCTAATGAAAGTTTAGTCATCACCATCGCATGATCGGTGATTAAGAGGAGTGTGATGCCATGTAGACTGCTTACCTACCAATTTAGGGTAGAGAGAAGCTTCAGGAGGCCTTGGGTGATGGGAGAACATACAGGACAGTGTGTGGCGTAACAGCAAAGACAGTTATTCTACAGCACTGCTGGAATGGGCATGAGCTTCCCACCCTCCCACGAGGAAGAGGACAGTAGAGCCCATGTGGAGCCTATGCCATTTGCAGGAGTGGGAAATGACAGCAAAACAATCCAACTCCATACTGCTCTTAAAGAAATGGCTCAGCCATTCAAATATACTAAAATATTAAACATTGTTTAAGTATTGAAGTACTGGAAAATTAAATGTTTTCTTCACGAGGACTGGAGAGTGTGAGCTCAAAAGCAATGGCAATCCTCCTGTGAAGCTGCCTCAAGGGCGCCTCCGGAGACATTTCACCCTAGTCTGCTCTGAGAATTTCCTTAAGACAGGAGATTGCTGAACAGGCCCCTCCTGGTACCCTCTCTTGGTTGCTATGTTCAAGATGATGTGACAGAAAGTTTGCACAGAAGGCTGGGAAGGTCTGCTGGTTCAAATCCATCTCCTCTACTAGCAATGACACTAAGGGGATTTCCTCCTGACAGCAAAACTGCCTTTTCTCCCCCAAAGACACAGCACTTGCCAGAGGAAATGCAAAGCTACGTTGCATCCGCAGGTACACATATCTAGAGGGAAACCATCTCTCCATACACAAGGCTTCCTGAGCAGCACGCAGCAGCAAGCCCAGGCTGGGTCCTGAGAACAGTTCTCTCCCACATCCTCCCCTCAGGGAGCACTCACACCCTCAGACTGCACTTCCCAAGTCAAAAATCTGCAAATACATGGCGCTCTCTAGTGTCTTTGCTCTGTTCGGGAGAAACACCAGTATCCCAAGGCACTGACATCATTCCAGACAGCACGGTGTAAACATCCAGGCGGAGGGATGTCCAAGGCCTGCTATTAATTAGGAAGAGTTTGCCAGCGTATCTGTTTGATTGAACCTTCTGGTGGAAGCCACTCCAACTATCTTGCTGCAGCCCCCACCAGCAGCACAATGCCTCCCAAAGCAGTCATTTAAACAAAAACAGGCTTTTCAGCCACACTCCTGATGGAGAGAACTATTCCAGGAAAGTCTCTGATCCTGGATTAGGTCCCCGCAGAACCAAACTGTGCTCCCATCAGCTCCTAAATTGGCCATCAGTGATATGTAACACAGGTTGTAATTTCAGGGTGCAAGCTCAGAGAAGTCCTCATAGAGGAGCTGGCTCAGAGTGGCACCAGGGAGGGCTTGGCAAGCTACAACATGAGTGGTACAAGGGCAGGCTGAGGGCTCTTTCAGGACCCGCAGGTACCACTAGCCACGCAGAACAGCTTAACTCTTGCCAAGCAACATGGATGGGAGCAGTGCTGATAGAAACACCAGTCCTTTCCTTACGTCTTGCCTCTTCCCATCACTGCTTCACTGGGTGAGGGGGCGAGGGCAGAGAACATTTCTAGCTGTTGAAAGCAAACACAATCCAAAATGGCAACTGCTTTGATATGCTCTTAAATGGTTTGCTGGTCCCTTTATTACTACCGTTTCTACTCTGTTATGGTGCCTCTTTTTCCTGTGCTTCTCTGAGGCTGACAGTTTATGACAGAAATATAGCACATCCCACAGATTCATAGCCTCAGGTCCAGCTGTGTTTGCCCAAATGACAAGATCGATGTGGCAATCTGCTGCAGAACATATGAGATTCCCCCTCTCTCCCCCCCTCTCTCCTTTAATATACATTTCACATTAAATCAGCATCTAAAGGGACGAGGCTCCTCTAGTGCCTAGGAGAACATATTTTCTTTGAGCTTGCAATGCTGGCTGGTGACGGGGGGAAATATGCTTGCACCGTGTAATTGATTTGATGTATGCCATGTTTTGTCGGGATAAACACCACCCCCTGGACTCCTTGCATTCCAGTGACTCCAGCCTCAGCTCGTTGTTAAAGCGCGTTGGGAGTCCATCAAAGACGCTGAGTAGTTTTGACGTGAAGATAAATGCTCTTATCTTCAGCTTCCAACGTTGCTTCTCTGAATAAGCACTCTTGACAGTTTTTGCTTTCAAACTGCTCTTCAGCTGGGGATGAGAACAGGGGGAAACTTTATTTCAAGCAAACTTCTCTGCTGGGAGAACAAGCCGGGCTTGTCACCAAACCAGATGACTTCCACTGGGACACATCACCACAATTCACAGGGAATAAATTAAGGCCCCATCCAGGCAACACACTTAAGCACCTGAATAAACCTGCAGCTTAAGCTTATCTGTTGCTTTATGGGCTTAGCATGTCCCAGATGGACATGCATCTCCAAAACCTCAAATACAACTGCAATACACCAGCAAAACTACATATCCAAATAGTACTCTGCTGCTGAAGAACTTTATTATTTTACAGTCAGGCATTTTATGCTATTTTACACTATTATTTTACACTAAAACATAAATAAGTATCTTTCAGGAGGCCAGTGCAAGACCCAGGAAGAATACTTGGTCCTCCAGGTCCTCCACCTCTTGCTGTAGCAAGTTGTCCCAAGCTGTAGCTCAGCCTCTCACCCCAGAATATTGGAGTGAAAATCCTGCTTTGTGCTTTCCATCTCCCCTCACTGGAAGGCTGACTATAGACCATGAACCTGACCATTAAGGCACAGCTCAGCTGGAGCCCAGGGAAAGCCCCACTAATTTGAACGGATCTAGGATTTCACTCTCTGCTTCTGTATACGGGGATTAAATAAATATTCTCCTGCTAAAAAAAATGCCACACATGCCTGCCTGAGTTCAATGGGATCTTTAAAGTAAAGATACAGACAAGTTGCAATCATTTCCAGTGGTATGGCAGGGGGTGAGTTTTAGAGCCAAAACAATATTTCAAGCACCGTAAATCCAGTTCACGTGTCTTTTAATACGATGGAACAGACTATGACAGGAAAAATGAAAAAGAGATATTAAAGAAAAAAATCCAGGAGAATAAATTTCCAGAAGAAATAATATAAAATGCATTAAGTATATCAGGAGGGAGATGTCTATAGAACCAGTAGGTCTCTGGCAGCCTCAGCAAGCAGAGGGAGCAATCAAATAGGGAGGTTGCAACCAAGCCAAACAATGTCTTTGCAGTCAGTATTCACACTGGACTATGATTGGGGTTAGACTAAGGCAGAAGAACTAGCTATTCTGGAGGTTGCTATCTATGCTTAGATACTATCTGACATGCAGAAATAAAAAAAATAAGAGGAACACTGGAAACACTCAAGATATCCAGTTGAAATGAATCAGCTGGACTGACAGCAGCTTTCTAAATGCACTGGCCAACAAAGTAACTGAGCTCCTGACAAGAATATGGAATTCATCTTTGCGTAGCTGTCACTGCAGAAGGACCCAAATTATATCCACCCTTTAGAAGAGGGCCAAGATCATTGTGGGATGAGCTCAACAATTATAAAATGCCCAACTTAAGAAAAACAGCTGAGAAAAATCACATAGCTTGAAGTGAAAACCCCTCAGGCCAAATGGAGCAGCAGATTTTTTAAGTCAGTGAAGTTACTCTGAATTTTTAGTGGAGGTATCCAGTTTTGATACTGGCCAGAGCATTCTGTAAGAGCCTTTGAATTTTGGCAATGAAATATTCAGCTGCACAAATCAACAAGCCTACATCTGTACTCAGTTCCTAGAGTAGTAAGAGTGAAGAGTCACAGGGTTGTCTAAAACAAACAATATTTTTGAATAATTTCTGCTAAAAGTATCAGACAGGAGATAAACTCTTTTATTGGACTGAGTTGAAAAGCCACCTAGACTATGTGTGCACTTATATTTCAGGATAGTTTTCAACTTACTTTAAATGCAATCTCATCCCCTCTTCACCCCACAAAATGCTAATCACAAAACAACTCAAATTTCATCCTGTGTGTGGAAGACAGTATGCTTCTGGTCCTGCATGCTAACTATTAGATTACATTGCCTCAACAAGAGTGAACACCCTTTGGATCCATTGGTTACATTGACTTCTAGTGTCTGAAGTCATGCAGACTAGACAGAAACATCGACCGTAGGTGGTGACCAAAAGCACATTCAAGCTCCAGCGGTATAAATTACAACCTCTTACTGAAGAAGCTCAGGGATATACCCAAAAAACCAAACTGCGAAGTATGCTGTAAAAAACAGCTGTAAGAAACCATGCAAAAGTCTGGCTCCCACCAATAAAACTTCTCTTACTTTCAGCAGGATCAGAATTTTACCTTAGAATGAACAGTTGCTCCTACTTTGGCTTGGTATATGACAGCTATATAATAAGGTACCTCCTGAAATCCTGAAAGATACCTGGAAAAAAAGACAAGACACAGACGTCTTACAGATGTTATATATCTCAGTCTTGAGTTTTAGAGACATCCTAATATGTCAGAAACTGTCAATTCTACACACTATTTGAGAAACTGTATTTCTATCAATTTAATAGCTGCAGAGATGAGAACTTTTCATACTTCAGTCTGGTCCTACTTGCACAAATCAAAGTAGCAGAGTCTTACTGGATCCTCAATACAATCTACAGCAAGAACAATAAAGTACATCAGAATTAGAAGTTACAGTTATAGATATACCCACCTCCATACTGGTACAACCTGGCTTCATTCCTTTACAACCCAGGAAGCTGTGCCAATCTGCATAGCTGACTATCTGGAAAACACTATTTTCCTATGGCACTAACAATTTTGCTGTCCTCCATTCTGAGAGACTGTCAAGGTCGAATTGTAAAATCAAATGAGATTGCAACCTTTGTATATGATTGTGTCTAGCTGATGAAAAGAGCGATGCCCCAAACGACCTCATATAGAAGTGTTTGGGGATCACAAGCAATGGAGACATGTGCCTTAGTAGAGGATGGTAACCTGCCAAATTCACTAGCTTTCTCTCAAGACTGTACACATTTCACCCTATGTATAGATATGGTGGAAACACTGAACAGAACACTATTTTTCTGGTTTCAAGCTTAGAAAAACAAGTGTTGAGTAATTTCTGCATTAAACTTTCATAGTCAACTTTTATTTCCCTCTCTCCTCTTGCAAGTTACATGATCAGTGAGAAAAATTTACCAACTTTCTCAGGGAACAAAATTTTAAGCAACCGCTTTGTCTCTCGTGTTGTAAACCCCACATCGCTCAGACTCCATGTTTCAGGCCATTGACACCTAACATTTACCAGAAAATTTCCCTGGGGCTGCAAAGAATTATGCAGTGAGAACAAACTCCATCCAAAAAGCAAAAATAAAACCACTGATTTTGATTCTTGGCTTCTCACCATGAGCTTGAGGAAGTCCCTCATCACTTCCACAAAGAACAGATGCAGTATCCTTTGAAAGTGGCTTGGCAATGTTGGTATGGACACACTGCTATGGGGTGGGTTTTTGCAAATCCACACCGGGACAAACAGCCAGATTGAAGTAAGCAGGATTGCTTGAGTTACCCGTGGGCTTTTTTTGCTGGCATCTGGTCTCAATTATTTCTATGTGCAGGTCTCGGTGTGTTCTCTACTATCGGCACCCATAAACAGCACAGCTGGATCAGAACTGTGCTTTTTGGGTGCATCTACGACACTCCCTGGCACAGCATAAAGAGCGGAGGCTTGGGGGTTGATTTGACGTGATCTGCTGCAGTCCTAAGACTTTCTGTCTACATAACATTCACCAGCGATGCGGCTTGTATCAGTTGCAGGTCACAGGCATGCCTAAGCACTAACTGCTGGAGAACGTTGTGCTACCATCTGGAGCGCTCCTATGTGACTTCAACCTTGGTCCACCAGGAAGGAAACCACTCTGAGCACACTGGTGGTGTGCATAAGGGATTGCTGCAAAGCACAGTCTGAAGCCAGGTAAGGAACACCTTCAGCATACATTAACATAGAGGCATACCATGTATAGCATTGCCAGCTGAGCACCATGTACTTGTGCAGTCTCAAGTACCTTCTGCAAGCAAGTATTGAGCTGCATCTGCATGGTATATTAGTCCCTTTATTCCAGCACTACTTGATTATAATTCACTGCCATAAGTAATATGAATAATACTGGGAGGACAACGTGGAACTGCGTTTGTGATCAATGAGTATTCTAAATTCAGCAATGATTTTAAAGGCCTCAGTGCCTTGGTAAAACCCAAGAATAACTTCCATTTCAGAAGGTGGAGGTACTCTGAAAACCAACTCTTTTTAATGCATCTCCAGCTGGGAGCCCCAAAGCAGCTGGATCACTAGCCATTTTCCATACACTGGGCCAATATTTGCCTGAGCAATGGAGTATTGCAGTTTCCAGAAAACAGTATGTGAAATTAATCAGCCCAAAAGCCTAAATATCAGCCAACATTTGCACAATGAATAGCACTTGAATTTGATGAAAGTTCTGACTGAAAATTCAGGTGTAGTTAGTAAGGATTTTTAAATGAAAATTTATCTGAAGTGCCCCGGACTAGAAAAGCACTTACACATAGGCAAAAAGGGGCAGGCAGCAAGGGGCAAAAACCAAGCAAACAAATATATTGGATGAAAAATTCTACTTCTATCATCTTGATATCCTGCTAGTATCAAAGCAAGACAAGTCAGGACTCAAAGGGAGCAGGATGAAGCCTTTGCTGCTACCCGGCTCTTGTGGTCATTATCCTTTCTTCAGCATTCCTACATGAAAAGTACTTCTCAGCCTAGACTCAGCAAAGCTCTTAAGCACATGTGGAACCCAGTTAAATCAGACTGGAAAAGAAACAAGCTCTCATTGCATCAGGAGTTACAAAGCTCCCTGCATAAGTCCCTAGTGAAGTTGTATTGCTTGTTTCGTCTGAAAGGTTAAAGCTCTCGATTACCTGAAAAAAAATAAGCTACATCTTTAAATCCACTTCAGCAGAGTGCCTAGTGCTGTCAGGACCCTGATCAGACACAGGACTGAAAAATATGGCTACATTACTTGTCTGTTCTTAGAAAAAATAAGCCAGCCCCAAGGAATTACAGCTTTTTATCCTTTGTACTGGAAACTAGTTGATGAGCTTTCTCCCCAAATAATGTGGTATTCTGAAGTTTAGTTTAACTTGGCACTACTCTCTCCTTCAAAAGGCATACAGCAAAAAGCTGCTCTAAAATACCGTCCAGTAGAAGACCACTCTTGCACAGTAAGGAAACATTGAGAACAGAACAGAAATAACAGAAGGGTAAGTTACTCAGTTGATTGACTCCACCCTTCACCAGGATGAGATTTTGGGACATAATGGCTGAAATAAAGCGCTGTCAGTGCAGATTCTGAGGCTGCAATTCTCCCTCCTGGCTGTGCAGAACACACCCTCAGCATGAGGCAGCTTTACGGCAGCTTTGTGTAACTCTAATCTACGGCTGCCAGATCCCAGGCCCAATCACTCGTGTAAGCTCTTCTAGCCATGTCTGCTGCCAACAGATGTTCCCACAAACAAGGGTCAGCAGGATTCAGGAATAATCTCAACATGTCACCTTCTGCCAGGACAGGCTGCTGAGAAGGGACTGCCCAGCAATTTTTTTTTCAGTCACTCTTAAACTAGGACTCCTCGAGACAAGGCTGAATGGCAAGTTGTAGGTACCGACAGCTTTAAGAATAATTTGCAAACTCAAGCAGCTAACCCAGATCTGATATTAAAGGCCCTCCACGTCTGATAATTGAGACTTTTATAATAAACAATCTTTATGAGGACCGCTTGAATTCACCTTGAGGGTTCTTTGGTCTTACAGCTTTGTAGAAAACTCATCTCCTTTATACTATAACACTCAGAAATCCACTTGCAGCACAGGAGCAAATACTGACTTATACTATCTCTGTCTCAAGGAGCTGCTTGCCTTTTTATAAACAAATCCAACTGCGGTGACCATAAAGCAGTAACAAGTCTCCTAGGGAATGTTATGTTATGTATGCACGTGATACCTGCTAGTGTGTTTTAGGAAAGTGATATAGAGTTTGGAGATTAGGGGAGAATAAAATGAAGAGAAATAACTCCTCATCTATTTCTTCAAAGGAAAAGACCGCTCAGAAAAAAATATGGATAGACTCCAGCCTTATAGGAATTTCCTTCCATTTTGCATTTGGCATCAAGTTCTTTCTGATTTCTTTACTCAGGCATATTTTCCTTCGGGGAAAATACATTACAGTTAGAACACTGCCTATGATTTCCTAATATGTATTTATGAAGTTAATCATACTTGCGTCTCTCAAAGCGTCTGTTATCTGGGCTAGTAAATTCCTAATTAACCTTGCAGGACAGCAATATCAATCCTGAGTCCTAGTACAGTGGGTTGCCACACTTAATGTTCAAGGAAAGGACATGTTCTTTAGGCATGATCAATGACAGCTGTCTGGTACCACAGTGGGCAATTTGCAACGTACACTGAAGCTCTTCTAGTGTACTCATCTCCTAAATCTTCTCCCTCTTTGCCTGTTAGTATTTCCTCTCAAGGAAATTAGGGGAGACCTACTGTGATGAACATCTAGCATAAACAGACACTGATTTGTTTGGTTAGATTTGTTTTACTTACAGAAGAGCAGATAAGGGAACTTAAATACAGAAATGAAAAGGTAGCTGCAGAAAGAAGCAGTTTAAGGAGCTGCATGTCCATGGCAGGTAAGACAAGAAATAAATTACTAACTAAAGAAAGCATGACTTAGGCTAGGTATTAGGACAGCATTTCATATTGATACAGACAGCTGAGCACCAGGATAGGTTTGCCCAGGCAGGCTGAGTAGTCTCTGTCATTGGAAAGGTGTGGTTTGGACATGGTTGGCCTGGCTTTGGGACAGGAAGATGAAGTTCCCTCTCCAGGGCCTTGCTGACTTATATGGAGGATTTTAGGGAATTTGCAGGTGTGCCAGGTTGCATCAGACAAGACCTAGTGGATATTCATGATTTTTTAAAAGCAAAAGCGACTAGCTGAATAGAAATCAACTAGTCAAGTAAAAGTCACCTTTGTTGATTTCCACATTTTATTTTAATTACTTCTAACTGATCAGGATGGCAAAGTACAAAATTTGACACATTGTTAACGCAAAGCCTACAGCACCTCAGCACAGGTCTTCCCCCTCAACTAAACCACTGCAACTCAGTGATGCCACAGAGGCAAAAAACCTGTCTCAAGCTGTGCTAAATTCAAGTTCAAGAAGAAATTACAGCCCAGTGGCACTTCAAAGCAGACTAGCTTTTCTCACTGGTACCTCTGGTTGTCCTTTAAACATGTATAAACACAGTCTGCATTTGCCTCTTGATGTAGATGCTGCAGTTTAGAAATGCACTGAGTGCTGGACTGTGCAGGTGAAATGTTGTTTTTAATTAGACCTGCTGCAGCAGCATCTAATGTTTTAAAATATTGTTGTAATAAATCCTGCAGCTGTAAATTCAATATTTCATAAAGGCAGGCAAGGCCTTGTAGATAAAGTATGAAGGAAAAATCTGCTCTTAACTGAGTCCTGTAATAAAGCATTTCAGGGAGAAAGAGGACAAGTAAGCAAGCCGAATTTGATCCTTTAATCCTGCCTCCTCCACCATGAATGGAAACAATGCAGCATGCAGGAAAGGAATTCCTTGATTTTAAGCAACATCTTTATAATAAAAATCCCTTTAGACTTTCTCCAGTCTTAAGCACCACTTCATAGATTCTGGTTACGTAAGAAACCCCATCTTCAAACGACAAATAGAAATTTTACATTTCAAAGACAGCAGACTGGAGAGTTCAAAATGATCATTCACACTATGACAGCAACTAGTATCACAGCTGAGACTGAGGTACAATGGTGCAAGTAGCCAACGTGTAGCCACAAATAAGAAGCTCCTACCTTAAATAACTGAAAATGTAATAAAGAAAGAATTAAGCACCCTTTGGAACTTCGGAGAGTCACTACACTCTTTCTTCTTACTACTTGATGAGAACTTGAGCCACGTTTGCTTTGTTTGGAAACACAGCAAAAAGCCTAAAGCTAACAGATTACGGAACAAAAATAAATATGGAGCCAAATCCGCCTCCCAACAGAGATACCATAGATTGCAGTGGTGTTGCACTAACATCCACAAAAGTATAACCCATGATGTTTGAAGCTAGAGGCCCTGAACTAAAACTCTGCTTCTATGCCTTAATCTTAGGCAGCAAGATCTGTGGGCTTTCCAGTCATTCTCATAATGCTTTACTCTCACAAGGAGGAAGTGTCATCCTGGATATGAAGAACGGGTAAAGGAAACCCACTGATGCTGACCTGACAACACAACACATGCCTTTACATACAGCAAAACTTCAAAGCAGATGGAGAATTTGCTCTTGTTCAGAAATCCAAATTTAGGCACCCAAACACATATCAGAGAATCCAAATATTTGGCCTTAATTTAGGGAACTGCTACAGCTCCCACTTAAGTTGCATTGAAGTTTTGACATACTCACACTTTTGAAATTAGGCATTTATGTAACTGTCCAAATAGGAATTCAGAAACTAAAAATAAAAAACCTAACCCTGCAATTAGTTTCTTAACTAAACAACAGTCCTCTCTGCCTTGTGGCTTCCCCCCCTCTCCTCCACCCCCCCAAATAATCAAATTACTAATGTTATCCTCCATCACTCAGTCAGGGTTTGGTCTTGAACTAATTGCAAAGGATGTGCAAAACAGCTATAACAGGGAACTGTCAGCAGCACGCAATAGCAAAGTCAGTCACACAACAGCAAAATAAGTCCTGCCTTTGCATGGGTTTATGATCACACTGATGCATGCCACCTTGGAGGTAAATTTTTAAATGCTGTGCCATCTTTAAATTCTGCAATAAAAAGATAAAGCACCGGCACTCTCAGGAAGCATTTTGCAAGAGTTACACTGAGTACAGGTAAAGCATCTGATGTGATGCCTGGAGAACACAGAGACCCCTACCATCCAGAGGAGCTCAGATCCACAAAGCAAGCTCTGGGAGAGCTTAGATCTGTGTAAAGTGTTCAGTTTTCAAACAGCTGGGCACCTTGATTTAGCAAAACAACTAGACTCTACCAGTAATCAGTAGAGAAGGACAGACACGTGCAGCAAGCACATTATTCCTTCCTATGAACAGTATACCAGTGACACAGAGAAAGATTGTCCTAGAGTATTGCAAGCCAGGAGCACAGCTGTGAAATTGCTCTGGCAGACACTGTCACAACTAATAACACAATCCTTTCAAACACACACACATTAGAGTACTTGTGGCATTTGTAATTTGTTAAAACTCCCAATCTGTCACTTCATTCTGAGGACATGAGGAGAAAGCAAGCCTGTACTCTGCTTGCCTGCACATACCTCAGCTCACCAGCACTTTTTACATGTTTTACAGCACTTCTGCTAAAACACTGAGCAGGTGTTAAGGGGTAAGCAAAGAGGAGAGTAATTTCTGTTGCTTGCACACGTATGGCTACACCAGGGACAGCAGCACAGGCACGCCAGGGAAAATAGTGTTTGTGAGATTCTACACCAGCACATTCAGAAATACAGCAATTGCGATTCAGGTGCAAAGATAAACCACTGGCACTATTTAAATGAACTCTGTGTTTCTGAAATGCCAACTGTAAAAAACTGCTGATATTTAATTTTGTTAGATATACTGCATCTGGTGTTTATGGCTCAGTGCTGTTGCCAGAGAGCCCCAGGAGCTTCGGTCTGGGAGCCAAGCCAGTGTCTACCAACTTAGTTGGACTACTGTGGATACACAAAGATCCAATATTCCTCTGATTTAAAGCTTTCAGGCAGATTTTCAGAGACTTTTGTTTTATTTATAGCTAGCATGTGTGGAGAGAAATAAAACAGTCATTTAATATGCTGCACAATTATGGGCTTATTTCTTACAGTTTCACTTTTCACTAGCTTATTTTGAAGCACAGAGAATTGAAAATCTGGTTATTTCCACCTTAACCATTCATATGCAGTTAGACAAAGACATTCAGTAATGGGATGCCTTTCCATTAGAAAAGGAAAAGGCCAAATATAGTTTCATCACAAAAGCTGAACACTTACACTATTTATAGAGATGGTCATCGTAACTGTTAGAGCCACATAACAGTTAGATGTGTTTCCTTCTTCCACTCCTTATGGCATAGATTTATATCCTTCTGTTACAGGAAGCTCTGACTTGTCAATGAAGATGGCCTGGTGTTCTGATCCTTGAAGTTTTAAGATTCTCTTCTGCTTGAAACTGGAATAGGTGCTCTCCAACCTCCCCTACAGAAAATCAGAAGAATTCTGTTCATTAAATTGACAAAAAATGTATGCCTCAGTCTAAAGAAAATTAAACAGCATTAGTAAAAACAAAGAGTATATATTCCATCTTTGGGGAATATTTTAAGCATCTGCGTAGACAAAAATATTAAACAAAAACATGCACAATTTTATTTCATGGGGATGTGTAGGACATTTGGCCATCTGCTGAAAATGTAAGGCTGCCAAATATCACAGATTCACACCTTGAGTCTGGAAATTGAGTTCACATGGCAAACGCATGCATTTCTTGTGGTGTCTGCATTCCACCAGCCTTTCCTTTACCTACTACTTAGTTTTACACTTCACTGACTGCTAAGCTGGATTGCTTCACAGTTTTTGAATGAGCAGAGCCCAATGTTGCAAAGTGCCACCGACTGCCACAGAGTGGCCGGCAGGATACCTGACTGTATGCTCGACAGGTTTTCAGAATTGGGGAACATAAGAAAATCAAAAGTGCTTGGGAGATCAGGGCCCCCGCTCAAAACCACTGGCATCGGGAAAAGACATAACATTGTGTAGTTCGGGGAACATTCTTCCATTCTTTCTTTCTGAAAAAGTAATCAAAGAGAAAAATCCTTAAAGGCTGAACTTTTACAGGCCACCAGCTTATACTAAAAACAAAAACTGAGACTTCCATGAATATCTGACTTAATCAAAACCCTGCCATACTTTTAATTCATATAAACCTATTCCTTGCATCTAATTAGCTGAGAGTATGGGACTAGTGTTTCCCTAACTTAAAGAGTGGTTAACCACATCAGGATCAAGGCAACAACAGTAAAACAAGGTTTCAGGCAATCCCACTGGAAATCTTGCACAGATTCATCATCTTGCACTGTCTATAGCAGAGAACTTTATGGTAAGATCTGCTAGATAGTGCAAAAGTCACCATTATAGTTGTTGGGCCTGACAGGAAATAGATTTCTAGCACCTACTGGCAATTAGTAAGATAACAAATACAGACCGCACTTTTAGAAGTTCGGAATCTAAATTAACGCTGCTTTTTCATAATGTTTCCTCAAATATAAAAGTGATCTTTAAGTTCTTCTGTTATTTATTAGTTAGTTAGCCAATTAACAGGCATCCACTGACAGATTTTTATCACTGAAACTGCAGTATGCCTCTAGTGCCTTCACAGCTCAGAGCTTTGAGGTCCACGTCTGGTTAGGACACAACATGACGTGCATATGTGACTGCAGCTTGTTTTGTTTTACCCTCCCCCCCCCCCCTCCTCAACAAGCTAGCTCACACAGGCATCACACTCACTGTACTGATTACAGGGGAAGCCTCCCAGTTTAAGATAGAGTCAGGTCAAAAAAGCTGGAAAAATACTGAAACTTTTCGCCTTTACTAAAACAGCTGCTTGTAGAGCTGTCTTGTCAGCAAGCCTGAGCTACCTAGTTCAGAGGTAGTCCAGGAAGCATTGCTGAGCTGTGGTCACTGCTGTACAGACATATCTTGTATGACAAAAGCTACATCACCTCTTTTACCTTATGTTTTCATACTTTGTAAGGGGTATTTTTCACTGGACGACTTATCTGTCTGCTTATATCCAGGATGTGCTGAATTATGTGCCTTTTTTTCTGTAGGTTTCAACAACAACTGCAAACAACATTTCACAGGACTCGTCTTCTCTTGTTCTGTCTTACCTGTAAAATAGGGATAACCCTCACCTGTGTTTAAAACTATTTTTTAGGACCACTTACACAGCAAAGCCTGCTGCCCTCCCTGCCTCTAATGGGACATGCACAGCATCACTTGAAATTCTGTGATACCTTTAATTCCTTCTCCCTTCCAACCTGCTGCCATTATTTAAAAATTATTTCCTCTCCATTTTTTCTGAAGGTCTTCAGGTTTTTTTTAATGCAGATTCCTGCTGGCATACCCATGTTTGGAGAAGTTCTTTGAAAATTATCTGTTGTCAATAGCACATCATTCATCAGCTCGAAAGCCAAATGGATTTCTCAGAACTCCTGCTCATTTAGCCATCTTTCTCTGCAGTTCTCCCAGTGGGACAGAATGAAATTAAACTTAAACTAGACTTTAAATTATTTATTCTGAGACAACAGAGTTTGGAAAGTCATGCTAGAGAACGATCACCCAGGGAAGTAGCTAAATATGATTGGGGGGCGGGGGGAAGGCAGGAGAAGGGAGTCGATGTGTCATATTAGGCACAGTAAAATCACAAATGTTATCAGTTCTCACAGTAAAAGGCACAAGCTGCTCTTTCATTCTGGTCATGCAGAAAATAATTTCCTGCACACTCAAGAATGGCATCCTTTCCCCTCAGAAGGAATCAGGCCTTAAGGGGGCTGAAAAACCTGGTGAACAGATTACCTCATTTTTAGAGGGACTACATTTTCCAAATAGAAGAACAAGCAGAATTTGTGTTTACATCATTAACTTTGCATAATGCCCTGAGGGCCTCCTATAAGGGACAAAAACTAAACAGAATAAAAAACTGCATTGATATCACCACTGCTTTTAACTCAGTGACACAGGCAGTTTCCTTGAGGAAAAGGTATTTTCTAGTTTAGCTATATGTGAATCTACCATAAAACAAGGATCATTCATATTCACCTTAAGCAATAAAATAGATCTGTCAATATCCATCCTTATTTTACTCCCCCTTCTCTCTAGCCATTATCAAGCACCATCATTCCCCTGGATTTATCCTGATAGAAGCAGAACAGTCCTGCAACTGCTTTCCTTGGACCACTATTTCATCATTTCCAAAGAAGGGCAATGAAGCTGGTGAAGGGTCTGGACAACACATCTTATGAGGAGCGTCTGAGGGAACTGGGGTTGTTTAGTCTGTAGAAAAGGAGGCTCAGGGGAGACCTCATTGCTCTCTACAACTACCTGAAAGGAAGTTGTAGCAAGGCAGGTGTTGGTCTCTTCTCCCAAGTAACAAATGATAGGACAAGAGGAAATGGCCTCAAGCTGTGCCAGGGAGGTTTAGATTGGATATCAGGGAAAATTTTCTTCACTGAAAGGGTTATCAAACATTGGAACGGGCTGCCCAGGGAAGTGGTGGAGTCACCATCCCTAGAGGTATTTAAAAGACGTATAGATGTAGTGCTTAGGGATACGGTTTAGTGGTGAACTTGGTAGTGTTACGTTAATGGTTGGACTCGATCTTAAAAGGTCCTTTCCAACCAAAACAATTGTATGGTTCTATAATTACCTTTTCAGAAAAACCCAAACCCTACCCTAACAGACTAGAAAAAAATCCACTCCAACTGATTAGAAAGGAACCAAAATGACATAGGAGCTTTGGGAAGATAGAGCTGGCACGCACCAGCACCTCTGAGGAAAAAGGATGCTGTTTTGGGCAACTCTCGCATGCTGGGCTTACTGCCAACCATGCCATGAATGGCTCTGCCTGACCTGCCTGCTGGGTGCCACTATCACTGAAATCATGAATAAAACTCCTTAACACCAATGTAGCATTAAGAAGCAGGCATTCTCTTTATTACAGCACCGGATGCATGGCGGATTGTTCCATGTATCACGCATACCATATATTGCATTAGTCAAAGCTTTTATCACCTGGTTACATGCATATGCATGAAATCTCCTGGAATGGTTATACATATTCATAGTCATTATGCACACGGCTTGAGTCTCTGAGGGGCTTTCATGGGGGGGTCTCTGGTGGTCGTTATTCCCCCATAGTTCTGTATGATCCCATTTCTGCACAAGCGTGCTTGATGCACATGCAGGTGGCTCCAAGGAAAAGATACTGTTCTGGTTCTTACAGGATTTCTCTCTTCTCTTGGTGTCAGAGTTGTGAATCAAGTCATTATTCGCAGTCTTGTTATCTTTGGCCTTTCTTTGTAATTAATGAAGAATTTAACAGAGACCTTGGATTCTCTAAGAATAAGCACAAGCAAGAGTCTTTCTGCATACCATTCGCACCAGAACTTTAAGAGTTATCAGTCCTAGCAGCAGATACTGTCTGCAAAGCAAGCAATTAGCTTCAGAAAGTGCAGTTACTTTAGCTGAAAGGAAAATTACTGAAAGGAAGTGTGGTTCTGTTTAAAGGTTACACCAAGTGGGCCCTTTTAGGACCTACTTTGAGGCCTACTTTTACTAAACGGTCTGGTATCACCGCTTTTTCATTTTCCAGGGATGACGAACAGTCCAATGAGGCAGGAAAGCACCACGCTTGCACAGGGACTGTGACAAGCAAAGATGTTCTCCTCTGTGCACACAAACGTATGTCACAGGAGTAAGCAGGAACGCACCTCTGTACGCGTGTAAGCGCGCACTGAGACAGCAGTGACCGCCCTCACGTGCACAGAACAAATAGGCTTTTACATCAAACCAGTAATCGCAAATCTCCCGGCTCGGTATCTCTCCCTGAAAGCTCCGCTGTAACACTGACCACAGCGCACACGCACCGCTCTCCTCCCCCCACCCCAACCCCTGAAGGCCCGGCCCGCGGCAGGCGGGAACCCCGCGTCGCCCCCGCCTCCCACCGCGCCTGCGCGCCCCCGCCCCGTCGCCACAGCAACGGCGGGCCGCGCCATGGCGCTGCCCGAGCCCCTGCGGAGGCGGCTGGGCTCCTTCAGCCGCACCGTCTTCACCGACAGCCACCGCACCGGCCCGCAGTACCCGGGCGACCGCGCAGGTGAGCGTTAGCGGCTCGCCAGCAAGAAAAATGGCGGCGGGTGCGGCGGCGGCGGGGGGAGCCTCCCGGGATTGAAGATGGCGGCGTCAGCCGTCACCTGGCGGCCGTTCGGGCGGGGCCATGCACTGGCGGCCGTGCCCGCCCGTCCGGGGGAAGGGCCGAGTCCCCTCCCCAGCAGGGTGTCCCCGTCCGCCTCCCCGCCATCCTCGGGCAGGAGGGCTGAGGTGCCGCTGCTAGAGCCCCGTCGCTCTCCGCCAGCCCGGAGACCCCGGGAAAGGGCCTCAGAGAAACCCCGGCGACACCGGTGCCAGCCGAGGGGTGAGAAGCAGAGGGGCCCTTTAGATGAGGGCTGGGGTCACGGTCAGTCGTGTCCTGTGGCTGCATCCATGGTGTCTGGGGTAAAACTATAGCAGCTGCAGTATCGCCCTACACGGGACATGCCGCAGTGTTGCAGGCCTAGGACAGGCTTCATCTGCACTTAAAATATTAAATGGGGAACAGTCTGATTTAAAAGCAGTATGGAGAACACTCCAGACCCACCTTTACAGCTTATTTTGCATAAAATATTGCCAATGAAATCCATTGTTACACACCAGGTGTTGTGCCTGTGCCAAAAGTATAAGTGATTTATGGAGAACACTGAGAACAAATACAAGATCTGAGCTGCTATTGTTTTAAGCTCACTAGTCCTGCACAGTTAGGACACCAAGACACTTAAAGCATGAAGGGGTGTACCAGGCTAGAGTTAGGCAGCAAAAACTCAAGCTTGCCATGTGCCAGCTTTCTCTTCCTTCTTCCAAGGCTATCATAAGGACCAATATTCTTTCATCATATTGTCAGGGAAACCCGCAGGCTAACATGTCCTCTTTTCATAACCTTTGGAGTGACAATAGCCATGAAAATAAACACAGTCTGTCTGCATAGAAATGTTATATTCATAAGAAGTTAGCATGTGAATTTCAACTTACAAATCCATTCCAAGCTGCTAAAATTAATAAAAGTAATTTGTATTTCAAGATGGGAGTTCTCATTTTCTTTGTGTAGTTATGCCAGTGTAGTTATACTGCTAACACTAATTCCTCATTACATTTATCAAACACTGAAATATTTTCTTAACTCTAGGAAGAGCTTCTATCTTTAGTAATTTCTTTTCAGTTTCCTATCATGAAAACTCCTGCATGAATATCCAACCCATTGCAAATGTACCATTAACTTCTGGGAGATCAGGATTTCAAAAATTAAGTTTACACGTATATATCTTAGTGAGTTACCCTAGCATCAAAGAATTGGCCATCACAATACTGTCTAGCATTTGCATGAATTTTAGCAATCCCAGAAAATAAGTACTAGTTCAGTTTCAGAACAGATGAATTAGAATTGACTTATATTGCTAGAGATTCATCCAAAACAGAGTTTTAAAACTTGAGCAGAAGCTACAAATACCAATGCAGTGTCAGTGAAACCTTTAACATACGTAAAACATTCTCATCACAGTTGAGATTGTTGGCTCCTCTGTTTTTAAGTAATAGGGCCATGAACCATTAAATTTTCATCCAAGACATATAGGGCAGAAACATACTTATATGTAATTGGATGGTCATGTGTTTTTGAAAAATGAAAGTCTTTTAGGATTGTATCTCAGTGCCCTCCAAAGTCCTCCTGGTGTTTAAGAGATTCATTCATTAGGACATCTGGGACAATTTTAGGTAAATAGTGAAACTGGTTTTGAAGTACCTATAGACTTTCATTCCTTTGCAGATGTAAGAAAGTATTGATGCTTAAAAATGGGATTGTTAAAAAAATACATTGGTTGTCTTGCACCTTCTATTTCAGTATAACAAATCCCTGCCCCTCACACCCTACCCTTAAGTTCTGTCCCAGTTCTGTTCCCAAATCCTCCTCCCTTCCCACCTAGTCTAGTAGCTACCATGAATACTTCTGCAACTGGCATAAAGACTTCTGGAACAGACTGTACCAGGCTGCATGTGGCTGGACGGCAAACAGGGATGCCAGACTGAGATGGAACAAAGACAGGTATGAGAATAGTCAGAAGATATGGAAAGAGAAGGCAATGTCAGAAGAGAGGTGGTTCTGAGGCTGAGAGCAAGACAATGACTGTTTAGACTCATTTTCAATCAAATGTCACCATTGTGACAGACAGGGGCACAGGACGCGAGTACAAATCAGCAGGTCACAATGACTACTTTCTAAACTTGCTCAGGTTGTACCAAGTGAAGAAGTGCCTTCAGGCTTCATTTGGGGAAAACGAGAAAGACTACTGTTGGTAATTGAAGTAAAGTGGATGCAATATCAGTTAATTAGAATATAGCAATGAAACTTCACCCATTAAAAAAAAAATTACTACTCCCTTAGAATGCCCTTTTAAATTTTTCCTTGTTTTAAGTCTAATCTTGTAAATCTATTATTAAATCCTAAATATAGAATTTACTGCCTGCATGTTAGAGTTCAATATTTGCTTTTCTCCACATTCTATGAACACATTTTGTTCTCTCCAGACTTTGAAGGATAAGTTTTAGTTTGACATGTATTTGAAATTGTTAGCTGTTAAGAACTAGAGGAATTACTAGCTGCTTGCAACATCTCTTCCATCCAAATGTCTATATAAATAGAGATTGAAAGTGAAGAGTGGGCAATGCAAACCTGCTCTCTTGCAGTAAGTCCTTACTCAGGAGGATCATCTACAAAGTAACAGTAATCGAGGATGTACTCATTTAAACTTTGGCCATTCTCTTAGGAACAGCAGTGAAATAACCACTGACTCTTTTTGCATTATCTGTATAAAGCACTACTTGAGCTAAGCATATCAGTCAGAGATTGTGGAATAAGCCATAAGCCACCAGGTAATCAACAATCAGACACTCAACTTGAATACATGACTAAGTGATAAGAATTCTGTATTCTGTTAACTGAAAGTTGCATTAGATTCCAGGAAATGGTGTAACTCAAGATAGGGTAGAAGTTTTCCTCTGGATATATACAAATATTTTTCTTAACATTTAGTTTGACTGGGACAAGTGTTAATGCCCTGCTAGAAGCTAAGGTAGAGCAGTATCTTTCTGTCATATTTATGGAAGGGAAGTATGGAACAAACTAGGAGTGATAAAGACTTCTCTCTATCTACAGATAATGAAATAGTTTCCAGTTTACCACTGCAGATGTCCCTCTATTTCAACGTTTATTTTTTCCCATTTTGGTGGCTCAGCACAGTTGTTGTGCTCTATCTGAAGGTGAGTCCTGAAGAAAAGTGATGGTTTGCAAATGTAATATGTTTCTGATCAAATGCCTCCTAGTACTGAGATAACCTCAACTCCAGTGAGCTTTATCAGCTTTATTTGGGAATTCCTTGAAATAGGAGGTTTAAGAGTATTTGAAAGCCAATACAACACTGTAAACTTACAGTAGCATACAGTGTCTTCACATAATCACAAACAGCATGTTATGAAACAGCACAGCAGAAACTTTTACTCTCTGCTTTCCTCTAGTATTCAGACTTGTCAGATTACTACAAGTTCATCCTGGTCACAATCATGATCCTGGCCTCTCTAATAGAGGTCATTCGACTCTACCTGGGATACATGGGCAATCTACAGGAAAAGGTATGTTACCACATGTATATATTTGTGCAGGAGAGCATTTTGGAATTGAACATAGAATAGTCTACCTAGTCATCTAAGAGATTTAAGTTGAGGAGGTGGTTACTTCTCTGAGTTCCAGTCTGCCTCCTCTATTCCCTTTGCATCAGCTTCCACTTTTGTGATTCCAAGATGTTTTCCCTCAGAAGAGCTCTCACTCCCCAAAACTGTTTTGTCAGAAAAAATAAGTACAGTTAAAAAACACAGTATATGGAAATATTACCTCACTTTTGCCATTTTACATTACGTGTTGGCTTTTTGAAGGTTGAAAAAAATGTGGGTTTCTCCACAAAGTTTTGGATATTTTCATCTCTAACTGACAGTTAATAGGTGATGTCTCCCTGTTACAGGTCCCTGAGCTGGCTGGGTTTTGGCTTCTGAGTCTCCTCCTGCAGTTGCCTATGATTCTCTTCTTGCTATTTAATGAAGGTCTGAAAATTCAGCCACTGGAGCGAGCAGTCCATATCATCTTTGCCCTCTTCCTCACCTTCCAAGTCATTGCAGCCTTTGTCACCCTGAGAAGAATGGTAAACAAACTGGCAACTCATTTCCACCTTAATGAATTTTACCAGCTGAAGGAACATCCTGTGCCTCGTTTTTGAAGCCTGGGTAAAGAAGAGAGCAGTTTCTGTGGCTGGTAGGGGCCCATGCCGAGGAGGTTCACCTGACAAGTGCTGGCTGGGGATCACACACACTGAGGGCCTGAGAAGTTAACAGAGGGGGACCTCATGTTGCCACAGCTCTGTTTCCATTTTGTTGGGTCATTCTTTACCTTCCTACATCAGACATACTAAAAAATAGATCTTAAGAGCCAACACTAAACCTCAGAGAGTGGAGCTCCACTCTGCAAGAAAAAAAATCAAAGCCAATTACATAACTGGCTTGAGGGGACTATTTGTTGACTGTATGCATTGTTACTATAAGTGTTACTGCATAGAGTACCAACAGAGTAGGTTTGGTAGGTTTTACATTTCACAAAGTCACATGGTGTTTTTAAAAAGACAGTCTTTTCCTCACTGTTTGCACATAATTGTTTTGTTTACAATAAATCTTTTATACACATTTTTATTTGTGTTGATACCAGTTTTCTCTGTTCTTCCAGATATGTTGCACATATTTAGTGTCTGGTACCTTAGTTAAGGCAAAAAAAAAAAAAATTACAAAACCAGAAGCCAAACCCAAACCAACAAAGAACCCCAAGAAATCTTGAGGCCCAAAAAGACCAATGATAAGATAGTGAACAGAGACAACAGTTTCAGAGATGGTCTTTTAGATAATTCCAGCACTAGAAATTCCTTATTAATAAACTAGAGATGGAATTTTAAAAGTATTCCTTCCTCAAAACTCCTACATTCATCTTCTTGGGCTTAGCTAGAGTTTTAACTATCAAGCCGTTCAAACAGGGTGGTGCAATTTTCTCAAACTGAGGATTCAGTAAGTCAGCAGTAACAAAATTATAGCCATTAAAAAAATTGGTTTGTGTCGCAAAGGCAGAGCCTGTTTCTCACAAGCCAGGGCATATACCAAGATTCTGTCATTCCTGTTATTTGTGCTAATGTCTAGACTATCTTCTCCGGTTTTGGTAATGACTAAAAGTTCACTTTTTCTGTCAAGGAGGGATGGAGATAAAAATAAAAATAATTTTCCTCCAAATCCCTTGAGTCTTTGAGCAGGACAAGAGTCATCAGTTTTGAGAGCTGGCACAAGCATCCCGGCTGTTCAAAAGAATGTAAAGATGGGTCTAACATGAAAAAGCCACTGTATATTTAAAGCTCATAGAACCTCTAGTGAAAAGAAGGCATTAGCTTTGTCTTATACCAAAACTGTTGGGTTGGTTTTTTTTTTAATCCATGAGGGAATGGTATTAATCCTACTAAATTTCCCTTTTCATTTTGTTATTGTAAAGCTTATATTACCAGAGCATGTACCCCTTTCTTTTTAAAGAAACTCCTGTCTTGGATCAGCTATTGTGCAGAAAAAAGAGGATTTCTGTAAGACAATCTAAGAGTGTCTTTAGCAGTTAATATAAAACATTTAGAGGCTCATAGGCAGAGCCTGCAAGAGAGACGGTGAGGTTTAAGCAGAAGTTATGTCATTTCAAAAACGCTTTTACAGCGGTTTTAAGAATGTAAAAACATTCTTAGTATGTGCAATGTTCCCATTGCGTCGGTTTTCATGTCAATTGTAATTATGCTACTGGAGAGTGCCAAGGTCAGGGCTGGTGAGCTACATGAGAAGCTTGGTAGGATCTGTTACAATAATGGATAACAGCAAAATGGGTCCTGACAGGCCAAACAGAAACATCAGATACCTTGGAGCCTATTTTCTCCAGAGGCTGTGAACTGGAACACAGATGTTTCGGTGCCTCTGTAGCCATACAGAGCTACCTCTTCCTGCCCTAATAGGATGGGACTAACACCAAAGGCTGCCCTTCCTGGCCAAGGATGTAGGGTAGACCTCCAAGGAATTCACATCTACCACTAAGAAAACCTGGCTGTTAGGGAAATACAGGCTAATGATAGAATCATAGAATGGTTTGGGTTGGAAGGGAGCTTAAAGATCATCTAGTTCCAACCCCGCTGCCACAGGGAGGGACACCTTTCCACTAGACCAGGTTGCTCAAAGCCCCATCCAACCTGGCCCTAAACACTGCCAGGAGGGGGCATCCACAACTTCTCTGGGCAACCTGTTCCAGTGTCTCACTACCCTCACAGTAAAGAATTTCTTCCTAATATCTAATCTAAATCTACCCTTTTTCAGTTTAAAACTGTTACCCCTTGTCCTTTCACTATGATGCAGCAGGGAAGTTGAGCACTGCTAGTTTTCAATGCCTTCCAACAGTTTGTCTAAGAGAACATGCAAGTTAAGGGAAAGCAGTATCTTTTCCACAGGTACTCTGGCTCCCTGAGTCTGCCCTTGATATCATTGACAGGGCAAGCACTGGGATGGCTTAGAAGAGGCACTAGGGCAGTTACCATCCCTTCTGCTCTGCATGTAGCTTGCTTGTTCCCCTTATTAAAAGCTCACTATGGGAGATCAGGAGGGAAGTACACTGAGATGGTACAGTAAGCCAAGCTCTGAGGAGACAGAATGATTACCTATAGTAATCCAATCTCTTGCCTTAACTAGAAAAGGGCATATCCTTTGGTTGTCTTTTCTGTATTGCCTTAAAAAGTTCAAAACTTAAACTCTTTTGTGAGATTAAGAGCATAATGGTTGGGAAGATTTTTAAACACCAAGTACATCAAATAATACAACATAAAGCTGAAAAAAGTCAACCATACACCAATGCTGGCAACAAGGAACTGGCCTCCAGGCTAAGGCCATGAGACTTGATTCAAAATCCTTGCGTTTAGTGGTAAGGAAATCACACACTTGGAAGACCAAATTACCATAAAAGACAATTACCAGGAGGCAAGGATACAGGGACACACAGCTCTTTGCTGGAGAGGTGGGGGGAGAGAGAGAGAGAATGTCGATGAGGCAATACAGGAAATAGAATTCAGAGAAACACTGTTAGAAATAGAGTTGCTTGGAAATGCTTAACATAGAAACCAGTCTGTAATGTAAAGCTTCACCAACATGTTTGATAAACACAAGATCTCCGCATTCTCTGTGCTCAGGCTTCCTAACAGACCTGCTAGTCTATTTTTAATTTCATCATTACCAGCTTAAACATTTAATTATGAAGAAAGCCTGCAAGCACCTAGAATTCACATTCAGTGCCTACAGGTACAGTTTTGCCATGAGTTTCCTACTTCTCATGATCTCAGAGACAGGAGAAGAAAATTACAGTAGCGCTCAGGAAAACAGAACAAAAATGAAGAATCACATTGAAACTTTCCTTCAGTTCCCAAATTTCACAAGAACCAGCAAGATGTCAAACAAGCAGAAAACATAGGTCACTTGTAACAGTGAAATTTCAGACACACAAAAGCAAACTTCGGAACAGAAGCTTTCAATAAGGGGCGGGGGGGGGGCACATGTAAAAAGAGAAACAAGTGAAACACATGAGGAAAAGAAAAGGGGGAAAAAACACTACAGAAGGTACTGTCACAATATAAATCAAAAAATAAATGGAAGAACTTTCCAGCATCAAGAGCAGAGCAGCAATATTGGCATTAATGTTTTAAAGAAAAACATAGGAAAGCTTGGTTTGTTTTTAATGAAGAAGTTCAGGAATAATTGCCAGAACAGACTGGAAACAGTGAAAGATACACGAGAACTTCAAAAGGCCACAGCAGGGAAACTAGCAGTCCTTCATAAATGCTCTTCCTCCCGTTATTCACATAGCTATGAGCAGATACGTCATCCCATAACAGGAAGAACATACTCATCATGCAGTGCAAAGTATTCACAAGCAGAAGATTAGAATTTTAGATTCAGCAAAGCAGGTGTTTGGGGAGCAAGAGGGTTTGGCTTTTTTTTTTTTTAACCCCCCTCTACAGAGTAGACAGAAACAAAGGCAAAAGGAGGGAACTCAAGAACATTGGAATCTAGTGGGAGTTCATTGAGCAGCATCTAGACAGTTTTGAACAACAGGGTGTTACATTAGCAGTTTTTTGCCTCACTAGGGTTTGTGCGGAGAACTACAAAACATTTTTTGATGATCTAGATAACTACCAATAGCTCTCCCTTGACGAGCAAGATCTCTGAATGGCAAAAGTCTATGTACAGAACTCAGTTATTTTATTTCACCAAGTTTGCTGTTAGGAAAGGCCAACAGCCAATTTGAAAGGAAATTTGTACCAACATATTTCCTTTAACTGAAAAAAAAAAAAGTTATGAATGAGCATATTATCTTAAAATGCTCTTTTTTTAGGTTACTGATCAATTTGAAGATGAGGAGTATATTTTGTATTCGAGGGCATAGTTGCTAATTTGTTAATACCTGAACTCCGTGTGTGTTCCTTGTCCAAAATAGACTTTGTGAAAGGATTTATGTTTTTAATAGCTGCAGAACTTCCGAGAAAGGGAAATTAAATTTGAAAGAGACTTCAATTATGTACCTTACTCAAGCAGATCTGATAAAGCAGACATGAGATAAGGCACAGATTTGATAAAAAAAGACAATTGATAAAAAAGGAGGTACAGCATTAACCTTTCTATATCAAGAACTCTTTCAGATTGCCAAAAGAACTGCACCCAGAGGAATGAGATCATACATTTCACTCTTGCCTTTGTCTCTTATAAGCTAGACTTAGTGTTAATCTTTAAATAGTTAATGAAACAGGCAGAATTGGCACCATTACACATTCTGATAAGATAGTCAATAGTAATATTTGATAACTGGGTAAGGCTGCAGAGATCATTTATTTTGAAAAACAAATTTTATTTCTCCAGGACAAAGATCAGATGGCAGCAATCAAAGAGGACTTTGTTCAGTGCTTCAAATAAAGCAAAGATAATAAAGAGGTCTTCTATAGGAGGCAGACATAGTAGTATATAAAGGTCAGCTGATAAGACCAAAAAAAATTTAAACTGCAACAGAATAAATAGGTTCAAGAAGTGTAACACTGATGGAAAATGAGTATTTGATGATTGATGCCACTGAAGGAGCCCCTGGGTACATGAAGCAGGAGATTTAATAAGAGGAAATAAACGTGCAAGGTTACTAGCTTGAAATCTTGTAGGGATTCAGAGGAAATGTTATTCCACCGGCTAAGCAGCAGCCTACAGGACACAGTTCCACATTCATTAAATATATGCAAATTTTGCAGCTTGTTATGAAAAAAACACTTCCCTCTTCAGACGATCCAAGGTTTGAAAGTAATAAAAATACAGTCCCTGGGAAGCACATACTAGCCAAGAGACATGAGCACAACAGAGAAACTGTAGAGAGCAATGGAACAAATCTGGCAGGCAGCTGCAAGCACAACTATGCTAAGACCTATGGCTTCTCTGGTGAATTTAGGAAGTATTAGTGACTTCCTTGAGAGCTGCCTTGAACATCCAGTGTTAGGGAAGGAGTTCCTGCAGTCTGTGAAAGAAGCTACTGTTGTTCTTCAAGGGATAGAAGAGACCCTTCTTTATTCACACTGGTAGACCCACACTCTTCCCAAGTCAACACTTAAAGCAAAAATGCTTGAACACTCTGTAGTTACCATGAAACTATGCCATAAACCAAATTCATTGAGGCGAGAAGAACATCAGATGTACCTATTCCTAATCACTTGTACTGCTAATGCCAGGGGAAATTTATTTCTTATTACTTTCCACAGAGAAAGCTTATGTCAGGCTAAAGCTTTGAACAGAACCTCTTGTCCCATGCAGCTACTGGTCCCCAGTTACTTAAAGAGAAACCTACCACTTGGGTCAATCCATAGTGACTTGTTTTAGTCAATGTGTTCGGTCTCCTGTTTGAATTACAGAAAGGATTTTAGCACGAACATCTGTTGTCTCTTTGTTTTGCCCTCAACCCCATCGCCTTTTGCACATGAAATATAGAATTTATCACAAGATTAAAGCTTGCAAGAGCCTATCAGAAGATACCCGAGTATTCTTATGACTGGAGGATATTAATGTATAAGTCAACAATTCAAATATACAACTAAAGGATTCCTTATTTGATTTTTTTTTGCTTGTTTTTAAAACACCTCAGTTTGAAGTGACATCCTAGCACAACCAGAAATGGTAGAAATCCTGCCTCTGTGAAGCAGCTAGGAGTAGTTGGGACAACAAGCCTTTGAACAATGCCTTCACTTTGAAAATCCTGGAACAACATAAAGCTCACTCTTTCTTTTTTTCCAAATGATTCAGCGTGGTTAGCAGAGCACATATAGAATTACAGAGGGGGAAAAAAATTAGAAAAGAAGTGTTTTACCAAAGATCTTCCAATAGTCACACAAACTATTCCAGCAGCTTATGAAGATTCACCAGAATTGATGAGAGTAGAAAATCCTCAGCATGTAGCAGAGGCTTTGCACAGGCACCTTGATCGGACATCCCCAATACCCCAAGTGCCGCAAATGCAGCGACAGTGGCTCAGGGCACCCTGAAGCACAGCTGAGTTCTCTGAAAAAAGACCATGATCATGGAAAAGTCTCAAGGTTATCATGCTGTTAGAAACATACCTCTAGAAGTTGTTAGCATCTCTTAGCCAAAACAAAGCTATGCTCCTAGAAAAGGATAACTGGTCAATTGTTGCTTACCTCAGCCTTCACCTGGAAGCCAGAGCTGCTTAGAAAGACCAACACCACCCTGAGAAGTCACCTCCAGAAGATCATATCTCTCTGCAGAGGGGAAAACCAATTAAATAGCCTCAGGCTGCACCACAGCTGGCAACAACTTCAGGAGTGTCTCACAGCCCTGATTGAAAGAACTGGAAAATCAGAATTAATGGGTTGAATGGGGACAGCTGTTTGGGATGCCCTGGGTGTAACTTTGGCCAATTAGCAGATGTCTCCTCATGCCCAAGAGACACAAGGGCTCTTGGTGAGGAGCAGCAACAGCAGGCAATGCAGGACTGGCCTGGTGAACTGCTCAGGTGTGCCACATTGAAGAGCATGTGATGAGAGCAAGTGTGCTCAGCTGATGTGTCCCACCAAACAGAACACTGCTCTGTTTTGACATTTGGCAACGATTTTCTTTCCTCTTTTTTTTTATAAACCAGTCAACACTGAAAAAAAAAAAATAATCTCATGCTGGTAGGCACTAAAATACTGTACCCTGTGCCCAAAAACATGTATGTGTATAATCCCCAAATAGAAAAACAATCCCCTCTGCCTCTATGCAATGTCTACAGTCCTGTGCTAAGAGTAACAAGCAAGCAAATGAGCACAGCCCGGTACATATATACATGAACTTTTAGCCACTGAGAGGGATTATTAAATATCTACTTATTCAAAACTGAAAGTGTTCTCATCTGCCAAAAAAAAAAATCACAGCTTGTCCAGTTATTTGATAGAGCTCCTTTGATTGATAGGTAGCAGAAACAACATGCCTCTCCTGCCACAAAGGCGCTTGCTCCCACATGATAGCAGCCTCGTAGCAGAGCATGACCACGGTGCAATCTGTATTTCTCTAAACAAAGGGACAATGTCCTTTTACGATCACCTTGACCCCTATTCCCGAGTGCGTGGAGGGGCTTAAGGATTTAAAACTATTCTTTTGTGCAGTTTGATTTAGGAAAAAGAAGCAGCTGCAACCTGTGCCCTGGGAAAAGTAGGGTCTTGCCACCAGGACTTGCCTGCCGTGTTGGGCAGGCGTTGGGGGGTAAACACCACTTAAATCATGGAGATTAGCATTCTGCATCTGTGCGAATGCACGTGCTGATCTGTACGCCATGCATAGGGAGATGGGATCATATAGTGGTTCTCTGCTCTTTCACCACTCCCATCAGGAATGGAAATCTTTCCGTGTTGTCAGCTTTGGAGAATATTGAATTTTTTCTCTTTCCCAGCTGGAGAAAATGTGATGGCAGCTGCCAAAATCAGGCTCCTGATATTAACTACCTGCTTGCCTTTGTATGTGACCACTTACAAGACTGAGCAATCCCAGAGGGCAGCTGTAAATTTCATAGAATCGGGGGGTGGGGGAAACAAGAAAAAACCCTAAAAGCTGCAAAAGTAGAATGGACAAACAATGATTTACAAAAAATACTGATAAGGCAGCAGCAAAAGGATTAGCCAGGCTGGTTGCAGTCAGCGCCAGTGAAATGTGACACAATAAAAAATCAGTTATTGAGTTAGGACAGCCCTAGGATACAAAAGACTGAAATGAAGGAAAGCTGTGGATTGCTTTGTTCTTGAATATCGAATTTTTTCTCCAGAAGCGTGAAGTATTACAGTGATAACAGAGACTGGAAAAGAGAAAAAATATACCCAACTAAGGAAAAGCCTTTAAGGGTTTAAGGGTTTATTTAGGATGCACTGAAAGGGTAATTTGGTTCAGTCCTAAACATCACCTGCAACAAAGCAGCCCAATATCTATGCGTAGGATGGGACACGTTTGCCTGTGTTCACATTTCTCAGTACAGCTTGCAGTTATATGTTGCTAAAGGACTGGTGCTGGTCCGGGAAGGCCAAGGAGCAGCAGTCCAGCTCCCCGTGCTCCCACCCTGTGTGCTGAGGGATCCTTCCTCCCTCAGCAAAGCCAGTCCCTGGGCACAGGCAGCTTTGGGACCCTCCTGGGTGGGGGGGATGCAGCAGCGCCACACAAATGCAAATGATGATGATGCTGCCCTGAAATCCAGCCCCTGCCGATGGGGATTTTAACTCTGAGAAAAAGACCAACCCTCAGTGGGGATCCAAGGAAGAGTTTGTTTGTGTTTTTAATTTCACCATATGGCCAGCTGCCATTGTTTTAGGCTGTATTGCTGGTAGTTAATCAGGCAGCCAGCGGCGTGAATTTTTAGTGCTGGCTGGCAGCCAGTTGTTAATATTCCATAGTCACCAGCTGTGACAGGAGCTTGAGCAGGACCTCTGTGTCCAGCGTACCTTCATGCTACTGCTAAGTCCATCTGAATGCAAAACCAGAGTAAGCATGTGGGCTTTAAAAGTGCCGCTGAGGATGTACATTGTCCCGCTTGAGTGAGGAATCGGTTGTATTCCCCCCACCCCAGCGCCTTGGGTAAATACAATCTGTTTCTCATTATGTCTGCAGAAAACCAGTGACTTCAAACAATGTCACCTGGTACGTCCTCATCCTCGAAAGGTGTCCGCACTGCTTTAGTCTTTTTCAGACACTCAAAAATTCATATTGCCCTACTTCAAGCATCAAAAAATAAAGAATTAAACCTAAACACTTGGTGGGAAAAAAAGGAGAGAGGGTATTTTTCGGGGAGGGGCTCGGGGGGGTGGATCCAAGGTTGTCATGTTGACACTGCTGACTGCCAGTTTTATGGCTGCATTTCCTAACCTGAGCAGAAAGACCATCCTTCTCTGAACATCATCTCTTTCAGGTAAGAACTCTGCCCATTGCCCTGCTGAATAAATGGTTTGAGCTTGTAAAAATAAAGAAATAATTTCTTATTCTTCTTCATGCATTGAGGATCAGGACATGTAGAGAAATTGCACAGTGCTTTGAGCCCTTTTTACTGCTTTGTTGTTAGTACTTCTGAAATCGGCCGGTGAACAAGTGATTTCTGGGTCTGAAGGCTGATGGACCCTTCTCCCCCAAAGCTGAAAGACTTCAGCCAGTCCTGCTTGCCACGTGCCCTGCCTAATACAGTATTTCCCATTTGATACCATCAGATCACCATCCCATATGAAGGATATTCAGAACACAGCTTTTCCCACCCTTTAATGGGAATTAGACAGTTTTCCAGGCACATGCGGTTCAGCCCTGCAGAAAACCCACTGCTGTTTGTATGCAGAACAGGCACACACAGCTGGATCAGTGCTTCAGCCAGGGTGCATATGCTGACACATAAGCAGCCTTGCAGTGACAGCCCCATTATTTAGCACCCATTTACTATACATCAGTAAAACCCTGCAGGCTTTCTAACACGTGCTTTGTTCCTGCTCTCACTTCTGAATGGTATGGATGTGTTAGACGTGAACGGTGCTTTTCAGGGCTGTGTTCAGAGCAATGCTTACAGCCTGGTTTGCTCTGCTGCAGCACCAGTGTGATTTGGAAACTAATAAAAATGGAGGCATCGGCTTCACTGTCAGCAGCATGTGCTTACATGGATGCTGTTGCCTGGAACCTTTTAGGGGAAAACAAATTATTGGAAATATCTTCTATGCTGCTTGCAGCTAGCAGAGGGGCAGGGCAGCTTTTTCTCTTGCCAGCAATGTAAGAAATCCCCATTGTAATATCTAGTGCTTATTATCCTTGTTGATAGCTTTCTCATCCCTTGCAACCTATGAAGAAGCTGTGGCAGGAGAGCAAGCAGAGAGTTTCATTCACTGCTGAACCTTCCCAAGTTATCTATACCCTCTATCTCAGGCATCTTCATTCTCCTTAAAAAGGAAAAAAAAATAAAGCTCCCCTGTTAATGGGGAGATGCAGTAGATGCTGTGTAATCAGCATGGGCACAGGGAGAGGCAGCGTGGGTGGGTGTTGTGTAGCCTACTGCCAACCGGTTACAATAGAAAAGGGATTATTTTCCTCCTCCTCTACGGTTGAGAGGAATCAAGAGCAAACAGACCCGTACTTTAAAGCAGTGCATCGTGTCGCAAATTGAACCAGCAACAAAAAGCGCTTTGCAAAAGTCTCTGGTGTGCCACGCCGTCAGTGGGAGGACAGCTTCTCGGCTGAGATGCAGCGTGTGGCTCCTTCTGCAGGATATACTGACTTCAGCCGCCCGCTTTAAGAGATGTTATTTCTAGAGAATGTCCAGCATCCCCTTCAAAAAAATAAAATCTGATCGCTTTAAATGCTCCCAGGTTATACCTTTGAAGCCCTGTCAGGTCTTTTCTATGATCTCTCTCAAGAGTGGAGAGGAGGACAGCGTGACAAGGTCTGAGGGACATACACAAGAACATGGAAATCCTAGAATAAAGTTGCCCATCATCACTGTGACCATGTAGTTTAATTGCAGAAGCTAAGGCTAAAATCCTACTACAGTTAGCATTATCAAGGACATAGAATCATAGAATCGTTTTGGTTGGAAAAGACCTTTAAGATCATCGAGTCCAACCATTAACCTAGCACTACCAAGTCCACCACTAAACCATACACCTAAGCACCACCTTTAAATACCTCCAGGGATGGTGACTCCACCACTTCCCTGGGCAGCCTGTTCCAATATTTCAGTGAAGAAATTTTTCCAGATATCCTGATATCCAATCTAAACCTCCCCTGGCGCAGCTTGAGGCCGTTTCCTCTCGTCCTGTCACTTGTTACTTAAGAGAAGAGACCAACACGTGCTTCGCTATAACCTCCTTTCAGGTACTTGTAGACAGCAATAAGGTCTCCTCTAAGCCTCCTTTTCTCCAGACTAAACCACCCCAGTTCCCTCAGCCACTCCTCATCAGACTTGCTCTCCAGACCCTTCACCGGCTTCGTTGCCCTTCTCTGGACTCACTCCAGCACCTCAATGTCTTTCTTGTAGTAAGGGGCCCAAAACTGAACACAGTATTCAAGGTGCACCTTTACTGCAATATATCTCTCACATGTGCAGCCCACCCTTAAGAGAGGCACTTTGGCTCAATATGTTAGAAAACCTCTTAAATAAGTTGAAGCTGTTGCACTTATTCAGCCATGTGCAGATGTTTTTCTGCTGCACTCTCCATCCTTATTTCTCCTTCCACCTCTGAGCAAGCTCAGACCACTGCATCTCCCCAAAAACCAGCTGAAAACATCCAAACCCACAATTACACAGTCCCACAGCCCATTACCACCAGTCAGACCAACAAGAACTCGGGGGTGGGGGTGGGGGGGGGAGATAATTAAAGCTCAAATGCCCAAAACAAGTCAAGCCACAGCTAAGCTGAATAATTTCAAGGGCAGGTCTAAAATGCACATACCACCACAAATATTTTGATGATCTCAGTTAAGAGACTCCACCTCTCCCTCTTCAGGGCCATAAACAAAGTTAGGTCACTGGAAAAACATTTTGAACTGAAGTACCCCAGCAGGAGAATGCACTCTTCCTTGGCATTTTAACTATTAAAGCCTTAAAAAGCAAAAACAATTATAAATAAAACTGGGATAAAATCAGTATGTTTAGAAGGGGGTTTTTTTACATTTTTTTTTTAAGTGAACTACAGAGAGTTTAATGTTATCCTCAGGGTGCTTTTAAACCTGATGCTGATGCTGAAACACAGGTGATGCACAGGTGGGCATGGCTTTTTTGCCTTTTCTAGGTTGAATCCCAGTGTTTGGGAAGCCGAAAGCAAGCTTGGAGGTGGGGACAAGGTGGCTGGTGGTGCACAGTGGCACCGCCTGCGCATCACCCCGGACCAAGAGCCCATGCCAACGCACAAGAATTTGGAGGAGGAAGAGCTATAATTACATTTCTGCGACAGTAATTACGTGTATTTCACACAGCTTAGCAGATGTCATGTGGTAGAATAGGTGCTGTGAAGAATACTCATTTATTAAGTAATTTATAGCATAATAATTAACAGCTAATCGCTTGTGAGTTAAGATGCTCTGGGAACAGACCCAATTCGCACTATGTGCTGCCTCCTTCCAGGAAATCTCACTGTTTAGGCAGCACTCCTCACCCCCACAAAGCCAGCTTCTCCGCTCCATCCCTGCAGAGCCCGTGCTTGCACACACCCCTGCAGGTAGTAATGGTGTCCCTGGCAGCGGCTCAAATGAAGAAATCAAGCTCTCACGTGATATCGCCAGGGTGGGTGGGGAGCCTCAGGGGCTGCCTCTGAAGACATAGGAAATAGGCTAACAGGCTTTTAGATCAGGCTGGAAGAAAACCACCATCTTTTTACAACAGAGCAGGCTTCATTGCTCTGCTCTGCCTGGTTAATTTGAAGCTGACGCAGATATATCTACGCTTAATACATCCACCACACCTCCCATTGCGGCATGGAGGCGCCTAACTGGAAACCGCTTCAGCTTCCCCACATTGTCACTGTCCATCCTCAAACCTGCATCCTGGGATGGCTTAATTTGAAGCTTGCAGCCCCAAACTGCTCAGATGCAAAGCCAGAGGCTTTCCAAGCCTGCCCTCCCCTTGCTCACCCTTGCCTGCAATGCCCACTTGCTGCCTTGCTGCACCTTGACCTGCACCTTCTCCAGCAGCCTGGCTCCAACTGATGTTGAGGGATTTGGGGTAACTCAAAGCCTCTGTACATCTGGGATGGCCGTCCCATGGTCTAAGTGCTAGTGTTCAGGGTTTTGAATCGCCGATGCTGGTTCTCAAAGGGCTGCCCAGGGAAGTTCAGTGGGAAATCACTGCTGAGAAGCGGCCTGAGCTTTCCAGGAGATGGGGCTTTCCCCAGCATCCCCAAGTAATTTCTTAGCCATATTTACTGCATTTTTCCACATCGCAATCACTCACTTGGGTGGGTATCACTCAGTCAGGCAAAAAAATACCGCTAAATGTTTCTGCACTTGAGCTGATATGGTAAAAAAGACTTTCTCCAGGAGGGATTGTCCTTGGTTTGTGGTTATATTACAGCCTCACCAGCCTAGTGCCATTCAAACCATGGCATTAAAGCCACATTTCCACTTTTCCCTGCGTGCAGCAAAGCCCCAGAAGCACGTACCAGTGCTTGGTGGGGAACAAGGAGCCATTTCCAAAGCAGAGCATCATGCCAGCCTTTGCAAAGAGGTGTGTTTTGGCCAGGGCACTCATCAGAGGAAGGTCTTTGTCCTTGGCTGGCATGATCGTATGCAGCTCAGTCCCAGCTGTAGATGCCAGAACATCAGCCCCATGCGGTTCAGTCTGCTGTGCAAAGAAACCCCTTACCTGCTCCCACCAGTTATGGCCTGAAGCAGGAGACTTTCAACCCCTTCATCATGTATTTTCACTTAACTGTGGGTTGTCCTCAGTCCTCACCCCCATACCTAACTCCCATTTGGGCACCGCAGAACTTGCTCTCAGCCGTATCTGCTGTCAGTGAACTCCACTGCCCCATTTCACGTGATAAAAAAAAATAAAATATTTCCTTTATGAGTTTAAAGTCTGCCTTTGCAGATTGCTTTCAGGGAGCGTCCCCTCATTCCTGTACCATGAGACAAGCCACATATCACTACCACAGCCTTTTATTGCTTTCCCATTTAAACTAAGCTGCACCAGTCCCTAAGGTTTTCATCCAGGGGCTCCTCCAAACCATAATAATTTTCATCACCCACCCAGTCCCACAACTGCCTGCATTTTTGTACAACAGCAATATGCTGAAGCCATTCTGCTGTTTCTCTTGGGCTTCAGGCTTTGGTTTTGTTTCAGTTGTCTGCAATGCACACAGAGGCAACTTGCTATGAGCCTTGTGTGCCTGTGGGAGGACTTATCCCTGCCCTCCCGTGGGGCTTGCTGGAGCCTCCATGCCCTCCTTTACTGCAAGGGATTGCTTAGGACATCCCATAGGTACATTGCACGTAAAGGTCATGGCCAGGAAAGGTTCAGTTTGACGGAGAGTACCTCATTCAACAGCAGTGCTGCAATACATAGGCACATGGCTGGCCAATTCAGTAAAGCACAAAGCTTAATGCAAGGCCAGTAGTATTTTTTATCTGCTATATGGTTAGAGCAAGCACAGCGACGCATTCAAATTGCTCTGAGGAGATGGAGAAAAGAGAGCTGAGTGGAGTTTACCCATCCCTGGACGTGGCTGATTTCATCCTGCCAAAGTCAGTGCGTCCATGGCACTCAAAAGCATCTATAGGAAGAAGGAAGTTTTCCCCCCCACTGCTCCTTTTTAGATGCACTGTGTACAATTACAGTCTCAGGTATTTTTCCAAAACTCTTTCCTGGTGAAAGTCTCCCTGGATACTCCTTGGTAGCCCAGCCCTGCGGAGCACAGGCTGCACGATCATCAATGGGCCATTGGAAATTTACTACCTATATAAGTCAGTAACTACAAGGAGAAGCAAGCCAACGTCTCCGATGATGAATATTTCCATAGACATTTGTCTTGAGGTTTGTTACCTCCTTGCTTGGTCCTCTGCAAGGATCCTTGTTTCAGCAGGGGAAAAGCAGCGAAGCATGCTCAGTGGATAAGGAATTGGCTGGATGGTCGCACTCAAAGAGTTACGGTCAATGGCTCGATGTCCAAGTGGAGACCAGTGACGAGTGGCGTTCCTCAGGGGTCGGTATTGGGACTGGTCCTGTTTAACATCTTTGTCGGTGACATGGACAGTGGGCTTGAGTGTGCCCTCAGCAAGTTTGCTAATGACCAAGCTGTGTGTTGTAGTCAACACACTGGAGGGAAGGGATGCTGTCCAGAGGGACCTTGACAGGCTTGAGAGCTGGGCTTGTGCAAACCGCATGAAGTTCAACAAGGCCAAGTGCAAGGTCCTGCCTGTGGGTTGGGGCAATCCCAAGCACAGATACAGGCTGGGCAGAGAATGGATTGAGAGCAGCCCTGAGGAGAAGGACTTGGGGGTGATGGTTGACAAGAAGCTCAACATGAGCTGGCAATGTGCACTTGCAGCCCAGAAGGCCAACCGTATCCTGGGCTGCATCAAAAGAATCGTGGCCAGCAGGTTGAGGGAGGTGATTCTGCCCCTTTACGCTGCTCTCGGGAGACCCCACCTGGAGTACTGTGTTCAGCTCTTGGGCCCCCAACATAAGAAGGACATGGAGCTGTTGCAGAGAGTCCAGAGGAGAGCCATGAAGATGATGAGAGGGCTGGAGCACCTCTCCTATGAAGACAGGCTGAGAGAGTTGGGGCTGTTCAGCCTGGAGAAGAGAAGGCTCCAGGGAGACCTTATAGCAGCCTTCCAGTACCTGAGGGGGCCTACAGGAAAGGTGGAGAGGGACTTTTTACAAGGGTGTTTAGTGACAGGATGAGGGGTAATAGTTTTAAACTGAAAGAGGGTAGATTTAGATTAGATATTAGGAAGAAATTCTTTACTGTGAGGGTGGTGAGACACTGGAACAGGTTGCCCAGAGAATTTGTGGATGCCCCCTCCCTGGCAGCGTTTAAGGCCAGGTTGGATGGGGCTTTGAGCAACCTGGTCTAGAGGACAGGTGCTTTGAGCAACCTGGTCTAGAGGACAGGTGTCCCTGCCTGTGGCAGGGGGGTTGGAACTAGATGATCTTTAAGGTCCCTTCCAACCCAAACCATTCTATGATATGCCCCATCCCTGCTGCCGCCTGGCCGCACAGCCTGGGTCCCCTCGGGGCGTGGGTGTGTCCCAGGGCAGAAGGGAGCCCGTGGGTGACCCGAGTGCCACCTGCCCTTTCCACTGCCACTGCAACATGGAGCAATCACAGCAAAGGCTGAAACGTTCTTCTGGTCTCTGATCTCATCCCCACTCCTACAAACATCTCTTTAGCATCTGTCCATGCAAATGCCCTCTTTGCTCACTTACGGCTCATTTACTGCTCTACCATCTAGCACCTTAAGTGAGGCCTTAGATGAGCCTGAGGTTCCTCCCCAGTGTGCATACGCAATGGAGAAGGAGAGTGAGAGGAGGCATTCAGCAGGGAATAAGAGGAGGTGTCCTCCTAAACCTGCCAGGTCACACGGGGACATTGAGCCTCTGGAGATTTCCCTCGGCATGACAATAACCTCAGCAATACCCTAGCCACTACCAACGGGCAGATGTTTACAGGCAGCAGAAGACACAAAAGTGGTGTCCCAGCAGGCTGCAAGCACCCACATCCCTTTCCTACCTCTCTCCTGGTTGTGGGAAAGGAAACCAAACTCCTCTCCAGCATCTCCCTTCGCAGTGGTTCTCCCCACACATTATTTTTCACTTTCACTACCCAGGCTGAGGCACCAGCCACAGCGACACGTGTTGAATGAGGTGTCTCTCTTTTTTCATGGCTTTTCTGATGAGGCAGATGCAAATGGATAGGGTGAGGGGGGTCTCCCACAAGGAACTGCCTCCACATCTTCTCCCCTAGCTTGACAATTCATGTCCAAGGACAGTGCTCTGCGACTAGACGAGGCTTGCCCCACCTGCTTCAAAACCCAGGGATAAAACAATCAGATGAACTTGAAGCATTTTGGAAGAATGAGTTCGACCAGGGCTCAGTAAATGTCTTTTTAAAAGTAAAAAATCTGCTGACATTCAAATAACGTTCCTCCCCCGCAGCTCCTAGGACATCTCCCAGTCTCCAAGGTAATCACGGACTCTCTGAAACCGCTGCACACACCACGATCACTCAGCAATAATGCATGAGAGAACAGTTCCCGCTGCAAAAAAAAAATCATACCTGGTGGCCCATAAATCAACAGAGTGTGTCATTTCGTATGGCCGAAGGCTGTGAGCGAGCAGAGCGCTGCACAGCGAGGTGACAAATTCATTCTGGATGTCAGAAGCAGCAGAGCTTCCAGTCAATCTCGGACTGCAGTGCCCGAATTCAGATTTACAGATCCAGCAGATTTGTCTCAGTTTATTGTCTATTAACTCGCTCAACCACAGATGAGAGAGAAGAGCAGATGCCAGCGGCCTGACCTGCAGCAGAGGGAAGAAAGTCAGCCCCTCTTGATTCCACTCGGGAGAGAAGGCGAGGGGGCTGTTCCTAAAGCCAGCCTGGTGTTCATGAGGCAAAGCAGGGCTCCGAGCAGGTCCTTTTGCCTTAGTGGAAAATACAGAGCAACGTTATTTGGGACTGAAACGTCAGATATTTGTAACAGGGAAACCGTAACGCCTATTGCTTATGATGGTCTTGATGTCTGGATCTAAGTCCTGCTGTGTTTCACACACAGATCACACGTGCGCTTTAGATGCTTCCAATAAAAGCCTGACATTGTTCCAAAGCGCAGCCATGAGGGGCAGGTGATGTCACTTCACACCCGATAAGGAGAAAGGCAGTGTGCCAACTCCACCTCCTGCTTTCACACCGAGCACAGATGGATCCACTGCTGTTGTGGGTTTGGCTGCATCAAGCCTACCTGGGCAATTGCTGCACTGGACTTTCCTCCTTCCCCCTGGGCCAGCACATCAGAATCAGCGGGACATCTTCCTGGATAAAGGGCTGCAGGGGAAAGATGGTCAGTGGGAGCCTCATGCCCTGGGATAGAGTGCAAACTGCAAGCGATAGAAATCAAAAATGATGAGCTGAGGCCAGCTCCCATCCTTGCCTTGGACTACCAAGTCCAAGTGGCCAGGTCCTCCCCCAGCAGTTGGCTGCGCCATAATGGAAGTCACAGAATTTCCCTCAGTGGTTTACAGAGTGAATTTAAGAAGTTACAGAATATAGAATGGTTTGAATTGGAAGGGACCTTAAAGATCATCTAGTTCTTTCTAGATGACACCTAGGGACACCTTCCACCAGACCAGGTTGCTCAAAGCCCCATCCAACCTGGCCTTGAACACTTCCAGGGAGGGGACATCCACAGCTGCTCTGGGCAACCTTAGTCCATGGGAATAGGCTGGAGCAGGTAAATTAAATGCTAGGGACATTCCCCACAGCGTTAGTTATTTCCCTCCTCCCAGGTTTGAGAGCAAGTTGCATGCTGGGTGAAGCGGAGGTAGGCACAGCTTTGCCCATTGTCCTCATTGCCCTGGAGACTGCTTGCTCAGGGCCATCTCCCACTGGGGATCCAGCCTGAGCCTGGCTGAACAAGCATTTCTGAGACACCCGCTTCAGGGCCCAGTCACAAGATCACCCAGCCATCCTCTTCTGGCTCTGCCAGCCCCAGAAACAACCCCAAGCACCTGAAATCCAGAAGAAACCACCGGCCTCCCTCAAAGAACAAGCTGTAAAAGGCACCACATCAGGAAAAGTGTTGTCTGACTTTGTCATGCGGGAGGGGATAAACGGTTTTGCAGTTCTGGCAGACCCTTTGCACATAAGCATGGGAATGCACTTACGAGTAGGGCATGTCTTTGCATTAGGCAAGGATTACAGCTCATTTCTACAAATGGGGGAAATCCAGCAAAGATGCAGCGGGCTGGCATCCTACCCGGGAACAGAAACCCTTCCAGTCTGCTCTCTCTGCTGCCGCCTGTGCCGCACGTATCCAGCTTGAAACCCATCCTCAATAAGTGGCAGCTCAGCTGATGGTCCTTTTCCGGAATGACTTCATCTCTTTCCCTCTCATATCATGCTGACCAAGTAAGCCGTTTCCGTCCTTCCATCTCCTCCTTTTCTCACCAAGTGGTGGTGGGGTTGTGCTAACCATGCAATGATCTGTGTGCAGGCAGTGTGGGCTCCGGGGGGAAGCACTGGCTCTGTCCTTGGGTTTATTATCTCCATGGTAAGCCGTAATATTGCTGAGGATATCCCTCCCAACCAGAGCAGGGATGAGCCATTAAGGGGGAGATAATTCCACAGCGCTGCCAGAAGTCCCAGCTGTGCTCTGCAGTAGCATAATGCCGTGTGTGGAAGACGATCTGGTTATTAACGATACAGCTACAACAGACAGGGCTGGGAATCAGCACAGCACGGATCAGATTTTTTAAGCACTTAAAACACTTCATATACACTCTATCATAGATATCTTGTGACCAAAAACCAAAAAAAAAACCCACAACCAAATGAGGGGGGGGATCTTTCACTCAATCTCTTCTCTGAGGCATCAATTAAAGAAAATGCAGAAAATCACTCCATGAAGAGCAGGAGGCTTCCAGCCCATCACCTTCTTGTGTATGTGCCCATGCACGTACAAGACAGTATGTATCTATATCTCAAAGTTTTGATGCCTTGACCGAAAGCTACCAAGCAATCATCCCACCCTCCCTTGCACAGCGGGGGATGCTGCAGGATGTCTCCCCACTTTGCAGCTGTAGCACACCCCCAAACATGGGTCTCCATCCACTCCCACAGGGCACTTCTGCTTTGGGGATTGCAGGGATTGCTCATCCCAGAGTGGTCACAGTGCTGGGGAGAAGACCCCTTGCCTTGGCCAGGCCCATGGGGCAGGAAGACAAACCTTGCTCCCTCAAGGCCAAGGACAACACTCATCTCTAAGTCTGCATTTTCTCCCAATGCCTGTTCCTGACCTCCACATTGTCTTATCCAAAATCACAGAGGAAACCACAGTGTGAACTACAACTGGAAACTCTAAGGGCGAAGGGCTTGCAGCAGCCCCTCTCCACCTCAGGTCACCTTGCTGCCTCCCTCTAGAGCCTTACACTCAAAAAAGAGAAAGGAAAAGCCCTAAAGACAGCAAAACATCACCTTTTGCAGGCTTGAAGACCAGTGCCTCTCCCAGCCCACCATTTGCCGGGGCAGCCCACCCCCACAAGCACTGATGGAGCTCCTCAATGGGTAACGGTGCCCATGTGCTGCCTGGCCTGGCTCAGCCCTAAATTATCTCTGCATCTGAAAGAAGCCAAGCCAGGGAATGGCACATCATTGCCAGCGTGCCGAAACAGCCGGGGTCACCCCCAAGCCTCCTTGTGCAGCGGTGGCTCTGGGTCAGCCTGAAAGCAATTTTCAGATCAAGCTGCTGGTAATGACTTGGAGAGGAATTATTTCACTTGCTATGTGGGTAGTGTTCATAGCATGTGCTTGTGGCACAGATGGATAAATATTTTTTTTTTAATATATAAGCAATCCTTTGAGTTTAAAGTACTGTGGCTTACAGAAGCAGCAACGCAGTGGAGCTGCCATGAGCTCTTGAAAGCACCGGCTGCATTCCCAATGTGTGTCATCCCCTTTCTTCAATACATTGTGAAGGAGAGTAGCTGAACATCCAGCTTCTGATGCTTTCCAGCAGCTACGCAGGGCAGGTAATCAAACTTGAGAAAACCTCTTAAAATGGGACAAAAGTTGCTGTGGCTGTGGGATGCACTGGTTTCATAACTGGCCATGGGATGGTGGCTCAAAAGGCTGTTGAGCCACCACCAAAGGTAAGTTGGTACCTTTGACTCACTCCTGGATGGCACCACAGGCTTGGGGAGATACCACAGCTTTCACTAACCTCCTGAGTATTACAGGAGCTGCCTTCCCACACAGGAGCACAGTTTGGGGCTCACCTTGCTCCTGGAAAAGCTGTGAAGCATCAATCTGCTCATTAGTTTGTTGGCTTAGGGATCCAAACCTTACCTCTTACTGGGAGAGAGAGGAGTTTGCAACCTGAAGAGCCCCTAAGTCCCCTTCATGGAGATAAGGAGGAGAAGGTAGCCGGCCAAACCTAAGCCAGGGATGGCATAATTTTAGCCCCTGCTGCTTTTCTTTGACCTCGGCAGGGAAACAAGCACAGTCTGTGCAAACCCATTAATGGTTTCTTTCTCTTTACGATGGAAAATTACACACACTTATCTGCCTCCTAGGGAGACGTTTGCATTTAATTCTCTGCTATTTCCAAAATACTTTGAAAACCACACATAGAAAATGGTCAGTAAGAGCTGATTGCTCCACGTACGTCAAAGGAAGCAATGATCAGGATGTCTTTGGGAGACCTATTTTCGTCTAACCTTATGGCACCCAAACCTGGATGGCACTAAGCAGCGCTGAAGTGAGTTGCTGTTGGAGGAGTGTGTGCAGGGAGGTGTTCATTCTGCTTTGCATATCTCTGCAGGCAGGAGGGCCCCATCAGCATCAACTAATTTGGATGAGCCTGTTATTGGAGAGCAACAGTCACCCCTCACTGGAGGGGGTCACCACAGCTGCCAGCGAAGCACCGGGGATGCTCATTTCTTTATCATCTCAGTGCACATAACATGCTCTTGCTTGGTTTTGCACAACATTGGCATTTATAATGCCCCGATTTGTATTGCAACCCCCTCCCTTGGGCATATCCCCCTCCATGCTGCAAATGTTGCTTCTCCCATGATTCGACAGCTGAGATATAGGAATTGCTGGGGGCGGGGGGGGGGCGGATGGAAAAGGGTTACTCTAGGGAAATCTCTGAGGTCCCTTTTTCTTTCTTCACCAGAATCCTCACCACTTCCCTGCAGAGAAACGCAGCAGGGCTTTTCCAGCCCCTTTTAAGCTCACCCTGGAGAGCAAATGCTGAGCTGGGAACACGTATGTGCAAGCTGCTTCATTCAACCCGCACCTCCAAAGTGCATCTTGGCCAAAGCTGGTCAACAAGTGCAAAGAGGCCATCCATGAGCTACGCTAACTGATCCTGGTTCAGCCAGGGACCTCCAGCTCCAGCTGTGATCCACAGCTGGCAGCCCCTACCCAGGCCAGCGCAGGGGCACAGCTCTGCAGCAGCAGCCCTTGCTGGGTTTTTGGTGGCAGACAGTGCCCTCCAGTGGGACACTTGCCACCACACCATCCACACATCTTCCCAGAGAGAAAAAAAATAACCGGTAATTCAAAATTTAAAAGCCCTAAACTAGACAGAGACATTACAAGCCTGCAACTGGGGACAAACTGGGAAGACAACTGTGCTTTACTGTCAGCAAGGAGGATTGTGGTGGTGGTGGTGGTGGCCTTTTGCAGCCAGCATCTTAGTAACCAGCATTCAGGCAAGCACCAAAAATGCTGTCCCCATCATGCAGCGGAGGGGATCCAGACACCATAACCTGGCCAGGAGTCTCCCCAAAAACTTAAACTCAAACCCTGGGGGTGTTTCTCAGCCAGGCTGCAAGAAGCACACACACCCCCACACACACCTCCCCCTAGATCCTCAGGTCTTGTCAGGGCTTGCTGTACAGCTCTGCAGGACCAAGCACAGGTGCAAGAATAGTCTTTAATTTCTTAAATTAAGCACCAAAACATCTTATTTCCTTTTTTTCCATTAAAAAAGTGTTTAATATCAATGCGCTGTCAGGGGGTAAATTTGGGAGAAGATATATGGCGATGTGGAGCAAGTGCTTTTCTTCCCAAGCTGAGTGAGCATTAAAAAAAAATAAATTACAAGAAAGACCGTGGGATATTCATGGTCCATAAAACACACCAGAAGGGTTTGGGTTTGCACAGCCAGTGGCTTGTGTTGGCCAGGGAAGGCAGGAATGACTCTGCAGGTCACCATGGCCACAGGGGGTTTGGGGGAGCCCTGGGACCCCCTCAGAGTGGGGGAGACTGCTCCATGAAGACCTGATACGCCTCGCCAGGGTGGGCCCGGACGCCCCACAGCCACTCAGGGGGCCTAGCCCGCAGCTTCAGCTGGAAGGGGTCAATGCGCAGGCACTCCCCCAGGTCATGCAGCTCCATCACCGGCTCCTCCACGGCCCTCACTGGTGACTCCTCCAGGCTCGGGTTCCTCCTGGGGCGCCATCCCCACTTGGCTGTCCTGCACAGGGCACCAGCAGCCACCAGCATTGCCAGGCCGGCCACGATGGCTGCCCCTACCAGGATGTCAGCATGGCGGAGGAAGAAGCCAATCCCTGCAAGAAAACGTCCATGGCCTCATCCTGCTTGCCCCAGTGGCCCCCACTGTGCTCACAAAGTCCCCTACATCCCCCATATCATGACTGCAGTGCTCAGGGGCAAGACTTGGAGCTGCAGGTGGTCCTCAGGAGGGTCAACATCTCCCCTGCTGCCCTCCAGAAACCCTCACGGCTGCCTCTGGGACAGAGTATCTCTCCCAAACCTCCATTCCAAAGAAATATTTAGACCAAGAGCCAGCCTGCAGGAACAGCACAAGGTTGATGCTACCCCAGGAGAGCCTTGGCAGAGCAAAGTCATTGCCAAACCCATGTGCAGCTACATGGAGGCTAGAAAACCTGCCACCATTCCCATCCAGACCTGAAGGGACCCTCTCCTTGACCCAGGGGATAAATATGCATTTATAAAATTATTTTTATATGAACATAACATCATATCCAGCCAGTCTGGATAGGCTTAGACTGCATAACTGGTTAATGAATTTGGAGCTGAGAGGATGGATGAGAAATGACTGAAACATGGGAAGTTCCATCTCAATATGAGGAAAAACTTCTTTACTTTGAGGGTGAACACGGGAACAGGCTGCCCAGGGAGGTTGTGGAGTCTCCTTCTCCGGAGATATTCAAAACCTGCCTGGATGCGACCCTGTGGAGTGCTCTAGGGGAACCTGCTTTGGCAGGGGGTTGGACTAGATGATCTCCAGAGGTCCCTTCCAACCCCAACCATTCTGTGAAATGCAATTTGGCTGCAAGCTCACATTCAGATTTAAGCTACTTCCACTGCAGCAGGGATAAGTAGTAATTTTGGTAAAGTAGCAGCAGTATTTTGAGTACATATTGCAGAATATTGGTGTTTTTCAAGCTGGGAGGCCACGTTACTCTGAGAAACTGGATTAGCCAGCTCTGATTAAGCAGATGGCACACGGTGCTTGACTATAGCCTTGCACTGAATACGTCAGGGGAGTGCTGAGGGTAAACACAAGGAACGTCAATGTTTTTCTTGCTAAGATCTACACAGTGTGACATGAGACCACTGGGCACTCCAAGGAGTGACCAAATTTGCTGATCACACCAATTACAGCAAAAGTAACTCATAAGTCACTCTTGGCCACACTCTGCTGATAGCAACAAGCTCTGAGCAGCCAAGCACAGGAGATGCAGATGATCTGGGGGAACAAAGGCTCACACATGCCAAGTTATAATCCAAATGAAAGGGAAGGGGCAGACTGGGGAAGAAGAGGCTAAGGCTTATGGAGAGGTTATACTTGGAAGTGTCAACGCAGCCAATGAGCAGAGCATGACAGCAAACACCACGGGTTGTTACCAGTATTTAACCACCTGTTACATATTCCAGGTTCAGGTGCTGGTGGCTGCATTGCCTCACTGCTCCCAAAAAGTGTGAGCCTTACCAAGAGTTTACATCCACAACCTCCCTCAAGCAGGGAGGGGGAAATCACAGAATCAAATCACAGAGGGGTTGAGGTGGGAAGGGACCTCCAGAGGTCACCTCCTCCAACCCACCTGCTCAAGCAGGGCCACACAGATCCAGTTGCCCAGGACCATGTCTAGACAGTTTTTGAATATCACCAAGGATGGAGACTCTACAACCTCCCTGGGCAACCTGTACTGGTGGTCAGTCATCCTCACAGTAAAAAAGTGTTTCCTGACATTCAGAGGAAATCTCCTGTGTTTCAGTTTGTGCCCATCATCTCTGGTCCTGTCATTGGGCACCACTGAGAAAAGCCTGGCTTTGTCTTCTTTCCACCCTCCCTTCACTTATATAAGATCCCCATTAGACCACTCTTCTCCAGGCTGAACAGTCCCATCTCCCTCAATCTTTCCTCATAGGAGAGATGCTCCAGTCCCTTCCTCATGCTCGTGGCCCTTCACTGGACTCTCTCCAGTATGTCCACGTCTCTCTTGTACTGAGGAGCCCAGAAATAGCAGCACACACTAAAACTTTCAGGCACTGCTCAGGAGAGCCTTTGAGAGCACAGATGTCACACTGAATTACACCCAATGAGCAGAGATACTTTAACTTGACACAGTTAACTGATGCAGGTCACCCCTTGGATGCCTGTTTAGGCTAACCTCTGAAAGTTGATGCCTTTAGAGTGCAGGAACAACCATTTCTCCTTTGAGTACAAGACTCTCCTCCTGACTTGGATACCTATGCTGCATAAACCTCATTCTTCCTCCTTCCCCTCCATTTCCAAATGGATCACATTTGCCTCCAGTCCACCCATATCTGAACACAACTCCCAAAGAAAATCTCCTAAAGCCAAAGTAGGAAGCCTAAGGGGACAACCAGCTGGGAATTGCCAGATAATATTATACATCCTTCCCACACCAGGTCCAGACACCTAAAGCCACCACTCCAGTAGCAGTGCCGTTTTTAAGCATCCCATGCAACGCATGTTAGCAGAGGCACAGCTGGTAGGACCCCAGGCAAGGAGAGAGCCCCTTACCCTGCTGTGCTCACTCCAGGTTGCATGTGACAAGAGCAATGCTGCACGAATTATTCACACACACACATGAGAAAAACACCCAGCTGCAGGAGAAAGCAGAGCTGCTACTTTGTCCTCTACCTGATCGGGGAGCAGGGATGCAGAGGGTGCCAGACTTGGTGGGAGAATGATCTTCGTAGTCCTTTTTGCAGCGGCAGAGGTACGTGCCCACGCCATTGAAGCACTCTGCCTCCTCCCCGCAGAGGCTGACCCCCGCGCTGCACTCGTTCACATCTGTAAGGGGGGAACAGGTGCCATAAGTCGAGTTAGGCTTGGCATAAAAGCGTTTATTCCCAGAGAAAAGTGAAACACACACCTTCAACAAACAGCGAAACAAGCTCCAGCTTCTCCACTCCTCCTGAGGTACCAAGCAGCTCCTCCAGCTGGGAGCGCAGGAGCAGAGACACATTTCTCTCCTCTGGCTTCAGGTGCAGCCAGAAGGTGAGCAGCAGGTTGGCATCGCTCGTCCTGTGGGCAGGGGAGAGCCCAGGGTGAGGCAGGAGGAAAGCATCACCACCAGGCCCAGCTCTGAAAGCCCATTTAGACCTCCCACCCACTCGTATTACATCGTGGTACTGCAGGTTCTTGCAAAGATTATTTGTGACAAGAGACAGCTTTGAACTTGGACCAAGGGAAAAAGGAAAGCCCAGTAACGGCTCCTCACTTGGAGCTAGGCTGAAGTGACTAGATATTCACGTAAAGTGAATTGGAGTGGCAACCTGCAGCCCCAGGTCAGCCTTGATGAAGTGTGGCAGGCACCTTGCTGACAGCTCACAGCTTTCTCCAGCAGACGCCGTGGCAGATGTGAGGATCCTCGTTTTCTCCAGAGTTTAAATCCGTCTTAGACCTATAAAGGCCCTAGCCAGCACTAAACACCAATTTTCACCATCTTTCCTCTAGAAAACAGATTTTTTTTTTTTTTTTCTACTTTCAGGACAAGTTACAGATCACAGGAGACGAGCAAGGCTGGGTCTCTGCCTGGGGAAGGAGAATGAGAACCCAAGCCACTACTATCCAAGAAGTAGTTCAGGTTATATCAGAGTCACCTGCCAAGCCAGCAGCACACCAGTAGCCCTACCTTCTGATTTCCTTCAACTTTATTTCATTGACTCTGTTGGCAGAAAGTTTCAGGTTCTCCTGGATCTGCAAAGGAACAGAGTGACCAGTGCTGATTTGATGTTTGATGGGCAGGAGTATGGCAGCAAACAGTTCCTTTTCTCAGTCTACCTCCCCACCTTGTTCTTCCCCTTCACAAACCATTTGGGCTGCATTAGATGTCCCATAGCCCACTGCTCTAAGTCTTTTCTCTAGGACAATACTAGTGTTTCCCATCTCCTTAGCTTCAGCCCCACAAACACACAAGGTCATTTGGGAAAAGGAAGGGCAATAGCAGCCCCAGGTAAGTGTCTGGGTGCTAAACCATCACAGAGCAGCAGTGGATGGATAGCAGCTGTCTAGGCTAGGCGCCAGGTTGAACCCTGGTCCCGCTCCACTCTGCATCCCAGAAAGGAATGTTCAGGTGCAGCCCTGAAAGCAGATGCTCATACACTTGCTCTCTTTTAGGCTCTGGCTTACAACCTGCCCCATTTCTAGAGGTAAGTTACATCCTTTGGTTGATTTTATCCCTGTCTGTGCAATGTTTTTCTGCTGCCTTGTGATGGCACAGCACTATGAAGGGTCGCAGCAGCTAAACACCAGCCACTGCAGCCAGGCACCCTGCCAGGACATAGGCATTGACCTCAGATGATGACCAGCACAAGCAACTCAGATGCTGGTTCATCACATGGCTTTAACAGAAAATCCCTGGAATGAAGAAAACAACATGATGTCTAGTAGTTGAAGATTTGGGACATCACATTTGTTTTTTTCCCCCGTCCCCATGCCCAAACTTACGTGATTTTTCATAGATTCAAGAAAAGCCTTTTGGAGCTTACTTCCACCACGAGGAATCCAGTCCTTGGGTTTGATTTCAATAGTTACTTCAAACAGCACATCTACCAGAAGACACAAGGTCCTCGCATGTTTAAGTCCACATAACACAAACAGGCTCCTTAAATTAGATAGTCCTTAAACATCAACAAGAGCTGAACAGCTCCACGAGGACATGCTTGGGTAAGCCAGCGCCACGTGGGTATTTCCAGAGGTTGCACATCAGGCAGAACAAGTTGTTGAGTAACAGATGAAAACAGACCTTAGCTAATGCTCAATGCTGAATATGGGAATTGATCTTCGAGCAAAAAGTATAAAAAGCATTAATGTGTATCCAATCACATTCACATTTCTTTAGCTATTATCTTTCCCAAAGGTATCATCATAATTTGTGATGGAGTCTAAAAGCCCATTTCTCTCACCCATCTCTGTTTGGGATCAGCTTAGATAAACTGCTGTGGCCTGGCTGAATCCAGGCTGGCACAGATTTACCAGAGTCTGCTGTTTAAAGCCTATTTATTCAGCAATATTTCTCCTGTTCAAAGCTCAGGATCCTTCCATACTGACTCCTTTTTGCAAGCTGTTTCTGTGGCTTGCTCTACCATACAAGCCCAGTATTGTGCTGCTTAGTTGCTAATGCTCCCATAAGCAGTTTTTGCTTCTCTCCCCAGTCTGAGGAGCAGGACTCCTGCAGGTTTCTGGTCCAGGTAGTCATGAGACACCCATTGGAGTATATTTGAGGAAGTGAGGCTCATTCAGCCTTGTTTACCTTAGGAAAAAAAACTTCTTTAAACAGCCAGCAAGTAATGTTTGAATTCAAACAAGCCAGTATTTATGTCAGGTTTAACACATGAACTCAGGTTTCTCTAGGGTAAGCACAAAGCAGCCAAAGCACAACTGTGGGATTGCAGTGATATCTTAAAAATTAAAATCTTCAAAGCCATTACTACTCAGAAGCACCTCTCACTTCTTTCCAAACTTAATGAGCTGGTGATGTCCACACACAATGCCAAGGAGCACACTGAACTTAGGGCAGTGTTTTAAGACATGCTTAACTCTGCATCGCTCACCTCCAGGATGGTGCTGGGTTTGCAGTGCCGTGTCATTCTCCAGAGACGCCAGGGCAGAAACCAGATCTGTCAGAGCAAGGGAAAGAATCAGGCTGCTAACTTTGGCATACCGGTAAGGGGGGGATAAAAGTACATTAGGTATGTGCCACTTTGCAAGAAGAGTGCCATGTGCCAGCTCCTTCCTATATTCCTTGTACTGAAATTAAATATCAAGCTCTAGCTACAATCTACTCTTCTCTACAGTGGGAAGTGCTCTTTATAAAGAAATCACCCCAATAAACCTCATTTCCATTTCTGGAAGTGGCTGAAATGTTATCCCTGTGAAGGCACCAGAGCTCCTACAACCAACAGAGCTGCCTTGGACCCCGATGGAGCAAAACAGCTTGTGTATTAGATGCCAGCAACTGCAAAAGAGCTAAATAAGCTCTTCCCCACATCTACAATGAAGGGGCAAGAACAGTTTGGAGGGAAGGAAAGACCATTTGTAAACATCTTCTCCTTTACCTTCAGGCAGAAATTCATACGTATCAGTGGCTAAATGCTTCTGTGAAAGAAGTCTACCATCAGCTCCTAAACTTTCTTAGGAGACAAAAGCCTTTTTTCCCCCTCCTCCCTCTAACTTCTGGAGCTCAAATTCAATTATCATGGCTAGAAACACCATGCCAGGCTACAGCCATGGAAATCAATGTAAGCCAGAGCTGTTTAAAACCAAGATGAGCATTCACAGTCTGCTTTGGATACAAAGTCATAGCTGAGAGGCTGGCTCCTCCATGGATAATTCAGAGCACTTGTATTTGGAACCAGCCTCTCCCTGTTAAGGGGAGCATCATCCCATAGATGTCCATGTTACAACAGATAATCCTATGTCTTCTCATACACCACCTTCCTTGGATACAAAAGGAGTCAAGAGTGCTACCACATGAACAAACTGAAGGTAACAGCCATCTCTACAATTAAAAAGCTCTTTTAAAGAGTGCTGCATGACTGGAAATGGATATTGCACAGTGCTGGGCATCAGTTCAGCCACAAATAACCCAAAAAACACCTTACCAAAGAGCTCTTCATTCCTTTCTCCCAGAGACACTGTATCTCCAGCAGTCACACCAGGAAAGGGGTAGAGAGAAGGTTTAGTACTCATGTTTAGTAGTGGCTTTTCCAGCACTGGTGCCTGCGTGGGACGTGCAGCAGCAACCACTTCTTCTGACAGGCTGTTGCTGGCCTGATCCAGGCTAGATGGTTTGGCAGAGAGACCTACATTGCTGCTGGGCACCTCTGAGGAAGAGACACCCACTGAGTGATGTGGGACTACAGTGACCAGAGCAGACACTGGCTCTATGTCCCCCTTTGCAATCTCCAAGGCAGATGGCTCAGCTTTACACCTAGTGTCTTGCTCAGCTGGAGCTGGCTTCACCAACACATCATCTTTGGTTTCTCTGCCCTCAGCACCACCTTCCTTAAGGCTTCTTTCCAGCTTGGTTTCATCCCCCAGCTGACCATGCTTGCTCAGGTCAAGCTTGCTCTGGTTAGCACCAGGCTGAGCATCTTCCATGAGACTGGGAGGGTGTTGGGCCTCTTCATCTGGGCTCACAAGCTCAGGCTGGATCCTGCCACCAGCAGGTGCAGCTGATGGGCCCAGAGAAGCTCTCAGCATGGGCAATAAAGCTTTTGTTACTGCTGTCCTCCAGCTCTCTTTTTTGGAGACCTCCTGGACAGGCTCTTGGGCACCTATGGTACCATTTGAAGAGCCCACAGTTTCAGAGTCTCTGAATACATAATACCGTCCTTTAAAATGTCCATATTCACTGCTTAGGGAGCCACTCCCTGACAGAAATAATACATGGACTGCAGTAGCTTGTGTAGCAAAGATCAGAGTACCTTGGTTGTGACAGGCATATACCACTTTTGTTTCCACACTTGATGAGACCCCCTGGAAGATTATCTTGTCCTGGTTCTTGCCACAGCCTTCACTCCCCTGGAACCCATGGACGTAGATGACAATGTGCTTCTGAGGGCCTGCCCAGATGGTCCAGTTGCACCAGATGTTGGTTTTAATGTCAACTTGCAGCGGCAGGTAAAACATCCCAGAACCATCCCGAAAGACAAGGTGGCAGTTGCTGATGGGGAAGTACTCCATGGCCCAGGGCGGTCCTAGCTCTGACACATCAGAAAGGAAATGCATAGTCAATGGTTATTGTACACACCAGGACATGCATATCAGCGCTTCTAGGAGCGCTGCAAATTGCCACAGAAGAGACCCTGTTTAAAACCTTCTCCCGCTGCAAGATTTCCATAGTTTCAGCCCCCAGAGCCACATCTCAGCTCTGCAATCGGAGATGAGCCCAGGCCACAGCTTCTCTGCAGAGATCTCGCCCTTTGCAGCTTGAATTATGTGGTTTCACTTCCAACAGAGGTTTGGCCAGCAAAACTACTTGTTGGAAGCCTTCCCCTCCCCAGACAGCTGGGGCTACACTTGCCAGGCTTGGAGTGCAGTGATAGACACAGCCTTGTCCTTGCCCCCGCTAATTACTTCTGCCTTCTAAAGACAGCTTATGGCAAGATAGGAAGTACTAGGAGACCTACCAGCATGTTTCCTTTGCTGTCCTCCTCCTGCCATCTGCGTGTTTCTGGATACAGGATCATCAGAGGGCTCCTGAGGCTTTTGGTCTCTTGACACTGTTTCTCCCCACGAGGCCATAGGAGGACCAGGGTGTGCAGGAGCAGTACTGGAGGAGGCATTTCTCTGCTCTCCTGCACCTACTCTGGGAGCTTCAGCTGTTTTCTGCATTTTAAATCCCCCGAGGATGGAGGCAGAAGCCAGTTTCTTGCTAGGAGCTGTGCCCTGATGCTGCATAGGCACCACGTGCTCCTCTCTCCTTGCCCCCCATGTGTCAGGCAAGCAAGCTGGTGTCACCCCAGAGCCACTGCTCACGTGCTCCCCAGGCCAAGGAAGCTCCACACCAGGCCTTGGGACAGTGACGGAGGCTGGGGAGGGACCCCTGGCCGTCAAGCCCACGGAGAGTGAGGTTTCTCCTCGCTGGCCACTCACCTCCCTCAGCACCAGCTTTTGCATCCCAGGGCCAAGATGTCCAGATGACCCATCTGTGCTCAGTTCTGAGGCTACAGATGGATGGTGAGGTGGTGAAGGGGAGACCATCTCCTGTTCTCCTGGGCTAACTGGTGATATGCTTGCCCTTTGCCTGAGGCTGATGGAGTCCAAATCAAAAGCAGCTGGTGGAGAGAAGACAACCCTGGACACAGGCCCCACTTCTGGAGGAAGACATGCTTCAGGGGTGAAATCAGTAGAGCCAAAGTCTGCAGGGACAGGTTCTGTGCAGGAGGCCACCAGCATGAGGGTTGTTTCTGTCCCTGTGGTGGACATGGCTGTGGGAGGATGCTTCAGCCCTGTTGGCAAAGGGGTTATGACCAACCTCAGCTGTGCAGCTCTGTCACTTTGGTGGTGGCAGCTTTTCACATCCAAGGAAGACACACAAGCTTTTTCAGCAGCTGGACAGTCATGTGCTTGGGCATTTTGAGGAAGGCTCCCAGGGGCTGTAGGGGCTGACTGCAGGACATGACTGCTTTGGCCACGCAAATGAGGATGCTCTTGGAGGATGTCCCACAGTGCTATGGGATGCAGCATTGTTTTCCCCTCAGCAACTTCCTGAAAACTTTCCAGGGGGGGAGTAGCCATGAGCTTTGTATGTTGAAAGCCAGTTGTTTCCAGCTTAGGTTGAGTCATGGACAAAACCCCCAAACTGCTTCGGCACCTTGGGCTTCTCTCAGGTAGCAGATGTGAGTGGTCCCCGTTTACCACTTCATATGGGCTACTCAGGCTGGGCATCAGGCCCTTTGCAAGGCCATCAGCATCGCCGCTTGCTGTGCCGTCAGCCAAGACACTCAACTGGGGATGGATTTCATCCTTCTCTAAACTGACTGTGCTGAGCCCTTGGTACGTGGTGCTCTCTTTGCTTTCTCTTCTGCCAGGGGACAAAGATTGCGAGAGTGCAGCCAAGTCCAGGCAACTTGTGTGTGTTGGTTTAATAGTAAACTGTAGGTCTCCCAGATCTTTTGGCCTCAGGGTAGGATGCAGGACATAGTGCCTGTTCTCCAGACCCACGCCTGCTGGCTGCAAAAAAGGCTCCACTACCTGCAAGGCACTGAGCAAAGGAGTTTCCAAAAGCACACTTGAAAGCCTGCGCGTATAACCAAAACCCATGGTGATGTCCCCACTCACAGAGAGACTCTGCCCCCGGCTATCCTGCACTGCAGTGGGCATTATGACCCCAGGCATTCCTCTGCCTTGAGCTTCCTTGCAGCATCTCAGACCTCCTCGCAGCTCAGACCCCAGCACACAAGGAGTTTTTGTTTCCAGGAGCAGTGTCCTTGCACCTTCGTATGGGACAAGCTCAACAGGACTTCCAACAGCCATAGTACCCAGTGTGCTCCCTCTTCCCCACAGCGACCCACTGCTCAACACTGCAGTCTTGCCAAGGCTCACAGTGCTACTTGTGGTTGCAAAGCCCAGCACATCTCTAAAGTCTTCAGCCCATCCAGACTGAAAAATACTATCTTGCTTTGGTAGTTTTGGAGAAGGAGTTTCAGAAATCACATCATCTTTGGATGAAGATACACCTTCCTGGTCTTGGAAGATGTAGTACTTCCCTTTAAATTGTATCCCCCTGCAGTTTGGCAAGTATCTCTTCAGCAGCACAATGTGGACAGCCTGAGCAAAGGTGGCGAAAACATGCATCTCCTTTTTCCAGCAAGCATAAACCACGCTGTTTTCTGCCAATGAAGAAACTCCTTCAAATAGGATTTTGTCTTCATTTTTGTTGCAATCCTCCTTAGTGATAAAGCCCTGAATATAAATTATTATATGCTTTCTGGAGCCTGCCCAGATTGTCCAGTTGCACCAAAAGTTTATGGGGGAATCACCATGGTACGCTGGAGGAGAAAACTCCCCATACTTGTCCTTCAGGACTCTGTGGCAGCTTCTTATAGGCACATATGCCAATATCCAAGGAAACTTTGACTCTGGAAGACAAGAAGCAACAACCTCAAGTTTTTATCTATCTCCAGTTCCCAGAGTTACTAGTACTTACTTCCAGAAATTATTTTCAAGCTCCCTTATGTCCCCATTTTCTACCTCCCACTCCTGTTTGCCAAGCAATGTGCAAAACGATCAGCAGAAGAGCATGCAAGTAACCCTGTGTCAGGTCCTGAGGTCAAGGGGAGGAGGCCACCTGAGCATGCACCCACACACCAGCCCAGGGCTTGCCTAGCTATGCCATCCCAAGTGACTGTTTCCACCACACCTGCCAGCAACCTACCCCAAACCTTCTCCCCATCAGTGCTCACTCCACCAGTATGTGCCACTCTAAAGCACTCAGAGGACTGGAGGCAGCTGCGGAAGCCCAGGCCACCACCACCTCCTGCCCCACAGGGAGCCGGGCTGTACCCCCACTGCTACCACCCTAGAGCAGGGCATGCTCATGCCTTAAGTTCCCCCCGCAGCTGACACAGCCATGCAGGAGCACAGAAGTCCCAGCACAGCCACACAGTGGGTGCAACTTGTCCCAGGGAGGCAAGTTCCCATCCGCATGGTTGGGCTATTTAGCGATCAGAGCTAAAGGTTCAGGGAATTACCACATCAGGACAAGTTACAAAAGCAATATAGAACACTATTACATTTGGTTTCAGCACACAGGCAATCTTTGTAGTTTATACACCTGCAGAGCTGGGAGGTAGTGCTCTCCTGAAGGTGTTTTCATCCCCTTTGCTTCAAAGGGTTCAGCCAAGCAAGAAGCCCTCAGAACCTCATTAGAATAAGCAACATTAGCATCTCACCATAGCTAATTTAGCCCTCAAAGTGGGAAACACCTTCCTTCAGGCAGGAAGAAATAAGGTATTTTCCAAAAACACTATCTCAAAGCTAGAAGAGCCATGAGCCAGCAATAGGTTTACCATACAGGAGCACAATCAAAGTTTGGATTGAACTTTTGCTACTTGTCTTAATTGCTGCCCAACAGTAATTTCCTACAGCACATTTGCTCCTGCCTCTGTGGTCCTGCTTTGCAGTAGGGCTTTGGCAGCTGTAAGATAGCAGTAAACATTATCTCCCACACTAGCACTGATTTTTCCCATCCCCAGAACTTGATATTAGTCCTGTCCCCTCCCCACGCCACCTTGGGGCCAGGCTGTTGCTCCTGGCTTTCCATGGCTGAATGTGCCCAACAAATTCTTTTTGTTGGTGGATTTATTCAGGCTAAAAAAAAAAAAGGCTGGTCTGAGAATTAACTCTTACCTGGTTTAACCTTCTGATATTCCCAAGAGGACACACATGCCTATAAAGAAAAGAGAGTCTTATAGTGGACCCGAGTACCACTGCCCATGCTCGTAACGCTGCTCAGAGAGGTCCCAGCCCAAGCCTGGTGGGAAGGGAGAACCAAATCCACCACAACCTGGGAGCTTGAGGTTTTGCCTATGTCTGGACCAAGCCCCTAGACCACCTCATTTTTTCCATGTAATAATAAATATCCACCCCCTCTACCTTCAAAAGCATTGCCTAATGTTAGACCACAACCAGTACAAAAACACCCCCAAAATACAGCCAGCAAAGCCCAGCTGTGCTTTAATCAACAGGGGCCACATAGAGGAGAGAAGGATTTGTAAGCAGGCAGGATACTGCACCCAGGAAGGGAGTTTCCTACAGCAAAGTGAGTCCCCACTTCCCATCACTCACCTCTGGGGCAGCATCACAGCAGGACCTTGGCATCACCCCAGGAGCCTGCTTGCCAGCAGCCAGTCCCCAAGCCCAGGGCACCAGGAGCAGGACCAGAAGCATCAGGGAGGGCAGAGGCTTCATGTCAGAGGTTTACTGGAGGCAGAGCATTAAAATGAGAAGGAAAGGAAAGGAAAGGAAAGGAAAGGAAAGGAAAGGAAAGGAAAGGAAAGGAAAGGAAAGGAAAGGAAAGGAAAGGAAAGGAAAGGAAAGGAAAGGAAAGGAAAGGAAAGGAAAGGAAAGGAAAGGAAAGGAAAGGAAAGGAAAGGAAAGGAAAGGAAAGGAAAGGAAAGGAAAGGAAAGGAAAGGAAAGGAAAGGAAAGGAAAGGAAAATCTTTCCCCACCAAAAATAATTCCCCAAGCAGAGCAAGCACAGGATCACCACCTTTCCCAGCCCCTCTCCAAAACACATCCCTGCAGCAAAGGGGCTGGTCTGGGAGCCCACTCACTCATATACTGCTCTGCTACCCCTGTGATAGCAATTAGCTAATCAATGAAATGAGGCCAGCTATCACTCGTTAGGGACAGACTTGGTCTTTCAATTTGCTGTCCAGTATTCCTCCTTTCCTGGGTGTTTTGGTGAGAAGGTGTTATCCGTTTATAATGAATAATGCTATAAACTGGAATTAAAGTGATGCTGATACCCCGATGACCCAGAAGCAGAGCCCAAGTTACTTATTCTCTTAAAAAAAATAGATTCAATTACTGGAGGGGGTGAAAAAAATCCTAATGTAAAAGTGAGTGTTCTCATCACAACATTTTAACCAGCTTCTGCTGAAGGCTGTGATTTGCCCTGGGGCTGCACCATCCTGACAGGACTGAGTGAAACATGTGAAACTGCCTTGAAACACAAGCAGCTTCTCTCCTCATCTATGCTTAGTGAAGCATGGAAAGCAAATAGCCCAGGTGATGATGTGTAAATTATTAGATGCTTAAAATTCTTTCAGCTGTAATAGTCTAACTTGTCATTAGGGGCCACGCAGATAAGGTAATTAGGCTGTTTGACATGTGGCTTTGACAATATTCCTTTTAAAACGTCAATCATCATTTAGCAAAATAAAATTTAAAAATCCTTTTTTTCCTTCTAAGCCATCGCAGCTTGACAGGCGGATGGATGTTTGGGGACATATACACCCATTTTTTTCATGGGTTGAAACAAGCAGCGCATCAGACCTTCCCAGTTGAGCAGGGTTTGCAGTGGAGTTGGTGCAAGCGACCGCGTCCCAGCTCACTATTTTTAAGCTTTTCCGCCCATCCCGTGTGTGGTCCCGATGGCCAAAAGGGTTTGGCTGTGATTCTTCCAGTGGCACAAACCTTCTCCTCCCATGGCCATGTGTCTGTAGCTACACATGTCCAAAGCGACCCCGAATTCCCTCTCGCTGTCCTACAGCAGGCGCGGACAGACCTGCAAACCCTGCTCCACTCTTACCATGTAAATGGGGTTTGCCCTGATGAACATCAAACAGGGTTGTGCTACCACAATGTAAACCCTGGAAGATAAGCATCCTGGCTGGATGCCCTGTTGCGAAGCGGGGAGGTCCCTAAAGTATCATTTGGTTTGCGAGAACAAGCATTTGTTTGATTTTAGCTTAGCGGAGGGTAGAGTGGAGATCACAGAATCACAGAATCACAGAATCACAGAATGGTTGGGGTTGGAAGGGACCTCTGGAGATCACCCAGTCCAACCCCTGCCAAAGCAGGTTCACCTAGAGCATGTTGTACAGGGTCGTGTCCAGGCAGGTTTTGAATATCTCCAGGGAAGGAGACTCCACAACCTCCCTGGGCAGCCTGTTCCAGTGCTCTGTCACCCTCAAAGTAAAGAAGATCCCTCACCCTCTCCTTGTAAGAGAGATGGTGAAATAAATCATAAGGCTGAGTTTATTTTTAATTTGCCAATACATAAGCATTTGAGTGAGGAATTTTTTTTTGTTTGTTTGGTAGCTATATTTTTGAGTTTTATCATGAGTATTTCCATAAAACCATAAATTGTCCATTAGGATGTTTGGCCCTTTTGACTAAATCCTTGTGCTCAGTGGTTGCTGATTTTCTTACTTATTTTGGGGCTGTCTGGCCCGAAAGTATCTTTTGGAGGAGAGCTGGTGGGCACATTCATGCTGGCCCGTGCTGAGTTGCACAGACAAACTGCACCATGGGGCCAAAAAACCCGAATTGTGGGTCTCATCCTCTCTACCAGCTTCTGCGCTCCCCATTTCTTGGAACGGGGTTGAATCTCTCCCAGGATGAGCTGATGGACCCGACATGACCTTCAGCAGCCAGGCAGCTCCAAAGCTGCCGAGGCACCTGGGCTGGTGGCAGCCGCTGCAGGGGATACAGCTGCCTTGGGGACCACCGGTGTGGGCAGGTCCATCACAGGGACAGTCACCAAAAGTAAGCTAATTTCAGCAAGTGCTCCAGTTTCCCCCCTGGGCAACATGACGTACCAGGAGCTCCTGCTTACAACTGTTCTGCTGTCATTTATAAGGCAGCGTAAAGTGGCTGAGAGATTAAATTTACCGTCTACCTCCCTCTAGTGATTGCATTGCTGCATAAAGAGAGAGGGAAAATCATGCTGGGCAATAGTTATTTTTTTTTTCTTTCTTAGAAAAATCAAAGCAACTGAATGCTTTCATTTTTTTTCTGTGGCTTATTCATGATTCTCTTACGCACCAAAAAGCGAATAGGAAGAGCTCAAGGAGGATGAGAAATCAGGAGTTCATTCGTCACCTCGCTAACTAGAAATAACTAAGGTCCAAAAAAAAAAAGGGTAGTGTGGGTGGCAGCTAAACACTGCTGCAAAAACAACATTTTTATCAAAGTTGAGAGTATTTTTTTAGGAAAAATGGTAATGTCACTGATAAGCTCTTTTTTTTTAATAGGTTTCAAAAGTTGTGCTGTTCTTTAGAGCTCTGCAAGGCACCCAGTTAAATACCAAGGGATGCGTCCCGGGCACCCATCTTAATGGCTCCATCCCTCCAAGTGAGCTGTAGATGCCGTGCTTGCAGGGGCTACTCTATTATTTATATATACATTATGTAGAATGTGAACCCTGTATTTAGTTACCAGAGATAAGCATCAGTTTAATCCCCATTTCTTTGTGTCAGTCGTCAGCCAGATTGATTTTAGGCCTGTTGGGGCCAAAGATGCAATTATGCTCTTAGATACAATTAAAGGTAAGGGATTTCTCAGGAGCTGATGTTTTCCTTAAATATGGACTTGGCTTTCCTTGATCACTGGCTGCTTTTCATTGATTTGGCTGCTAATCTTCTGGACCTTGCTCAGGGATGTTTTAAACGAGTGATGCCATCACGCTGCAGTTTATCTGGTGAGTGTTTTACCTGTGTTGCTGGTGAACTGTAATACTATTAATAAAACCAATGTATAGTTTAGACTTCATGTTTTGTGGGACTTCTACAGACTAATAGCAGAAATTGCACACCCGCAAGATTTGTGTAAGAAAACGTGTAGCATGACAGGGCGAAAGTGATTTTTCTCTGGGCTTTCTGATGCCTTCCAGGCACTTCCTCCTTCTTTATCCTGACCCGGGAGTCTGTGGACACCATTATTTAACCTCAGTGGGTTATAGGATCCATGTGCAATGTAGATCTTGACTTAAAGATTCCCGCAGTTAATTGCAGAGCATCTCACATTCACATGGAGCCCATCTCTGTAGCCCTTGGAGCCCAGATGTTTGTGTCCAGATGTTCGTCTATGTCCAGATGTAGAGTCCAGGTGTTTACGTGGCTATGTCCAGATGTAGAGTCCAGATGTGCCTATGGTCTTCTCTCTGTAAAACAGCATAAAAGGTCCTGAAGATGACAATGAATTGTACAAAGCGAGCAAGTCCCTAGTTCTCTTCATGTACCTGGTAAGGAGACAGAGCTACATCAGCAGGACCAAGTTTCAGCTTTGACCTGCAGATGGTACTTGGGGGGGCGGGGCACTCAAAGCCCATCCTGGCTTGAAAGACCACAAACTTCCGAGTTTTGACCTGTTTGTGAGATGAGATGGAAACAAATGCCACTGCATGCCAAGAAACCAACTGCTGGCAGGCATCTCCCAGCAGATGGGCCCCGGTGGTGGGACACATGCCTCCAACCCCACCGTCCAGCTGACCTCTTGACAAAAAAACAGGCTGAAGCAGGGATCCTGCAGCCCCCACTCCCCCTTGCTTGGGGACAGCAAAGCTTTTGTTCCCATCTCTGCCTTGTCTGTAATTCATGGTACAGTTTATCCCCCTCCCCAACACCCAAAGCGCTTGGTGCCACTCCTGTAGGGCTTTGTGTCGGAGGTCCATGACATCCCCTGGGTCCAGGTCCCGGGCTCCCAAGGCTGTGGCAAACTCTCTTCCCAGGTCCCCCTTTGTCACTGGTGTAATGTCCCAGGCTGGGGAGTAGCTCCCCATGCAGCATGAAAAGTGCTTTTCCTGCATGGCTTTTGCAGTCACCTTGGACCCAAGCGCAGCCTCAGCTCCTGCTACCTGAAGTCGTGACATCCTCCCAGAAGAATGCCTGTGAAGCAGGTCATAAGAGTTTGGACAAAACACACTTTGCTACAGCTCTACAATAGCCCTGCCACGAAGCACCCTTGATTCCTCACGGGCTAACAGGTGGTGGCAGAGGGAAAAAAACGTGGAATGTTGGGTGGTTTCTAAACACCAGTGGAATAGGCTGGTGTGGGATATCATTAAAACTGCAGCTAGAGAGAGTGACCAGCACCAGGATGCGGGCTCTCCCAGACATGCTGTGAGGAGGATGATGGGGAGGTGCCCCCTGGGGAGGTTTTGCACATCTCCAGCATCCCAGAAACGCAGGCAGGTGCACAAAGCAATTACCTGCCTCGACCCAAAATATTGTCCCTGTCTTTCCCACAACTGAGCTGTGGGAGGCTTGGTTAGACCCACTACTGCAAAACAAGAGCTGCTGGTCCTGACCCACTTCTGACCTCCCACCCGAAGGATGCTCCCACTCCCCAAAGAAGCACAACCAGGTTGCGCCAACACCTGCGGTCGGCTCCTGCCGCAGCCAGAAAGGACAAATCCGTCTGAAAAACATTATTGCTCAAATAAAATAAAACAGAAACCACCAAGAAGGCCATGTTTAACACCCAAGTTCCAACATCTTGCTGTTTAGACCATGAGGGTAGGCTAAGATGTCAGCACTATTTTTTTCCCCACGTGGGGTGGAGAAGGGCTTCTTGGGCACATCCCATGGTCCCGCTGCTGGACTGAGCATCTCCTGGACACCTCACTATGTCACTTCAGCTCATTGGCAAGGCAGGACAAAAAACCCTGCTCTTTTTTTTTTTTGCCTTCAGGGTAACTTTTTTTGCTACTTCAGCATAAGGGCTCACGGCATCCACTACTGCTCCCAGCAGGTCTGTGTCCAAGCTGCTTGCAAGAAAAAAAGTGAGAGCTGCTGAGGTGGGTTATCGGTGCCTGAGATACAGTTCACTTGGCAGCAAGAGGGACAGAGCAGCCGTCACCCCAGCCAGCCTGCAGCGGCTACGTGGTTTCCAGCTCAAGAAACACAGGCAAAGAGCCCTTTGTGGGCTGCGGCTGCAAATCAAGTTAGGGCTCTCTGGAGTTATTTTTAAATTCTTTTTTTTAAAACTGTTTTTTACTATTTTTCAATTAAATTAATTTTTGAAACTCTTTTGTAGCTGGCCCAGCCTTTGTGGGAGACGTAACATCAGCAGGATGCTGGGGCAGTGCAGAGGGCACCCACAAGCAAGGTGATGCTGCCTCTGCATCTCAAACATCATAAAAAATAAACAGTTGTTATTTTCCTCGGCTGAAAATAGCCCCCGCTTCCAGTTGCAATAATTTGTTATTTTTTCAGCTGATTAATTAGCCCTGATTAAGTAGTAAAGTGTGTAATTCTAGCCCCATTTCCCATGGACAAGTTGCTCAGCTGCTGGAGGGGTCCAGCTCCCGCATGCCCTGTAGGAAGAGCAAAGGCCTGTGAAGGGCCACGAGGGCTGGCTGGGGGGGTGCCCCTGAGGTGGAAATGCCCCGTGAGCAAACCGGGTGATTTCCCCAAAAACCACGGGCTGGTGGGGACCTGCCCAGCAGGTGAGGTCAGAGCAGCCTCTTTGTGATCGAGATGAGGAGGGCTGGTCCCAAACCACCACCTTCCTTACAGGGGAAATGGTGCCTTTGTTCTCCCATGGTCTGGAAAAAATTTTGAAAAAAAAAAAGAAAAAGGAAGAAAAAAAAAAAAAGGAAGAAAAAGGAAGAAAAAGTAAGAAAAAGGAAGAAAAAGGAAGAAAAGGGAAGAAAAGGAAAGAAAAAGGGGGAAAAAGGAAGAAAAAGAGGAAAAAATAGTGGAAAAGGGGAAAAAGGAGAAAAGGGGGAAAAAAATAAAAAGGAGAAGGGGAAAAGGAAAAGGAAAGAAGGAGCAAAAGAGGGAAAGGAAGAAAAAAGAAAAGGAAAAGGGAAAGAAGGAAAAAGAAAAAAGAAAGAAGAAAAAAGGAAAAAGGAAAAAAAAGGAAAAAGGAAAAGGAAAAAGGAAAGAACAAAAAAGGAATAAAAGGAAAAGGAAAAAGGAAAAGGGAAAAGAAAAAGGGAAAAAGGTAGGAAGGAGGGGAAGGAGGAGAAAAAAGGAGAAGAAAAGGGAAAAAGAAAAAAGGGGGAAATAAAAAAGGAAAAAAGGGGGGGAAAAGAAAAAAAGGAAAAAAAAGAAAAGGCAAAGGTAAAGAGGAAAAGCAGTACGCTTCTAATTCTGTGTCTGGTAGGAAGATACTGTTTTTTCTAGCTGCAAATTCACCTGGGGGCAGCGAGCAGGTGGGTGAGGTGGCACCTCCCGGGCCTGGCCTTCCTCCCTGGCCATTGGGGCAGTGCTGGAGGGAAAAACACGTCGTGGTTACCAAATCCCTTCTCGGCACAGGGTATCGGTGCCCAGTTAATGAGTAACCTCGGAAATTCGCCACCCTCATCACCGCCCGACCGCACGCACCCCTTGCCCTTCCCACCTCTCCAAGGAGGTGTTTCCCACCCACACTGCAGCCCGGACTTTCCCAGAAGAGTGGCTCCACCAGAGATTTGGGAAATGTCCTCGTCCCTCTATTTCGAAGAGGTGGGATGTCCCCGAGCTGCTCCCCAGTCAGCAATTTCTGTGCCCACGGCTGAGTTCAGGTGATGATCAGCCTGGCCAGCACGTTCACTTTGTGCCGGTTTTGCTTGGGCTGGTGGCAGAGGTCGAGCGTGGCCATCGCTCTGCTCTGATGGCAGCCAAAAAAAAAAAAAAGTTTCCCGCTTTTTCAGCTCAAAGCACGGCAACGTGATGGCAAATGAGCTGCTCTCCAGAACACGTGGTAAAACACATTTTAAAAGAGATGATGGAAATAAATACCTACAGAAATGTTTTTCAACAAAATATTCTTAAAAATTGAGAAGCTTGTGCATCCCGTACACACAACATGTAAGCCGCTGCTTTGTTGCGCTCAGTCTGATTTTTTTCACTCATTTAATTCAGCATCGCTCTGATGAACTATTTTCAAAAACCAAAGGAAGTATTTCCTTGCTAATAGCTCCCAAGGCCAGTTTTCCATCAGGAAAGCAGGTTTATAAGTGAGACCAGATACGGGGTATTGGACGTTGCAGGGAATCCCAAAAGATAGAGAAAATGGAGCTCTCACCCCACTTCAGCAGACAGAGGCCACCTCCCCTCCTCTTTGATGGGTCCTTATTTGGGTTATGAGCCCAACACGACTCCATCTGTGAGCCTTTTCTCTGCTGGGAGCACCAGGGGTTGGTGCTTTGCTCTGGTGTTTCCCCTTCACCTGTTTTAAAGGGCATTGCAAGAAATTCACACCTAAAATTAGCGAAGCCCTTCGTTCCTCCCCAAGCCTTAGTCCAGGCTTTCAGTGGAGCTGCTGACCTGGTGGGTGCCAAAAACCACAGCATCCCTGCCGGGAGCCACCGAGGAGGCTGATGAACACAAAGGGGCCAGAAGGAAGGAAGTGCATCGCTGAATTGCTACGGGACCTCCTTCTATGGCTGTGGATGACCCATGGGGCTGCGGCAGGGCTTGTCCTCCTCGGGAGGAAAACAAACCAACCAAAAAAACCCTACCCAAATGGGAAAGGACCACCGAGGGAACACAAGGTGCCACCAAGCCGGGCAGCAGAGAAGAGGGCAATGGGGAGGGTGAGCAGGGACCATGCGGCTGAGCCGGCAAGGAATACAAGGCTTCCCGGGGGGCTGAAGACTTCCCAGGAAGGGTCTGGGGATGGATGCCCAGATGCAGGTGGTGCTCCTTGGTTCAAAAGATGTTTGAAGTTGGCCATTCTCCCTGTTTTCAGGTATCCAAGGATGCTGAGCCAGATTGCTGGGCTGGATGTCCCCAGGGAGAGGGGATTGCCAGGGCACTGTGGCAGGGACAGGTGTCAGTGATGCTCAGGGGAAGCCATGAGAGCACCCCCGAGTCAGCCTGGCTAAGGAGAGCAAACAGCCCACACAGCCAGCAGCAGTTCCTGGCCACCAAGGGCCTTGGCACAATCCCAGCCTGGGCAGACGCCAGGTCAGCCCCTACATTGCGCAGCTGATGCTCAGCACAAGCACCTCGTGGTCCAGAGGGTGTGATACAATAAGTGCTCCTGCAAGACTGGAGGCAAGTTACTCTCTTTGTGCATGTCTTGTTTCTCAGCCCTGTAAGCCACTGCAACTGTTTTCAGACACCGGGTCACATCAACCCACGAGCTGGGACAGTGCAGCTCTTTTAACCGTCTTGTTCAAGCTGAAATTCCAGCCTGTGCTCAGGATGGATCCCCTGTGAAGGTTTCCTCTCCCGTGGCCACGATGCAGGGTATCAGAGAAAGTCAATCTCAGCATCCCTCCAGCAACAGTAATTTCTGCTTGTGATGGTGGAGAGGAGACACAGGGCTGAGACAAGACAGATGCCAGAAGCAACATCTGTCAGAACCAGAAACTCTTCCCTGCACCCACCCCAGTGGGGATTTATGCCCCCCTAGTCTCTCCTGGCAGGGTCAGACATTGCCCTTCTGCCCCAGACCGAGGGGACGATGGCAGGTGAGAGGGCTGATGGCTATCTCTTCAACCACAGGAGTTTCCCAAGCCAGGGCTCACTTGGGAGGACCAGCTCTGGAGGACCTGGGAGGCCTCACATCCAGCCAGGCATGGGCAGGCTCATCCCATTCCCAGAGTTGTTCCCACCTTCTGCACATCCCAAGCAGCAGGAGGAAGAAAAGGCAGAACAAAAACCCCATGGCAATGATGCCCCAGCCGCTGACCCACGCGCCCAGCCGGGCCGTTCATTCTGGTGGGAGGAAACCCAGGCTTCAGGCAGCTTTGTGTCCTGCAAACCACTGCAAAACTGATTTATATTAAAAATAAAGAGTGCACAATACCGAAGTGGTTGGGGTTTGTCTATTAATCTCTCCAGCAGTCAGCTGCAAACCTAACAAATCCCCTGAAATAGCAGCGGGGAGCCGTGTCCTAGCTCATTCCTCCCTGCCCCCTTTGACAGCTAAAAATAATCAATAATGACTGTCCGAAACAGGGAGACCAAAGCAACGTTACAGACTGCAGGATCATGACTCATATTTTTACTCGCACACTGGCTGGGCACAAAAACACCCCGCGAGGCCGCATTTCCCAGCAGCCATGGTGGAAAATCACCTCCAAACCACCGGGGACCTGGGCAGAGGGGCCACAGCTGTTAGGACGAGCTCCCGCATCCCCTCCTTTTGCCATGATCCTGCAGTGATGCTGTGCTGGAAAGAAATGAAAATAAAAATGATGCAGGCAGTTATGAGCAGCATCATCCCCCCTGCATTATGCAAGCGAGGGCTAATTGAAACACCTGGGAGCAATGAGCCCTGGGGAGGCAGCGGTGGTTGTTATTCTGCTGGTAATTGCTGTTTTCAGCCGCCGCAGGCAGCAGAAGGGACTTGTCTGGAGTTTCCTGGGGTGGTAACAGTGCTGGAGGAGATTTCTGTCTGAATCCCCATCCCGAAGGGGCCACCCTCCTCCCTGGGCAGCCGCCCTGCTCGGGTGGGTCCATCCTCCTTCACGTGTGTCTGCGTGTGACCGTTTTGCCTCGAGAAGCAGCAGCAGCACCAAAGGAAACGCCTGCAACATCCAAACCGCGGCCTGTTTCCTCTGTGGTGACCACATTTCAAGAGCAGATAAAAACTAGCGTTTCCCACCCAGCTCACCGCTGTGCTGGCTGTCACCACCTCCGGGGAGTTCGCCGGGGGGGAAGATGAATCTTCCCACTCTTGCTGAAGATTTTGACACGGAGGAGAAGCAAAGAGAAACGTTGAAAATCCAACAAACAAATCATAAAAATGAGGACACAGCCCTCTGCATTGGCATCGCTGACCCAAGAAGAGCCCAGCACCCTTGGGAGTTGCCCAACCTGGTGAAAAAAAATAGCTATATTGCTCCCTTCTGCCCCAAAATAGCCTGTCCTGGGCTCAGAAAGGTGGCGGTGCAGCACTGAGTAGCAAACTGATGAGTGAGCACCCATCCCAAACTTTCAGGATGACTGTACCTAGATCCATGTGCTGAGAAACACGCTATTTCAGTGGTCAGATCCCTTCTCCCCCGCTGCATTTCCTTCCCCGCTGCTCTCTCACAGTGCCACATGTGGGTGTGAGGCGGCCGCGACCCTTTGCCGTGCCTCTCTGTGTTGGTTCTTATTATTGCAAAGCTGGGAGGAGAAAAAAAGTCCTGATCTCCCTATAAAAAAAAAAAAAAGCTGAAACACCTGAAAAAAAGAAGAAAAAGAAAAAATAGAGGCCGCTAAGGCTGTGGCCAGATTGATGTGATTTACTCGCTGCCTGCTCAGGAATGGGGAGCCAAGGGGTTGCACTGGTCCCATCCTGACCCAAACACAGGCTCACTGCAGACAGGCATGGGGGCTCTTTGCGTCATGTTGCCCCCATTTCAAGCCAACATGGCCAGGACGACGTGCTGATCTGCACAAAGACTGACCCATTGAAGCTACATGTAGGGCTGGTGAGCCTCCCTGATGTCAGAGCAAAACACCCTATGAAGATGAGGCCCTACAGGGGATATTTTCCTGAAGCTCTGGATGGATCCACACAGCCCTGGTCAGACAAGCTCCCATCTACCCAGGGTTAATACACACGCCCTCATCTCTGCAAGGTCTGTTACACACATGCTTTCTTCCGACACTTGTGGTGCCTAGGTAGGGATGAGGAACACATTGCTGAAACCTTGAGGAGATGTGTGTACCAAGCTGGCGTGGTGAGCAAGGGCTGACAGTGGGCTCTGCAGGGAATGCTCATCTCCCCGCACGCAGACGTGCAAGTCCAAAGGGCTTTGAAGGCAGAGGCAACAACCCGATGCACAGCGTTTACCTACACCAGATGCATTCAAATATGTTTCATCTGGGCTGATAACCCTCTCTCTTCCCCTCTCCTTTGGCCCCACCACAGTCAGCAACTACTCTGGGAGTCTGGCAGCGTCATCGCCTTGCGGCTCTCTGCATGGGGAAAGGTTTCGTTTCCAACGTGCTGTCACCAGCGTTGCTGTGCATATAACGAAGCTGGGACTGGAAGGTGCTGGAGGAAGGCAGCAGAGGTTGCTAGGGAGTGAAAATCCCCTGAGGTGGTAGCAAAGAAACCGGCACTTTGAGGATGATGTTGCAGTCAGGAAGCAGTTTAAGAAACAGTGTAAAAGTTCAGGTTGAGAAGATGTCACAGCTTTTTCCTTTAATGCCTCTAACTGCGCACAATTCTGGAGAACGATGTTATTCCTGGTACGGAGCTACTGCTTCCCGCTCTTGCTGAAGATTTTGACACGGAGGAGAAGCAAAGAGACACATTGAAAATCCAACAAACAAATCATGAAAATGAGGACACAGACCAGCTCTGACAGGCTACAGGAAATGCTGCTCCTTATGCCCACGCGATGGAGCCACCAAGGGACCGCAGCAGCAAAGCCAAGAGAAGAGATGAATCCTTCTTCCAGCAACTGGGCCGTGAGTGCCTGCGCTACCACGTGGGAGGCGGCTCCCATCAGCCATCCACACCAGGCCAGGGAAGATCTTGTGCAAGAGATAACTCTGCAGGAGTCAATTCATCTAATAATACATATATATGTATTTTTTAATAAATAGGTCTGTTTGCAGCAGAACAGGACCTTACATCCCCCTGTGAGCCTGGCTGGTGTCTATTAGCCACCAGCACCCATCAAAAATTCCCTCTTGTTGGGCATTTGTCCTCAGCTGGGTGTTGTGGGGCTTGCACATCTTCAAGGCTTTCGAGGTCTCCAGCCCCAGTTTGGTGGAAAAGGGCTCATCTGCCGCCACCCTTGCCACAGCAGCATGCCCTCTGTGGAGCAGAGGGGGTGGAAGAGTCAACCACATTCTTTAAACACAGAAGTATTTTGACAGCCAGGCTTATGGCAAATGATCCTAATGAAAAGCAGCTGCCTCGTGCCTGTAAATAGGATTCTCTAGGCAGCATTTTACCCTAATAGAGTAAAATCAGAAGATAGGAATTTTTTATATATATATAGAAGATGACTTGCAGTCTCAAATCTAAACTTTACTGACAGGCCAGCACCGTGGGTTGGAGAGGGGGAGAGTTTAGGGACAATAATTTATTGAAATAATTATTCAAATGTATTCACTAAGACTTGAAGCCCACCCAAGGCTTCACTCTGCCCACACCTCCCTGGCATTGGCAGGGGTCAGAGCACACAGCTCCTGCTCCTGCCTATTCCCAGCACACTTCAGCCCTCCAGCTGCACCAGGCTGGGACTGACAGGCAAACCCCTGGCTGCCATTGCACCAGCGTCTGGGGACAAGGTCCTTCCCACGGAAGTGTTCAGTCAGGGCAGCGCTGGTTCGGAAGACAACCTGCATCTGAACGCCCTGGCGTCGACAAAAAAGCTCAGCACAGAGCTGTCAGTTACCTCAAACAGCCTTAAATATCTTCCCCTGCCTCCAGCTGCTCTGTAAATCCCTCTGGCAAGAGACTTATGGCTTGTATCACACAAACCTCTTCACACCTGGCTCTCCCTTGCTCTCCTAGGCTGGTTTCTCTGCTAGGTCCCTCCTTGTTGGCCTCCCTGAGCTCTGGCTGGTGGCTCATCCCCAGCTGGCTTTGCATCGTACGGCCACAGAGAAATCCAGCTTAACTTCCCTCACCAAGCAAGCACTCATCCCCATGAAAACTTGTCGATGATG